>NW_027271423.1:0-600000 GCF_040938485.1 Diadema antillarum
CCTACATCGACGTAAATAAGCACTGAATTGATCAGTGTTTTAGTAGTAGCCATGATAAAAAATCATGGGCGTACATACTCGAGCAGGATTCGAACCCACGACCTCCTGATCACCGGACAGGCGTCATCTCCACTAGACCACCGAGCTTTCGCCCGACAGCAAGTGTTGGTTCTAATCCTTATAGCATGCAGCGGGTACTGCTTTTTTGTTATTCAAATTTATGAAGTTCTTCCGTCGTGATGTTTTCATTGCAACTGATTGACAAATTGCCCTACATCGACGTAAATAAGCACTGAATTGATCAGTGTTTTAGTAGTAGCCATGATAAAAAATCATGGGCGTACATACTCGAGCAGGATTCGAACCCACGACCTCCTGATCACCGGACAGGCGTCATCTCCACTAGACCACCGAGCTTTCGCCCGACAGCAAGTGTTGGTTCTAATCCTTATAGCATGCAGCGGGTACTGCTTTTTTGTTATTCAAATTTATGAAGTTCTTCCGTCGTGATGTTTTCATTGCAACTGATTGACAAATTGCCCTACATCGACGTAAATAAGCACTGAATTGATCAGTGTTTTAGTAGTAGCCATGATAAAAAATCATGGGCGTACATACTCGAGCAGGATTCGAACCCACGACCTCCTGATCACCGGACAGGCGTCATCTCCACTAGACCACCGAGCTTTCGCCCGACAGCAAGTGTTGGTTCTAATCCTTATAGCATGCAGCGGGTACTGCTTTTTTGTTATTCAAATTTATGAAGTTCTTCCGTCGTGATGTTTTCATTGCAACTGATTGACAAATTGCCCTACATCGACGTAAATAAGCACTGAATTGATCAGTGTTTTAGTAGTAGCCATGATAAAAAAAATCATGGGCGTACATACTCGAGCAGGATTCGAACCCACGACCTCCTGATCACCGGACAGGCGTCATCTCCACTAGACCACCGAGCTTTCGCCCGACAGCAAGTGTTGGTTCTAATCCTTATAGCATGCAGCGGGTACTGCTTTTTTGTTATTCAAATTTATGAAGTTCTTCCGTCGTGATGTTTTCATTGCAACTGATTGACAAATTGCCCTACATCGACGTAAATAAGCACTGAATTGATCAGTGTTTTAGTAGTAGCCATGATAAAAAATCATGGGCGTACATACTCGAGCAGGATTCGAACCCACGACCTCCTGATCACCGGACAGGCGTCATCTCCACTAGACCACCGAGCTTTCGCCCGACAGCAAGTGTTGGTTCTAATCCTTATAGCATGCAGCGGGTACTGCTTTTTTGTTATTCAAATTTATGAAGTTCTTCCGTCGTGATGTTTTCATTGCAACTGATTGACAAATTGCCCTACATCGACGTAAATAAGCACTGAATTGATCAGTGTTTTAGTAGTAGCCATGATAAAAAATCATGGGCGTACATACTCGAGCAGGATTCGAACCCACGACCTCCTGATCACCGGACAGGCGTCATCTCCACTAGACCACCGAGCTTTCGCCCGACAGCAAGTGTTGGTTCTAATCCTTATAGCATGCAGCGGGTACTGCTTTTTTGTTATTCAAATTTATGAAGTTCTTCCGTCGTGATGTTTTCATTGCAACTGATTGACAAATTGCCCTACATCGACGTAAATAAGCACTGAATTGATCAGTGTTTTAGTAGTAGCCATGATAAAAAATCATGGGCGTACATACTCGAGCAGGATTCGAACCCACGACCTCCTGATCACCGGACAGGCGTCATCTCCACTAGACCACCGAGCTTTCGCCCGACAGCAAGTGTTGGTTCTAATCCTTATAGCATGCAGCGGGTACTGCTTTTTTGTTATTCAAATTTATGAAGTTCTTCCGTCGTGATGTTTTCATTGCAACTGATTGACAAATTGCCCTACATCGACGTAAATAAGCACTGAATTGATCAGTGTTTTAGTAGTAGCCATGATAAAAAATCATGGGCGTACATACTCGAGCAGGATTCGAACCCACGACCTCCTGATCACCGGACAGGCGTCATCTCCACTAGACCACCGAGCTTTCGCCCGACAGCAAGTGTTGGTTCTAATCCTTATAGCATGCAGCGGGTACTGCTTTTTTGTTATTCAAATTTATGAAGTTCTTCCGTCGTGATGTTTTCATTGCAACTGATTGACAAATTGCCCTACATCGACGTAAATAAGCACTGAATTGATCAGTGTTTTAGTAGTAGCCATGATAAAAAATCATGGGCGTACATACTCGAGCAGGATTCGAACCCACGACCTCCTGATCACCGGACAGGCGTCATCTCCACTAGACCACCGAGCTTTCGCCCGACAGCAAGTGTTGGTTCTAATCCTTATAGCATGCAGCGGGTACTGCTTTTTTGTTATTCAAATTTATGAAGTTCTTCCGTCGTGATGTTTTCATTGCAACTGATTGACAAATTGCCCTACATCGACGTAAATAAGCACTGAATTGATCAGTGTTTTAGTAGTAGCCATGATAAAAAATCATGGGCGTACATACTCGAGCAGGATTCGAACCCACGACCTCCTGATCACCGGACAGGCGTCATCTCCACTAGACCACCGAGCTTTCGCCCGACAGCAAGTGTTGGTTCTAATCCTTATAGCATGCAGCGGGTACTGCTTTTTTGTTATTCAAATTTATGAAGTTCTTCCGTCGTGATGTTTTCATTGCAACTGATTGACAAATTGCCCTACATCGACGTAAATAAGCACTGAATTGATCAGTGTTTTAGTAGTAGCCATGATAAAAAATCATGGGCGTACATACTCGAGCAGGATTCGAACCCACGACCTCCTGATCACCGGACAGGCGTCATCTCCACTAGACCACCGAGCTTTCGCCCGACAGCAAGTGTTGGTTCTAATCCTTATAGCATGCAGCGGGTACTGCTTTTTTGTTATTCAAATTTATGAAGTTCTTCCGTCGTGATGTTTTCATTGCAACTGATTGACAAATTGCCCTACATCGACGTAAATAAGCACTGAATTGATCAGTGTCTTAGTAGTAGCCATGATAAAAAATCATGGGCGTACATACTCGAGCAGGATTCGAACCCACGACCTCCTGATCACCGGACAGGCGTCATCTCCACTAGACCACCGAGCTTTCGCCCGACAGCAAGTGTTGGTTCTAATCCTTATAGCATGCAGCGGGTACTGCTTTTTTGTTATTCAAATTTATGAAGTTCTTCCGTCGTGATGTTTTCATTGCAACTGATTGACAAATTGCCCTACATCGACGTAAATAAGCACTGAATTGATCAGTGTTTTAGTAGTAGCCATGATAAAAAATCATGGGCGTACATACTCGAGCAGGATTCGAACCCACGACCTCCTGATCACCGGACAGGCGTCATCTCCACTAGACCACCGAGCTTTCGCCCGACAGCAAGTGTTGGTTCTAATCCTTATAGCATGCAGCGGGTACTGCTTTTTTGTTATTCAAATTTATGAAGTTCTTCCGTCGTGATGTTTTCATTGCAACTGATTGACAAATTGCCCTACATCGACGTAAATAAGCACTGAATTGATCAGTGTTTTAGTAGTAGCCATGATAAAAAATCATGGGCGTACATACTCGAGCAGGATTCGAACCCACGACCTCCTGATCACCGGACAGGCGTCATCTCCACTAGACCACCGAGCTTTCGCCCGACAGCAAGTGTTGGTTCTAATCCTTATAGCATGCAGCGGGTACTGCTTTTTTGTTATTCAAATTTATGAAGTTCTTCCGTCGTGATGTTTTCATTGCAACTGATTGACAAATTGCCCTACATCGACGTAAATAAGCACTGAATTGATCAGTGTTTTAGTAGTAGCCATGATAAAAAATCATGGGCGTACATACTCGAGCAGGATTCGAACCCACGACCTCCTGATCACCGGACAGGCGTCATCTCCACTAGACCACCGAGCTTTCGCCCGACAGCAAGTGTTGGTTCTAATCCTTATAGCATGCAGCGGGTACTGCTTTTTTGTTATTCAAATTTATGAAGTTCTTCCGTCGTGATGTTTTCATTGCAACTGATTGACAAATTGCCCTACATCGACGTAAATAAGCACTGAATTGATCAGTGTTTTAGTAGTAGCCATGATAAAAAATCATGGGCGTACATACTCGAGCAGGATTCGAACCCACGACCTCCTGATCACCGGACAGGCGTCATCTCCACTAGACCACCGAGCTTTCGCCCGACAGCAAGTGTTGGTTCTAATCCTTATAGCATGCAGCGGGTACTGCTTTTTTGTTATTCAAATTTATGAAGTTCTTCCGTCGTGATGTTTTCATTGCAACTGATTGACAAATTGCCCTACATCGACGTAAATAAGCACTGAATTGATCAGTGTTTTAGTAGTAGCCATGATAAAAAATCATGGGCGTACATACTCGAGCAGGATTCGAACCCACGACCTCCTGATCACCGGACAGGCGTCATCTCCACTAGACCACCGAGCTTTCGCCCGACAGCAAGTGTTGGTTCTAATCCTTATAGCATGCAGCGGGTACTGCTTTTTTGTTATTCAAATTTATGAAGTTCTTCCGTCGTGATGTTTTCATTGCAACTGATTGACAAATTGCCCTACATCGACGTAAATAAGCACTGAATTGATCAGTGTTTTAGTAGTAGCCATGATAAAAAATCATGGGCGTACATACTCGAGCAGGATTCGAACCCACGACCTCCTGATCACCGGACAGGCGTCATCTCCACTAGACCACCGAGCTTTCGCCCGACAGCAAGTGTTGGTTCTAATCCTTATAGCATGCAGCGGGTACTGCTTTTTTGTTATTCAAATTTATGAAGTTCTTCCGTCGTGATGTTTTCATTGCAACTGATTGACAAATTGCCCTACATCGACGTAAATAAGCACTGAATTGATCAGTGTTTTAGTAGTAGCCATGATAAAAAATCATGGGCGTACATACTCGAGCAGGATTCGAACCCACGACCTCCTGATCACCGGACAGGCTTCATCTCCACTAGACCACCGAGCTTTCGCCCGACAGCAAGTGTTGGTTCTAATCCTTATAGCATGCAGCGGGTACTGCTTTTTTGTTATTCAAATTTATGAAGTTCTTCCGTCGTGATGTTTTCATTGCAACTGATTGACAAATTGCCCTACATCGACGTAAATAAGCACTGAATTGATCAGTGTTTTAGTAGTAGCCATGATAAAAAATCATGGGCGTACATACTCGAGCAGGATTCGAACCCACGACCTCCTGATCACCGGACAGGCGTCATCTCCACTAGACCACCGAGCTTTCGCCCGACAGCAAGTGTTGGTTCTAATCCTTATAGCATGCAGCGGGTACTGCTTTTTTGTTATTCAAATTTATGAAGTTCTTCCGTCGTGATGTTTTCATTGCAACTGATTGACAAATTGCCCTACATCGACGTAAATAAGCACTGAATTGATCAGTGTTTTAGTAGTAGCCATGATAAAAAATCATGGGCGTACATACTCGAGCAGGATTCGAACCCACGACCTCCTGATCACCGGACAGGCGTCATCTCCACTAGACCACCGAGCTTTCGCCCGACAGCAAGTGTTGGTTCTAATCCTTATAGCATGCAGCGGGTACTGCTTTTTTGTTATTCAAATTTATGAAGTTCTTCCGTCGTGATGTTTTCATTGCAACTGATTGACAAATTGCCCTACATCGACGTAAATAAGCACTGAATTGATCAGTGTTTTAGTAGTAGCCATGATAAAAAATCATGGGCGTACATACTCGAGCAGGATTCGAACCCACGACCTCCTGATCACCGGACAGGCGTCATCTCCACTAGACCACCGAGCTTTCGCCCGACAGCAAGTGTTGGTTCTAATCCTTATAGCATGCAGCGGGTACTGCTTTTTTGTTATTCAAATTTATGAAGTTCTTCCGTCGTGATGTTTTCATTGCAACTGATTGACAAATTGCCCTACATCGACGTAAATAAGCACTGAATTGATCAGTGTTTTAGTAGTAGCCATGATAAAAAATCATGGGCGTACATACTCGAGCAGGATTCGAACCCACGACCTCCTGATCACCGGACAGGCGTCATCTCCACTAGACCACCGAGCTTTCGCCCGACAGCAAGTGTTGGTTCTAATCCTTATAGCATGCAGCGGGTACTGCTTTTTTGTTATTCAAATTTATGAAGTTCTTCCGTCGTGATGTTTTCATTGCAACTGATTGACAAATTGCCCTACATCGACGTAAATAAGCACTGAATTGATCAGTGTTTTAGTAGTAGCCATGATAAAAAATCATGGGCGTACATACTCGAGCAGGATTCGAACCCACGACCTCCTGATCACCGGACAGGCGTCATCTCCACTAGACCACCGAGCTTTCGCCCGACAGCAAGTGTTGGTTCTAATCCTTATAGCATGCAGCGGGTACTGCTTTTTTGTTATTCAAATTTATGAAGTTCTTCCGTCGTGATGTTTTCATTGCAACTGATTGACAAATTGCCCTACATCGACGTAAATAAGCACTGAATTGATCAGTGTTTTAGTAGTAGCCATGATAAAAAATCATGGGCGTACATACTCGAGCAGGATTCGAACCCACGAATCATGGCTACTACTAAAATCATGGCTACTACTAAAACACTGATCAATTCAGTGCTTATTTACGTCGATGTAGGGCAATTTGTCAATCAGTTGCAATGAAAACATCACGACGGAAGAACTTCATAAATTTGAATAACAAAAAAGCAGTACCCGCTGCATGCTATAAGGATTAGAACCAACACTTGCTGTCGGGCGAAAGCTCGGTGGTCTAGTGGAGATGACGCCTGTCCGGTGATCAGGAGGTCGTGGGTTCGAATCCTGCTCGAGTATGTACGCCCATGATTTTTTATCATGGCTACTACTAAAACACTGATCAATTCAGTGCTTATTTACGTCGATGTAGGGCAATTTGTCAATCAGTTGCAATGAAAACATCACGACGGAAGAACTTCATAAAATTGAATAACAAAAAAGCAGTACCCGCTGCATGCTATAAGGATTAGAACCAACACTTGCTGTCGGGCGAAAGCTCGGTGGTCTAGTGGAGATGACGCCTGTCCGGTGATCAGGAGGTCGTGGGTTCGAATCCTGCTCGAGTATGTACGCCCATGATTTTTTATCATGGCTACTACTAAAACACTGATCAATTCAGTGCTTATTTACGTCGATGTAGGGCAATTTGTCAATCAGTTGCAATGAAAACATCACGACGGAAGAACTTCATAAATTTGAATAACAAAAAAGCAGTACCCGCTGCATGCTATAAGGATTAGAACCAACACTTGCTGTCGGGCGAAAGCTCGGTGGTCTAGTGGAGATGACGCCTGTCCGGTGATCAGGAGGTCGTGGGTTCGAATCCTGCTCGAGTATGTACGCCCATGATTTTTTATCATGGCTACTACTAAAACACTGATCAATTCAGTGCTTATTTACGTCGATGTAGGGCAATTTGTCAATCAGTTGCAATGAAAACATCACGACGGAAGAACTTCATAAATTTGAATAACAAAAAAAGCAGTACCCGCTGCATGCTATAAGGATTAGAACCAACACTTGCTGTCGGGCGAAAGCTCGGTGGTCTAGTGGAGATGACGCCTGTCCGGTGATCAGGAGGTCGTGGGTTCGAATCCTGCTCGAGTATGTACGCCCATGATTTTTTATCATGGCTACTACTAAAACACTGATCAATTCAGTGCTTATTTACGTCGATGTAGGGCAATTTGTCAATCAGTTGCAATGAAAACATCACGACGGAAGAACTTCATAAATTTGAATAACAAAAAAGCAGTACCCGCTGCATGCTATAAGGATTAGAACCAACACTTGCTGTCGGGCGAAAGCTCGGTGGTCTAGTGGAGATGACGCCTGTCCGGTGATCAGGAGGTCGTGGGTTCGAATCCTGCTCGAGTATGTACGCCCATGATTTTTTATCATGGCTACTACTAAAACACTGATCAATTCAGTGCTTATTTACGTCGATGTAGGGCAATTTGTCAATCAGTTGCAATGAAAACATCACGACGGAAGAACTTCATAAATTTGAATAACAAAAAAGCAGTACCCGCTGCATGCTATAAGGATTAGAACCAACACTTGCTGTCGGGCGAAAGCTCGGTGGTCTAGTGGAGATGACGCCTGTCCGGTGATCAGGAGGTCGTGGGTTCGAATCCTGCTCGAGTATGTACGCCCATGATTTTTTATCATGGCTACTACTAAAACACTGATCAATTCAGTGCTTATTTACGTCGATGTAGGGCAATTTGTCAATCAGTTGCAATGAAAACATCACGACGGAAGAACTTCATAAATTTGAATAGCACTTAAAATTAATCTGAAGTATGTAAAATTTCATTTGAATTATAGAGATTATGTGTTGGAGGAACTGCAAAAAAAAATCAAATGCTTTACTAGTGGAGATAGGTCCTATGAAAGAAAAAATGTAGGCAAGCACATGATAGAGAAATGAGAGAAAAAGAAAGGAGAAATAGAGGAAAGAAAAAAAAATCAACTCAAGACAGCTTCCACCTCTCCTTGGGTACATTTTCTCCCATGATTATTGAAAATTTTTCATTGTTCGCATTTCCGTCACGTGTTCTTTGTGTACGTAACATGCTGTACTTTAGCAATGATACACACGACATTCACACATACGTCGTGGAAACTTCGCACAAATTGCGCAAGAATGGTTTTCGGCTTCATTGTCGGAACTCATTCGGAGAAAAAACTTTTCCGAATGTTGGATTTTGTCATTCGCGTCCTTCGCAAATCGTTCGCGTGCTCCGTGAAATTCCACCCTAACGGGTTCTGTCATTCATCGCTCAGCCAATGAACTCGAACCAATGTGAGTCTAGTCATATCGACGGCTGCGCATGTAATGTGGCAATGAGAATGAGAGGAGTACATAGGCTGTACAGTATTGTACGTACAGTCTTTTGTATACATCAATTTGTGTGAACATATCACATCCTCATCAGCTGGTCTGCATTCAGAATTCTCTGGTAATTTGCTGAATGAATAATCGCCTGTACTGTGCCCTAAATAATGAATTTAGTTTTTTTGTCCATGTTCTTGTGGTGATTTGGGGGTTGTGAATGTCTGAATGCATGTTGATCTGAATTTGATGTGAATATGTACATACAGTACGTACATGTATAGTATATGGGTAATTCCATGGGGTTGGGACTGAAATTGTGACATACAAGTTGAAAATTCAAGTTGGGTAAATTGAAATTTTCTTTTTCCCCCTGATTTGTTACTCCCATTCTTCAACTTATTCCACTAGAAATCTGTTTATTACTTTGCACACTTTCAGTCAGCATGGGTAAACAGGTATGACAAATACCTACGTTACATGGACTTCATTTTGTGACATCCTCAATAATTTTGTGTTCTGAAATGATAACAATGAACATATCCCAGTTTTTTTCCACCATAACACATCAACATGTTATCTGACAGGCACACGAGATCATTATTAGTAAGATTGTCCATTCTGATATCAACTGCAAAACACTTTTATTAACATGTTTTTTCTACAAACCATTTACAATTTTAACCAAAGGTTTAACTTTTTCCTCAAGAGTGACACAATAACAATATTCTTTAAAAAACTACAGTCGAGGCAAGTGAGTTGTATGGACATTCAAGTGAAAACATGATTTTATTGTTATCATCAGGGGTTTTCGTACTACAACCTTGTCCACAGTATACTACCTATGTTACACGGACAGTATGTCTTTGTAACATAGGTACATTACGACATATCAACTGATTTCCTTTGTTGTGGTGTCAGATGTTAAAACCTACACACATAGACTTTATGTATGTTCCCATTAATAACACTAATGTAACAGTTCTTTGGAATTATACCTGCTGTATACCTTTGGAACAACACCTATGTTACACAGACTTCAATTCTTTGTAACTCTGGTATGAAAGAAGGTAGACTTAATAATAAGAAGAATGATGTCGAGCCTTACACAATATGACCTTATATACTCTGACTAACAACTTCATCAACTGTCAACTCAACTATGAAAACTAATAAAGAGAAATCATACAAGTTTTCTTGTCTTCTCCATGTTCTTTGTTTGAAGCTAATTTCTGCTCTTTTCTACAATGTCCATTTTCCCTCCGTGCAGTTTTCTTTTTGTCTAGTTTGTTATGTTCGCTCTTCTTTGGTGTTGCTTTGTCAGCTTCCTCTCTCTGTTTGTGGAGTGCTGTGGCTGTGCCCTTTTCACTCTTTCACGTAGTTTAATCACGTAGCGGCGGCAGAGGAGGATCCATGGCAGATTCATCGACAAACTGGACAAAAGGTGTGAAGAGAAATAAAATGAAAGAATTAACAGAAAATTTGTGTCTGTGTACTCTTTATATTCCTGTTGATGTATCTGTGTATATGAATGGAATTAAATAATTTGGACAATTTTGCTTACCTTTCTACCTCTTGTCATACCAGTTGGCTACAGTTCCATGTGTACCGTCCACCAAAAAAAAAAAAGAAAAAAAAATATGGGTTACGCTTAAAATGATGTACAGCAGTAATGTTGAAAATATTAAAAATAATATAGCATGTAAAAAATCATTTTCATATTCTACGCTAATTTTTTTTTCACATCCATGTAAGCTAGCAAGGCCAAGGGCAGGGCGCTGCCCCCAGTGTCATGGCTAGGGTTAGGGATAGGGTTAGGTTTACGGTTACGGTCCTATTCCAAATAGACCTCAAACAAAATACTAGGCCCCCCCCCCCTTTTTTTTTACGGTACTCAATCCCCATCAAATTCAAAATTTTTGCCCTCTTTTTAGGATAGGATAGACCAATATTATGCCAATTTTGATTGCGGTACACATGGAACTATTTCCTACCAATTACCTACCCAAAATGAATACGAAACTGGCATTTTAGCTTTGAGACTTTACAGTGGGTGAACGTGGAATGGAAACAGTGAACCCATGTACTGCTTCATCAGAGCACCGTAAAGCCATCTAACACTATTAACAGGTCAGTGAAATCTTGAAAGGAAAACACTGACATTGTAAATCTGTTCAAGAGAAAGAATCTAACAGCTCTTAATTCCCAAAATATCAACAACAAAATTGGGCAAACTCTTTCTTTAGCTCAGACGCAGTCTGGACGTCTACGTATTCCAACTTCATAGTACCGTACTAACGTTCAGCACATCTACTTGGTAGATACGAATGACATAAGTAAGGTCCAAAATTCACAAGAGTCGGGAGGTAAAATAATGTTATATTGCCGTGAAGATACACTGGACATACTTTTGTACGGTTTTCTAAGAGAGGAACACATGCTCCTTTTGCAGAGACGGGCATAAAAGGGGAAATTTGGCGATCACAATTACGAACATGAACAAGTAACAAATATCTCAGTATGTGGGACTACAGCGTGTTAACAGCATCATCGTCCACCGTATATTTGGCCAGTTTAGTGGTTTTAATATCGTTTTTTTCCTCCAATACAGTTTACAAAATGTGACAAAAGTTATTTACTTCGTAAAATAGCGTACAAGCTTACTGATTGACATCGGAAACATTGAAATTCCCGATCGGAAACATCGAAATTCACGTACCGATGTAACACGGACTACAGCAGAAAAACGGGTCTTGCGCCATCCAGGTAGGTGTGAACGGGCTGTAAGTGGTCTTCCCGCCGTTGGGGAAGTACTGCCAGTGACGTAAATACGATTGCTGAAGTTAGTAGCTCTTCTTTTTGTCGCGAGCGCGACTTTCTTATCCGATGTTACACGAAGAGGCCGGACTTCGGACGGAAGTACGGTAATATGTTCTGTGTTTTCTCTTTTATTTGGAGCTTTTTGATGCTAATTTTTGGACAATAATACTCCTAAAATATGAGTCTAATTATAGAAATCAAGTTTCTGATCATATTATGATTATAAGTGTGTGTAAAACCATGCAATACCGATGTTACAACAAAAATCGCCGCGGACTTCGTTTGTAACATCGGTATGAGGTTGCTTCAAGATGCTCTGGTGTTCTTATTTTGTGACACATGTTTATGTGCCTTATAGTCTTTGTAGAAGTCACCTTGCCTCTCTTAATTATGATAGGCATAATGCTGAAAGGTTGTGTATTTCTGTATTACATTGCCATGAAAATGGCATATATTTTTGTCACAAGTGGTACCACAAAAAAACCATGAGACATCAACAATGAAACAGTCACAGACAAAATAAATTTGTACACAGGCTTGTTTTTTATTCATCAAATAATTCTACACACATCTCTCTCCAAGAATAACCACAAACCACAAGCAATTATTTGATAAAATTTTCAGAATATGACTTTTATTCCCTGCACAACATGAAAATTTAGAGCAGGCCCAACCCCATGGAATGACCCACATATTGTATTACAATGTACATATGTTGGGAATATGCAATTCATGTGAGTTTGTGTAGGAATTTTGTTTGAGTTTGAAATCCCCCCTTTCCACATACATGTACAGTGTAATAGATTGAAAAAAAAAAATCATACTTAGATCACATCCACATAATAGAAAGATCCCCAAAAATTGAGGCCGGATAGAAGAGGTCAGACTGTACTGTTGTGTATTGGTGCTATCCAGGTTATAATGTATCGATTTGAGAGTCACTTAATGGCACAATGCAGTCATCAGTCAACAGAGCAGATACAGTACAGTGTATACATTTTTAGGTAGGTAGAGAGGAAGGAGGTTGAAGAGATGGAGTAACAACAGAGTTATTTCCTTTGATCTATGTTCGAAGCACTGTGGAAAACTTCTTTTGTACATAACATTCAAGCAGGATGTAACTCAAAGTCTTTCAAGCAGCTGAATTTTTGTTGTTATACCCCCACCCACACATAGTGTGTAGAGGGGTATATACATGTGTAGGAATCACTCTGAGGTCGGGTGGCCGGTCGGTCGGTTGGTCGGTTAGGCGGGCGGTCAGACGGTTGGTCGGTCGGTCCGTTGCAAAATCTTGTGGATCGAACTCCTCTCTCATTTTTTGAGCAATTTACCCCAAATTTGGCATGTGTGACCTCTATCAAAGGTAGATGTGTAAGACACCTTTTTTGTTAGTATCATATAATACGTTGCCATGGTAACGGCATATTCTCATAAAAACTTGTGGATCGAACTACTCTCTCATTCCTTGAGCAATAAACCCCAAATTTGGCATGTGTGACTGCTATCAAAGGAAGATGTGCAAGACACCTTTTTCGTTAGTATTGCATAAGCGTTGCCATGGCAACAAAAACAAAACAAAAACTTGTGGATCAAACTACTCTGTCATTTTTTGAGCAATTAACCCCAAATTTGGCATGTGTGACTGCTATCAAAGGAAGATGTGCAAGACACCTTTTATTGCATAATGCGTTGCCATGGCAAAATCAATTTTTAAAAAAATCTTGTAAAATGTTGTGGATCGAACTACTCTCTCATTTTTTGAGCAATTAACCCCAAATTTGGCATGTGTGACTGCTATCAAAGGTAGATGTGCAAGACACCTTTTTTGTTAGTATCGCATTAGTTGCCATGGTAACGGCATATTTTCAAAAAAAACTTGTGGATCGAACTACAAATGTACTCTCTCATTTTTTGAGCAATTAACCCCAGATTTGGCATGTGTGACTGCTATGAAAGGAAGATGTGCAAGACACCTTTTTTGTTATTATTGCATAATGCATTGCCATGGCAACAGTAATTTAAAAAAAGATCTTGTTAAATGTTGTGGATCAAACTACTCTCTCATTTTTTGAGCAATTAACCCCAAATTTGGCCATGTGTGACCGCTATGGGTAATTCCTTGGGGTTGGGACTGAAATTGTGACATACAAGTTGAAAATTCAAGTTGGGTAAATTGAAATTTCCTTTTTCCCCCTGATTTGTTACTCCCATTCTTCAACTTATTCCACTAGAAATCTGTTTATTACTTCACACACTTTCAGTCAGCATGGGTAAACAGGTATGACAAATACCTATGTTACATGGACTTCATTTTTGACATCCTCAATAATTTTGTGTTCTGAAATGATAACAATGAACACATCCAAGTTTTTTTCCACCATAACACATCAACATGTTATCTGACAGGCACATGAGATCATTATTAGTGAGATTGTCCGTTCTGCTATCAACTGCAAGACACTTTTATTAACATGTTTTTTCTACAAACCATTTACAATTTTAACTAAAGGTTTAACTTTTTCCTCAAGAGTGACATAATAACAATATTACTAAAAAAACTACAGTTGAAGCAAGTGAGTTGTATGGACATTCAAGTGAAAACATGATTTTATTGTAATCATTGACAGGGGTTTTCGTACTATTGTACAACCTTGTCCACAGTATACTACCTACAAATGTTACACGGACAGTATGTCTTCGTAACATCTAGGTACACTACGACATATCAACTGATTTCCTTTGTTGTGGTGTCATGTTAAAACCTACACACACAGACTTTATGTATGTTCCCACGAATAACACTAATGTAACAGTTCTTTGGAATTATACTTTGGAATTATACTGTATATTATGCTGTATACCTTTGGAACAATACCTATGTTGTACACAGACTTCGATTCTTTGTAACTCTGGTATGAAAGAAGGTACGTAGACTTAATAATGATAATAAGAAGAAGAAAGTCAAGCCTTACACAATTTGACCTTATATACACTGACTAACAACATCAACTGTCAACTCAACTAAGAAAACTAATAAAGAGAAATCATACAAGTTTTCTTGTCTTCTATATGTTCTTTGTTTGAAGTTAATTTCTGCTCTTTTCTACAATGTCCATTTTCCCTCTGTGCAGTTTTCTTTTTGTCTAGTTTGTTGTGTTCGCTCTTCTTGGGTGTTGCTTTGTCAGCTTCCTCTCTCTGTTTGTTGAGTGCTGTGGATGTGCCCTTTTCACTCTTTCACGTAGTTTAACACGTAGCGGTGGCAGAGGAGGAGCCATGGCAGATTCATCGACAAACTGGACAAAAGGTGTGAAGAGAAATAAAATAAAAGAATTAACAGAAAATTTGTGTCTGGGTAGACTTTATATTCCTGTTGATGTATCTGTGTTTATGAATGGAATTAAATAATTTGGACAATTTTGCTTACCTTTCTACCTCTTGGCATACCAATTGGCTAGAGTTCCATGTGTACCATCCACCAAAATTTTAAAAAAATATATATATGGGTTACGCTTTAGAATAAAATGATGTACAGCTGTAATGTTAGTAATATAATAGCATGTAAAACATGGGAAAATATCATTTTCATATTCTACGCTAAAAAACTTGTTTTCAGATGTAAGCTAGCAAGGGCAAGGCGCTGCCCCCAGTGTCATAGCTAGGGTTAGGGATAGGGTAAGGTTTACGGTTACGGTCCTAAATAGACCTCAAACAAAATACTACGCCCCCCCCCCCCCCCTTCCTTTTACTCAATCCCCATCAAATTCAAAATTTTTGCCCTCTTTTAGAATGATAGGATAGAGCAATAATATGCCAATTTTGATTGGGGTACATATGGAACTATTTCCTACCAATTACCCACCCAAAAGGAATATGAAACTGGCATTTTAGCTTTGAGACTTTACAGTGGGTGCATGCGTGGAATGGAAACAGTGAACCCATGTGTTTCGAATGTTACTGCTTCATCAGAGCACCGTAAGCCATCTAACACTATTAACTAGTCAGTGAAATCTTGAAAGGAAAACACTTACATTGTAAATCTGTTCAAAAGAAAGAATTTAACAGCTCTTAATTCCCGAAATATCAACAACAAAATTGGGCAAACTCTTTCTTTAGCTCAGACGCAGTCTGGACGTCTACGTATTCCAACTTCATAGTACCGTACTAACGTTTAGCACGTCTACTTGGTGGATACCAATGACAAAAGTAAGGTCCAAAATTCACAATAATCGGGAGGTAAAATGATGTTATATTGCCGTGAAGATACACTGGACATACTTTTGTACGGTTTTCTAAGAGAGGAACACATGCTCCTTTTGCAGAGACGGGCATGAAAGGGGAAATTTGGCGATCAAAATTACGAACATGAACAAGTAACAAATATCTCAGTATGTGGGACTACAGCGTGTTAACAGCATCATCGTCCACCGTATATTTGGCCAGTTCAGTGGTTTTAATATCGGTTTTTTCCTCCAGTACAGTTTACAGAATGTGACAAATGTTATTCACTTCATGAAATAGCGTACTAGCTTACTGATTGACATCGGAAACATTGAAATTCCCGATCGGAAACATCAAAATCACCGTTCCGATGTTACACGGAACTCGACAGAAAAACAGGTCTTGCGCCGTCCAGGTAGCGAATATTTTTTTCGTACATGGAAACGCTACTGGACATGAATTATTCATAAGTTTACCCGAAATTTTGAAGTGCGCAAGCGCGTGGACTTCACTAAATTTCTATTGCTTGGCCAATTTGTACAGGATGAATGGACTCACATTATTTACATACATGATCACGTGTGATGATTGGTACGTACGTGCTCGCTATTCAGTTTACGTTCGATTCGCAGTTTATGAGCGCCCTACGTAACCCCGCTGGAAATATGCGAGGAGCTAGCGGAGAGCTAGCAATCGTGATTTTCAGCCAGGGCAGCCAGCGTGGATAGGAGAGCAGGTACATGCGTAGTTTACGTGAAATGTACAACTTTACAAGTCACAACTTCTACAACCATAGGCTTGAGGAATTGATGCCACATTACCACTATTCGTACATGCATAAATGACCAAATAAGAGCTCTTTCAAAATCTTGTGCACTACCTTTTTTGTCGATCGGTTACTAGTATTCGTAAATACAGTTGGCCTACTCCGTACCACGCACTACTGTACTTGACTTCTCAGTGCTGCCAGTGAACATGGTGACTCGAGATCAAGCATCTCGAGTGCACTTTCGAATTACAACAATAATTAGATCATTACAAATCCACATGTAAACAAATAATAGTAGACCGAACTTCAGTAAAGTCTAGTTCTGTGTTTTCAAACTGATCAGTTGATTAGAAGTACGTGATATGTCAGCGTGATTGTATCAGACGTACAAGGTGATATGTGTGTGCAATGTGATGTGTGTAGTAGAGCTATCGCAAGCGAGCGACAGTTATTTTCCTGCATGTTGTTCATTAAGATCGGACGAACCTCGTCGTGAGTGCAGTGACATGTTTACGCTAGAACGCATGTACATGCACAACACACACACACACACACAGGTACTACTACTCGCTGCATGTGTACACAGAGAGTAGGGCCGTGCGAGTCTACGTCTCACTAGTCGAGTCCATTCATTGTGTACAAGTTGGCCAAGCTGAAAGTCAATGCGCTTGCGTACTTCAGTCTTTCAGTTCAACTTATGAATAATTCATGTCCTGTAGCGTTTCCATGTACGAAAAAAATATTCGCGTCCAGGTAGGTGTAAACAGGCTGTAAGTGGTTTTCCTGCAGTTGGGGAAGTACTGCCAGTGACGTAAATACGATTGCTGAAGTTAGTAGCTCTTCTTTTGGTCGCGAGACGCGACTTTCTTATCCGACGTTACACGAAGAGGCCGGACTTCGGACGGAAGTACGGTAATATGTTCCGTGTTTTCTCTTTTATATAGAGGATTTTGATGCTAATATTTGGATAATAATACTCTTGAAATATGATTCTAATTATAGAAATCAAGTTTCTGATCATATTATGATTGGAAGTGTATGTAAAACCATGCAATACCGATGTTACAACAAAAATCACCGCGGACTTCGTTTGTAACGTCGGTATGAGGTTGCTTCAAGATGCTCTGGTGTTCTTATTTTGTGACACATGTTTATGTGCTTTTAAATAGTCTTTGTAGAAGTCACCTTGCCTCTCTTAATTATGATAGGCATAATGCTGAAAGGTTGTATATTTTTCTGTATTACATTGCCATGAAAATGGCATATATTTTTGTCACAACTGGTACCACAAAAAAAAAAAACCATGAGACATCAACAGTGAAACAGTCACAGACAAAATAAATTTGTACACAGGCTTGTTTTTTATTCATCAAATAATTCTTCACACATCTCTCTCCAAGAATAACCACAAACCACATACAATTATGTGATAAAATTTTCAGAATATGACTTTTATTACCTGCACAACATGAAAAACTAGAGAAGACCCAACCCCATGGAATGACCCCTATCAAAGGTAGATGTGCAAGACACCTTTTTTGTTAGTATCGCATAATACGTTGCATGGTAACAGCCTATTTTCACAAAAACTTGTGGATCAAACTACTCTCTCATTTTTTGAGCAATTAACCCCAAATTTGGCATGTGTGACCTTTATCAAAGGAAGTTGTGCAATTCAACCTTTTTCGTTAGTATTGCATAAAGCGTTGCCATGGCAATTTTCTAAAAATCTTGAAAAATGTTATGGATCTAACTACTCTTTCATTTTTTGAGCAATTGGCCCCAAATTTGGTATGTGGGACCACTATCAAATAAAGATATGCATGACACCTTTTTTCGTTAGTATTGCATAATGCATTGCCATGGCAACGGCAAATTGTTAAGAAATCTTACAAAATGTTGCTCTTTAAGCACTTGGCTTGAAATTTGGTACATTTGACCACTGTAGTATATAGATGTGCAAACTTAACCTTTCGTCATTGTTGAACAATGTGTTGCCATGGTAACAGCATTTTTTTCACTAAGAAGAATACAAAAATATTTTGGATTCAGTTAACTCCCTCAGTCTTTGAGCATATGGCTTGAAATTTGGCACATGTGATGGCTATGGTACGTAGATGTGCAGACTTCATCTTTCGTCATTGTTGAACAATGTGTTGCCATGGTAACAGCATATTGTGATTGAAAATCATACAGAAATACTATGGATTCAGTTAACTCCCTCAGCAGTCTTTGAGCACTTGGCTTGAAATTTGGCAAATGTGACCGTTATAGCACGAAGATGTGCAAACTTCATCTTTCTTCATTGTTGAACGATGTGTTGCCATGGTAACAGTATATTTTTAATGAAAATCATACAAAAATACTATGGATTCAGATAACTCCATCAGTCTTTGAGCACTTGGCTTGAAATTTGGCACATGTTACCGTTATAGCACGAAGATGAGCAAACTTCATCTTTCGTCATTGTTGAACAATGTGTTGCCATGGTAACAGTATATTTTGAATGAAAATCATACAAAAATTGTGGTTCAGCAAACTTTTTCAGTTTTTGAGCATTTGGCTTCAAATTTGGCACATGTGATCGCGGTATAACTTAGATGTGTAAAATTTATCTTTTGTCTTTGTTGAAAAATGTGTTGCCATGGTAACTGCATATTTTGAATGAAAATTATGCAATGAGATTAATTCAGCTAAGTCCCTCAGCTTTTCAGCATTTGACTTGAAATTTGGCACATGTGACAGCTGTGATATGTAGTTTTGCAAACTTCGTTTTTTGTTATGTCAAAAATTGTGTCGCTATGGTAACAACATTTTTTGATGAAAATCAGAGAAATTGCCAATCTACTTATCTTACTCTGTCAGGCTTTGAGCATTTGACTTGAGTATGGCACATGTGACTATCAGTGAGCAAAATAGACATTTGTTCAATGTTGAACAATATATTGCCATGGTTCCTCTTTTTTTTTCAATAAAAAGCACACAAATTTATTGCTGGTCGAGCTAACTCTCTCAGTGTCAGGTGGGGGTATTAATCACATTGAGTGATAGTTCTAGTTGATTTTATAATGTCTCTGCTCCTGCTGGACTATAGAGGTGTTATATGCATGTACATTGGGGTTTTGAACCTTTCTGTCTGTTCATCTGTTTGTAACCCTTTTATTTAATTCAAAGTTCCATCTCACTATGAACTTTTTTTCTTTTTTCTTTTTTTTTTGTGCAGGAGTTCCGCTCCAACCCGGCCAACTTCTGCACGGTGATGTATCCTCCAGAACAAGACCTGCCCAATGCCACTGTGGAGGAGACCATCATGGTAGACAAGGAAGCTGGTATTGAGACGTTTGATGTCCCTAAATTTGAGAATGACCATCCGTTCAAGGTTATGTCCGACTTCCAGATCGTAAGTTTCACTGAACCACATCCTCTTGATGTGACAATCATTTTCAGTTTCTTGCATTTGTTCTACTTGTGATACATTGTACATGCTTGCTGTCTTGTTCGTTCTTGGAGTAAAACTAAATTTTTGTGTTGCTGTAGATTTCTTTCTATTGATCACCACCTAAATAGCTGCAGAAAAGAAAGGAATTGGATTTTTTCTTGCATGCCTCTAATGTCGGCACTTGACACAAGTTCGTTTGTTTGGTGGGTTTGTTTGTTTCTGTTTTTTTGAAGACTTTGATAATAGCACTACAACTTGTCCACAGAAAGGCATCACAGGCCATATCCTGTTCCTGCAAAACACACACATACATTGTACACAGCACTCACACAGCACTTATTTCTTTTCTTTTCATTTAACAGTAACTTTTAGCTTTCATTGTACGAAATTGAATGGTTCAAGGGAGCTTTTGTGATCATTTGAGACCATACGTGTACTTACATGGTCTCTCTGAGTCCAGCATTTAACATCTGTCATGCATAAACTTTTTCAAATGTTCATCTTCTATTGATCCAAATCTTATGGCTGAATTTTGACTTAACATGGCCTGGATCAATGATGGGGGAGGGGGCTCATACAACAATTTGTATGGCGTACCCTCAAGGGGGCTTCTTGGTTGAGGCACAAATATCCCTATAAGGCAGCTTTTCATGATTTTTGACATATTAATCTTCTTGAAAACTGTTGGCTGGATTTTGACTAAACATGGAAGGCATTTTCAAGGGGTAAGGGGATCATACAATGTAGTTTGTAAAAATGGTGATTGTCCCCCAGGGGGCCCCCAAGAGTGGGTCCCTAATACCTCAAATTGAGAAGGTGTTTTCAAGGGGCCTGCAGTCATAGGTCAAAAGTCAAAAGGTCAGTGAACTTTACATCAATTGAAAAAAAAAAAAGACCTATAAAATTGTGATACCTGGGCGAGACATCGTTCTGCATTTGTTTTGATGAAATCTTCATGATGTAAGATTTCCTATTGTTAACACCTGTAACTTATAGGGTATAATGTGCAATGGAGTTGTGGACTACTATAGTTTAACTCATCAACCTATGGATGGGACTACAGTTAAGTATGGCATTTTGAGCTCACCTGAGCCAAAGGCTCAAGTGAGCTATTGCGATCGCTCTTCGTCCGGTGTCCAACGTCAAGCGTCTGTCGTGCATCGTGCTTCGTCTGTCATCCGTCGTGCATCATGCGTAATCTTTTTACATTTTCATCTTCTCCTTGAGAACCCCATGACTGATTTTCACCAAACTTGGCAGGTAGCATCTCTTAGGGGATAGGATCTCAATTTGTTCAAATGGGCACCATACCCTACCTTAAGGACCCCAGAGGGGCCCCAACCCCCACAAATTAAGGAATCTTAAAAAAATCTTCTTCTCTAGAACCGGAAGTGATAGAGCTATGTTAATACTATGAGTTGGTACATTGATGACTGTAGTTTCAAGTTTGTTCATGGTGGAATCAGGGGTGCCCTCCTTGGGACCCAGGGGAGGGGGATGGGGAGGGGTCCTAGATGAGGCCCAAATTGTACATTTTCATCTTTTTCTTGAAAATGCCATAGTTATGAATTTTCACCAAACTTTCAGGTAGGATCCCTAGGGGAATAGAATCTCACTCCCATCAAATGGGCACCATGCCTCACCTGGGGGCCCCAGGGGGGCCTAAATTGTAAATTTTTATCTCTTTCTTAAAAACCCAATGATGAATTTTCCCCAATCATTGCAGGTAACATCCCTAGGGGATAGAATCTCAATTCCATCAATTGGGCACCATGCCACTTGGGGGCCCAACCCACCCCCAGCAGTAAGGAATCGTAAAAGATTTTCTCTAGAACCACAAGTGATTGAACTAAGTTGATACAATGAGTCAGTATATTGACGACTGTTGTTTCAAGTTTGTTCATGGCAGAAACAAGGGTGCTCCCCCACCCCCTTGGGACCCAAGGGAGTGGGATGGGATGGGTCCAAATGGTAATGTAAATTGTACATGTTCATAATCATTGAAAACCCCTTGATGAATATTCACCAAACTTGACGGGTAGCATGCCAAAGGGTTAAGATCTCAATTTGTTCAAGAGGGCACCATGCTCCCCTTGGGGCCCCTAGGGGGCCCAATACCCTCCCCTTTCTCAACATTAAGAAATATTTAAATTTCTCTAAAACCAGAAGTGATAAAGCAAAGTTACTTTGAGTTTGTACATTGACGACTGTAGTTCCAAGTTCATTCATTGCAGATCTAGGGCTGCCCCCCCCCCCCCCCTTGGAGTCAGGGGGTGGGGGAATCCAAAAGGCGGGATAAATTTTCATCCTTTTGCTGAAAACAATATAATGGATTTTCACCAAACTTTGCGAGTAGCATTCCTAGGGGGATACGATCTCAAAGTGTTTGAATGGGCACCATGCTTTCCTTGGGGGCCCCAGGGGGCCCAAACCTCCTAAATTAAGGAATTCAATAATATTCTTCTTTAGAATCAATATTGATAGAGCTTTACATCTTTCTTTTTTTTCAAAATTGCATATAGTCCAACATTCTATAAAGTACACTTGGCATGTATATTTTTACCAGTGTGATGATATTTGATATGCAAATGGACACCATGCCCCAAGCTCTCAAAGCTACCCCCTACTACAAGTTTCCAATGTTCTCAAGTAGGAGAGTACCAGAATGCATGGAAGGTGAACTTGCGATACTCAGGTGAGCAGGAGACCCCTGGGTCTCTTGTTTTATCTCAAATACTTGTCATGTGTATGTACATGTAGACCTATTCTGCTAACTGTAAAGTTACAGAAGGATGAATTCCAATCCATACAATAGTGACAGGAAGCAAGGCAAGGGACTGAGGGATGTTAACTGTACAATGTAGGTCAGAGTTCATGGAGCCCTGAAAGAAGTTATGGTTGTAAAATAATGATGTCATCATCCAAGTTTCTTCTACTGATTATCCCGGGGGGTGTTTCATAAAGCTGTTCGTAAAGTTACGAACAACTTACGAGTGACTGGTGATCAGTTCTTGTGCTGAATTATGGAAATTCTGATAAGTATAGCACATCAGAACTGATCACCAGTCGCTCGTAAGTTATTCGTAACTTTACGAACAGCTTTATGAAACAGGGCCCTGTACATGTACTGTATCTCCATCACAGTGCCATATTTCTTATGAAACGTTGTAGAACTGTTATCCAACATAACATTTATAATTTTATCAATGTGCGTCTTTGTCATTTTCTTTTAAAAGTGGACATTTTTAAGAGCTGCCAACTAGGACAGATTTTGCGTAATTTGTACGGAAATCAGCCATCATTGCAGAAGTACGGAGAGTTGCCTAAAAATAACAGATTTTGGAAATCCTACAATGCACTGTCATCTATGCTGAAGGCGCTGCGTACATGCTGCTGGCTCGTTCCTTCATCCCTGCTTCTCTAGCTCTGCGCTGGCCACAGCAGCATGAGGCGAGGCATATTAAGCCTGCAGTCCTGCGCGGCACACACACAGTTACCCTCTCCAGACTGCATTGCATACAGTACTTGTGTGTATGTGTGCTAAAGGAGCTCTGCAGGTGAGTAAAAGTGAGTTTTAGGTCTAATAGTAGGGTAATTCCATGGGGTTGGGACTGAAATTGTGACATACAAGTTGAAAATTTAAGTTGGGTAAATTGACATTTCCTTTGTCCGCCTGATTTGTTACTCCCATTCTTCAACTCATTCCACTAAAAATCTGTTTATTACTTCACAAACTTTCAGTCAGCATGGGTAAACAGGTATGACAAAATACCTATGTTACACGGACTTCATTTTTTTTGACATCCTCAATAATTTTGTGTTCTGAAATGATAACAATGAACACATCCAAGTTTTTTTTTTCACCATAACACATCAACATGTTATCTAACAGGCACATGAGATCATTATTAGTAAGATTGTACATTCTAATATCAACTGCAAGACACTTTTATTAACATGTTGGTTTTTTTTTACAAACCATTTACAAGTTCAACCAAAGGTTTAACTTTTCCTCAGAGTGACACAATAACAATATTCTTAAAGATACTACAACTGAAGTAAGTGAGTTGTATGGATATTCAAGTAAAAACATGATTTTATTGTTATCATCAGGGGTTTTCATACAACAACCTTGCCCACAGTGTACTACCTACAGTATGTTACACGGACAGTATGTCTTCGTAACATAGGTACACTACGACATATCAACTGATTTCCTTCGTTGTGGTGTGAGATGTTAAAACCTACACATATAGACTTTAAGTATGTTCCCACGAATAACACTAATGTAACAGTTCTTTGGAATTATACCTGCTGTATACCTTTGGAACAATACCTATGTTACACAGACTTCAATTCTTTGTAACTCTTGTATGAAAGAATGTAGACTTTACTATCAGAAGAAGAAGAAGAAAGTCAGGCCTTACACAATTTGACCTTATATACACTAACAACATCATCAACTGTCAACTCAACTAAGAAAACTAATAAAGAGAAGTCATGCAAGTTTTCTTGTCTTCTCAGTGGTCTTTGTTTGAAGTTAATTTCTGCTCTTTTCTACAATGTCCATTAGCCCTCTGTTTGTTTAAGTTTAAGTTTAAGTTTATTTATTCATTTGTCTTTCTTCCAACAATAGGCAATATAACAATAACATAACAATAACATTGACACTTTCTTTCAAGAATATGTAGGAACAACAACAACTAATACTGAAATTTTTGCAAATACATAAGTATATGATTCCATGTACATGTGAAATAAAGAAAGGGTAACAAATATTTTGAGAAAGGCAAACGAGGAGACCTTAGTGAAGCATAGCTTGTGAGACAAGGTCCCTCGGGAATAAAAGATAGAAAAAAAATACATTGTGTATAGTATACGTAGTTGGGAAAAAAAAATAACAAAAGGTACACAATTCCAAACGGAAACAGGGAATAGACAAGGGAGGCTATGTGTAATGGGGTGAAGGGAGATTATTTACATAAAAGAAGGGTAGGAATGAAGGGAGGGGGTGGAAAGGAAGGATAAAAAAGGGTTATGTGAGACGATAAAATACATACAAAAACACACACACTTAACAAAAACAAAAACAAAACAAAAACAAAAAAACACACAACACACAAAACAAACAAAACAAAACAAAACATAGCAAAACAAAACAAAACATGACAAGAAGACAACTGGGTTTCAATAATATTATACATTGATACTTTCTTCTTTTTTTTTTAAAGGGAAGTCTGACATAAAAGTATATATGCATCTGTAATGTAACATACAGGACTTACTTTCAGTTATTGACATTAACATTGTTAACCCGTTGAGGACGAGTCCCGAGTATACTCGGGCAGGGGTCTATGGGAAATGCGTGTTGTAGCAAAATCAGTCCATCCTCAACGGGTTAACATTGTTTTAACGACATCACGCATCAACACAATAAGTATTTAAAAGATGAGACTTAAGCCTACGCTTGGAGGCTGATTTACTTGAAGTATGTTTAATGCTTGCATCAAGCGAATTCCAAAACCTGGGTCCAGTATGTACTAGCGTTTTAAGAGTAAATTGTGTCCTTGCACGGGTTAAGTGCAAACCTGAAGCCTGCCTTGTGTTATATCTATGAACGTCACTATTTTTCTTAAAACGCTGTGCTAGTGCCAGTGGGAGTTCACCTGCATTAAGATCATACATTAGAGACCCTAACTGCATTAAATAGATATCTTCCACTTTCAAAATTTTATGTTGATGAAAGAGAGCATTAGTGTGACTACGAAAATGTACATTACAAATTATTCTTATAACTCTCTTCTGGATCAAAAATAGCTTTTCATTTTGCGATTTTGAAGAATTACCCCACACTACTATACCATATGTGACCGTGCACCTCAAAACGAACATAAAGTCGCACACACTGATTTTGCGTGAGGACTGAAAATAAGTGAAATGGGTCAACCCAGCCGAACTTGACTTTTTCATATTTTCTGAAAGAGCGGGTCTTCTTTTACATTATGCTATAATTTGGTATCATAAAACGGGCAGGAAAGTGTGTTTTTTTAGCAGTTTATCTCGAACATTTTTGGTAGAACAGTGTGATTGGGTGTGTCTTTAGAATCCCTTTTTCATTTCTGAAAAACCTTATCCACACTCTTCACTTTCAACTCTAATAACTTTTGAAAGGATAATGCTACTGCTTTAAAAGTTTGCATTGATTATGGACAGAATGTTTAATGAGACATGCTTAATTTCAATTTAATCTGATAATCCCTTCATTGTTGTTACTCTGGTGGTTTACTTCCTGTTTTTTGTCCCATTCATCGCACAGCCAGCACGGTTTGGTAAAGATTAAGCGCTTGAATAGACACTGTACTTCAGAGCCTCTTTTCTCAGTTCATACTTTTCCTGAGTTTGTGCTTTCTTTTCAATATTTAGATAGGTTAGGAGAGTCCATTTGATTTGAGTTATACATCATTTTAAAGCTTAAAGTCTGCTCTTTCAGAATATGGTCTAAACTAAAAATTCATGTCTGGCGACTTTTTGTTTGTTTTGAGGTGCAGGGTCACATAATTAAGATATGGAAGAATTAAAGTAGAATATAGGATAAACAATATTTCTTTGGGAATAACTCTTTTTAGTTTGCATATAACACCAGTATTTCGTGATAAGAGCTTACACATGTTATTCACATGTATTTTCCAATTCAGTTTGTCATCAATATACAGACCAAGAAATTTTGTTGAGTTTACTCTATCTAACGCCACTCCACCAAACAAAACATTTCCTGGTAGTATTTTAACAGAATTACTAAAGAGCATATAATTGGTCTTCTGAAAATTCAATGACAGTTTGTTTGCATGAATCCAAGTTATAATATTACTTAGCTCAATATTAACTGTTTGTAAAAGGACCTGAGGATTCTTGTGTGATAAAAATATGTTTGAGTTGTCTGCAAATAAAATAAATGAGAATACATCAGAGCAATATTGAAAATCATTAATATATATAAGAAATAATAGTGGTCCAAGTAATGATCCTTGTGGAACTCCACATGTGACATTTTGTAACCCCGATTTTGCATCATTCAGTGCGACAAACTGCCTCCTGTTAGATAAGTAGCTTGTGAACCACTCCAAGGCTTTCCCTCTTACTCCGTAATGAGATAACTTCTGTAATAAAATAGTATGATCAACAGTGTCGAAAGCCTTGGAGTAATCCAGAAAAATACCCACTGTGTGCATGCGATTATCCAATGCCGTAGAAATTTTATCAATAGAATGTAAAATAGCATGACTTGTTGTGTGCTTTTCACGAAAACCAAATTGAAAATTGGAGAAGGTTTGGTTCACATTAAAAAATTTCACCGTCCTGACATACATTTAGTTTTTCAAGGATTTTGTTTGTTTTTTCTTCTGTCCATTTTCCCTCTGTGCAGTTTTCTTCTTGTCTAGTTTGTTACGTTCGCTCTTCTTGGGTGTTGCTTTGTTGGCTTCCTCTCTCTGTTTGTGGAGTGCTGTGGATGTGTCCTTTTCACTCTTTCACGTAGTTTAACACGTAGCAGTGGCAGAGGAGGAGCCATGGCAGATTCATCGACAAACTGGACAAAAGATGTAAAGAGAAATAAAATTTAAAAATTAACAGAAAATTTGTGTCGGGGTTGACTTTATATTCCTGTTGATGTGTCTGTGTGTTTATGAATGGAATTAAATAATTTGAACAATTTTGCTTACATTTCTACCTCTTGGCATACCTATTGGCTAGAGTTCCATGTGTACCCCCCCCCCCCCCCCACCAAAATTGAAAAAAAAAAATATGGGTTACGCTTAAAATGATGTAATAGTAATGATAATAATAATGCATGCAATTTCTATAGCGCCGTTCTCCACTTAGATTAAATGCTCAAGGTGCTTTACATCAAAGCAAAAAAACTGAAGATACAAGTACATCACCATAATAGAAGAAGATGAAGAAGATGAAGAAGAAGAAAAAAAAGACATGAAAGTCTGTCTTCAAAAAATGATTATATAGCATGTAAAACATGGGAAAATATCATTTTCATACTCTACGCTAAAAACTTGTTTTCAGATGTAAGCCAGCAAGGGCAGGGCGCAGCCCCCGGTGTCCTAGCTAGGGTTAAGGATAGGGTTAGGGTTATGGTTACGGTCCTAAATAGACCCCAAACAAAATACTAGGCCCTTGTTTGTTTTTACTCAATCCCCATCAAATTCAAAATTTTTTTAACTCTCTAAAAAAAATTGAGTGAAAATATTCACTCTTAAAGGAGTGAATACAAAAAAGAGTGAATTTAGAGTGAAATTGGAGTGAATTTTGAGTGAAAATGTTCATTTTCACTCATTTTGGAGTGACCTCAAGGATCACTCGAAGATTTTGGAGTGATCCCTGAGGTCACTCTAAAACAAGTGAAAATGAACATTTTCACTCAAAATTCACTCCAATTTCACTCTAAATTCACTCTTTTTTGTATTTACTCCTTTAAGAGTGTATATTTTCACTCAATTTTTTTTTAGAGAGTAGAATGATAGAATAGAGCAATGATATGCCAATTCTGATGGGGGTACATATGGAACTCTTTCCTACCAATTACCCACCCAAAATGAATAGGAAACTGGCATTTTTGCTTTGAGACTTCACAGTGGGTGAACGTGGAATGGGAACAGTGAACCCATGTGAAATGTTAACTTCATCAGAGCATCTAACACTAATGCTATTAATAGGTCAGTGAAATCTTGGTAGGAAAACATTGACATTGTTAATTTGTTCAAGAGAAAGAATTTTACAGCTCTTAGTTCCCGTAATATCACCAGCAAAATTGGGCAAACTCTATTTCTTTAGCTCAGACGCAGTCTGGACGTCTACGTTTTCCAACTAGTAAATTTACCGTACTAACGTTTTGCATGTCTACTTTAGATACCAATGACAAAAGTAAGGTCCAAAATTCACAATAATCGGGAGGTAAAATAATGTTATATTGCCGTGAAGATACACTGGACATACTTTAGTACGGTTTTCTAAGAGAGGAACATATGCTCCTTTTGCAGAGACGGGCATGGAAGGAAAAATTTGGCGATCAAAATTACGAACATGAACAAGTAACAAATATCTCAGTATGTGGGACTACAGTATCATCGTCCACCGTATTTTTGGTCAGTTCAGTGGTTTTAATGTCGTTTTTTTCCTCCAATACAGTTTACAGAATATGTCAAATGTTATTATACCCCCGCCAAACGAAGTTTGAAGGGGGTATATAGGAATCAGCGGACGGTCGGGCGGTCGGTCCGTTGCAAATCTTGCGTCGCGAACTACTTCCTCAGTTTTCAACCGATTCCCATAAAACTTGGCACAGATGTGTGCCTTGGGTTGTAGATGTGCAAGACGTATTTTTTGACAGTACCCAAAAGTACGTTGCCATGGTAACGGCATATTATGGGCAAAAATGGGTACAAATCTTGCGTCGCGAACTCCTCCCACAGTTTTTGATCAATTTTTATGAAATTAGGTACAGATGTTCATCTGAATATGTTAATGTGCAAGACACATATTTCCGCAGTGGCAAAAAGTGCGTTGCCATGGTAACGGCATGTTATTGGTAAAATATAGGGCAAAATGCTTCATGGCAAAAATGCTTCATCAGTGTTCTTCCAATTCTCATGGAATTCATATTGAATGTTTGTCTTAGGATATAGGTCAGCATGACACATTTCTTGACAGTGACAAAAAGTATGTTGCCATGGTAACAGCTCACATATTATGAGCCAAAATGATGGAAAATTTTGTGTTGCAAGCTACTTCCTCAGTTTTTGCCCAATTTCCATGAAACTTGGTACAGATGTGTGCCTTTGGTTGCAGATGTGCAAGACGCATTTTTTGACAGTACCCGAAAGTACGTTGCCATGGTAACAGCATATAAATGGCAGAAGATCAAGGAAAGATCTTGCAGATTGAACTACTTCCTCTGTATTCGACTGAAGCTCATGAAATGTGGCACACACATTGGTCTTGGTGGGAAGATGTGCAAGACATATTTTTTGGACGTGTCGGAAGCTGCGTTGCCATGGTAACGGCATATTAATGGCGGAAGATCAAGGAAAGATCCTGTGGATTGAAGTACTTCCTCAGTTTTTGACAAAAGCTTATGAAATGTGGCACACACAATAGTCTTGGTGGGAAGATGTGCAAGACATATTTTTCGGACGTGTCAGAAGCTGCGTTGCCATGGTAACGGCATTTAAATGGCAGAAGATCAAGGAAAGATCATTCCTTGGGTAAGACTGTCGTCACGGGGCGGGGGTATTAATCACCTTCAGTGATATTTTATTTCGTAAAATAGCGTAAAAGCTTACCGATTGACATCGGAAACATCGAAATTCCTGTCACAATGTTACACGGATGTCAGCAGAATAACAGATCTTGCGCCGTCCAGGTAGGTGTAAATGGGCTGTAAGTGGTCTTCCCGCTGTTGGGGAAGAACTGCCAGTGACGTAAATACGATTACTGAAGTTAGCAGCTCTTTTTTTTGGTCGCGAGACGCGACTTTCTTATCCGATGTTACACGAAGAGGCCGGACTTCGGACGGGAGTACAGTAATATATTCCGTATTTTCTCTTTTATTTGGAGGATTTTGATGCCAATTTTTGGATAATAATACTCCTGAAATATAATTCTAATTATAGAAATAAGGTTTCTGATCATATTATGATTGGAAGTGTATGTAAAACCATCCAATACCGATGTTACAACAAAAATCGCTGCGGACTTCGTTTGTAGCATCGGTATGAGGTGGCTTCAAGATGCTCTGGTGTTCTTATTTTGTTACACATGTTTATGTGCCTTAGAGTCTTTGTAGAAGTCACCTGGCCTCTCTTAATTATGATAGGCATAATGCTGAAAGGTTGACTCTGTATTACATTGCCATGAAAATGGCATATATTTTTGTCACAACTGGGACCACAAAAAAAACATGAGACATCAACAGTGAAGCAGTCACAGGCAAAATAAATTTGTACACAGGCTTGTTTTTTATTCATCAAATAATTCTTCACACATCTCTCTCCAAGAATAAGCATTAACCACATACAATTATTTGATTAAATTTTCAGAATATGACTTTTATTCCCTGCACAACATGAAATCTAAAGAAGACCCAACCCCATGGAATGACCCAGTAGACAACTTGACAAATGCTAAAAGTAGATTAGTATGATGTCTAGATCTAGACTAGAACTAGAAGCACTTCTGTAGAATGTGCTCTTCTGGAACATAAGGGCCATCATCAAGTGAAGGGGGAAGTAGAACAGCACAATCAAAACATTGGGGGTGATCTCTGCAGAAACAAAGAACAGTGCTATAAGTCAGACTTCAACTTTCATTGCTATGAAGTACTACATTGTGTAGTTTGTACTGTACATTGCCATCAGTAACTTCTGCTACAGCCAAAGCAGCAACTTGACATCCATGCCAACCCGATTCAAGAGATATTATTAGTTATCCCCTGCTTATTCACGAAATACGGGCAAATATCTACGGTCTGGTGCCATATTCCATGAGGCCGAAGGCCGAATGGAATATGGCACCAGACCGTAGATATTTCCCGTATTTCGTAAGAACAAGCAGGGGGTAACGATTTTATCTTTTAGTGTAAGTGCTAACCTTCTTCTCGCTGATTTCCCTTCGTGAATGATGTTGAAATCGCCGGCTGTCAGCCATGACCATGTTGACTTAGGCCTACGTCTCGCGAGCTGATTACTGTATGCGCGCATACAATGTACTGTTTTAAATACGTACAAGCCATAAGATACTGCAGTATACGTAGCAGCCAGATACGTAAGTTGCTGTTGTCGTTTATCAAGCGTCTAGTGGTCTCAGGTTATGTGCGTAATACGCTTGAGGACCACGCGCTGTCCATTTGTTTTGTACAGGATTAGCGCGCACTTTCCTATTTAAGCGTCTTTGGTACACGCGCAGCTAGCTGTGTAATATGACGTCATATCACGGAATACGGAATATATTCAGTGTTGGATTTAGCGCATGCGCACAATATGACCTTATCACGGAATACGGGATATATTCAGTGGTTGATTGACCAATGAGATTACAGAACTCACGATCACTAAAAGATAAATAGAGATATACTATATGCAAACTTTTGTCTGTTCATCCAGTATACACTATTGTACACATTGTGTACAATTCTGAATTTCAACAAGTGAAATATTGAGTTGCAAGAGGAGGCCCCACAGGTTATTTCTTTTTGGATACAGATACGTGTAGATTACATGACTTTGTGTGACAATTGCTAATGAGATTTATGAAGACAGCAATCCTCAAAAAAAAAAAAAGACAGCATAACCCTTAATGTTACACAATGTGACTACAAAATGCAGAGAAAACTAGAGGACATCAATCTTTGGGAGTGAGACACATTCTGTCAACAAGACATGCATTGTATGTCCGAGGAGAGAATTCTTTTTCTCTCTTAGAAGCTACCGTATTGTAATTTCATAGAATTGTGCATCCAAGTTCCCTCTTAGGGATGACTTGTGTATGCACGCAAGACTGGTCATCCAGACAAGACTCAGAGAGCTTGAAATGTCCCTTGGGCCAGGAGAATACAACTGTAGGCATACTTTTTTTAACTTTGTTCAATTTTATGGAAAATGGCCCGGACCAGCTGGAGTTAATTTTTGTAAACTACCAGAGTGTGATTGTATGATGGACAGCCTACCTGAAGAGTGAGTAGACTCTACATACAGATGTACACAGTGTACAGGACTACAGGGTCAAGGATTTTTCAGTACAAGGGCAACTTGCTAAAATAAGGTTGGGACCAAGTAGTTTTCCTCATTATAGCAGATATCTCATTATGTCAGGTGGCATTGTAAAAAAAAAAATAAATAAACATAAAATAACCACATTTATTTGTACAAGTGGGACTACAGACCATGTCTCAATAAGATATAAACCCGGCAATGTGTCTGAGGAAATGACTCACCTTTATGTTTAAAAAGATGTTTTTTGCCAATATATTTGTTAATGAATGTTCAAATTTGTGAATGTATAGTTTGTGAGCGATCATGTCATGATCGTCTGTAAAATTAGTACGTCATGTGACAGGATGTTTTGGCTAGTGTTTGTTGTGTGTGGAAGATTCAAACATATAGGGCTCACACGGGTAAATAATTTCCCATAGAGACGTGTGTTAAAATTCAAATTGCAAAAAATTCTGTAAAATAGCTGGGAGGAATGAGATTTTTCAGCTTCACTAACCTGGATAAGTGAGATATTACCTTTCATCCATCAGATTTTCAGGGTGGGTTGTTCTGCTCTAATTCTGTCCAGGGGTCCGCAAAGCCAGACTACGAGTTCTTGTCACTCAAAAAATCACCTATTTTCCGTACACGTACCCGATGAAATATAGTCCCCTCAAATTCCATCAGAAAAGCTTTCATCTTCCAACCAAAATGCAGTTTGTAGAGGAATTCATACTCAATGTCTACAGCTATTCAGTTTTTTGCCAAACTAAATCATTGATTTTTAATTAATTTTTTTCTTCATTTATTTTGGTATCTTTGGTACGAATTTGTGAAGGGGTCTGGGACAGTCCATTTTATTTACAGGTGTGAGCCCTATAGTGACACATTATTTATGTACAACAAAGTAGGTGTGCCTGTGGAGATTCCCTAACTACAATAGATACACAGCCCTGTCGCTGTACAACAAGTGTCGCGACAGGGCTGTACCTACACAATCGACGCAATCAACTTACTCCGGAGCGACAACACGATTTTGAATTTGTTACACCATATTCGTTACTCAAGCAACGCGCAGACAGAGCACTGTGGTTCCAGCTTTAAATTTGGCTAGTGTGACTTTATGCGTGCGCCGCTACGCAGCACTCTGTCATCTTTGCACACAATTTGCATCTTTCAAAGCATGGGGCCTATGTACTGTGTTTGGAATCGCACTGTGATGGTCAGCTTTCCAGTTTGATATTGAAATTTTTGCTCAGTTTGCGTTGCACGAGGGCTCACTATGGACTAATGTACCATGCTTATAATCCAAGCATTTCATTTCACCTGAGTAGTTTGTGAAATTTGTAATAAGAATGCAGACATTTTCAACAAGCACAGTTACATTCAACAAGTTTGTAGTCATGTAGCTGTGTTTGAGGGGTCTCGATAGATTGGTGTATCATACACTTGTAACTTGTATGACGCTGTGCTGCCGCACAGCGGCTGGTCGGACTAGAGATTTCCCAGAGTAGAAAGCCAGTCACAATGATGTTGCCTCCTACCCTCATTCCACAGAATTTTTTTTTTTCCTCATCAGGAAGAAGGAGGTTAAGTGTTCATCGGCATTCGTTTGTCTGTTTGCAAAATAACTACAAAAGTTGTAACAGATTTGAACAAAATTTGCAGAGAAGGTTAGTAATGACCCAAGGAAGAGATGATTTAATTTTAGTAATGATCCTGGAATTTTTATGGATTTTTAAAGGATTCTTTATCCTTTGCAGATATGGTCAATGAACTTTGGAGTTCAGGCTGCGCGTATATGAGGTTTGCTTATGGAATGCGCTCTACAGCACAAGCTGTGCTCTAGCCAGGCGCCCCGTAACTCGAAAGTGATGACGTAAACAAAACGCTTCTACATGTACCACTGTATATTGGGAAACTGGACGATTTTCAGTGCGCGTGTATACCGGTAATAATGGGTGGAGATGAGCTGCTTGGCGGAGGTCTGCACTCTACAGGTGCTTTTCTAGTTATTATTGGTATGATTGTTATTATTCTTATTATCGTTTACAGTGTACATGACATGCAGTATGGCAAAGCTATTATTGCATCAAGCAGGCATGCACGTGTGCACCATGCCTGTGCAGTGTTCCATCTACATGTATCTTTTGGGGGAATCATAACACCGCATAGAAAATTATTGATTTCTTCCAGAAATGACTGATTTTAAGCCTTGTTATGAGTGATTTCCTATTCTATGGGTTGGCAGCTCTTATTCTATCCATTTAACAAAATGTTTTGGTATGATTTGGATATGAAAAATTGATAAAATGAAGTGAGTTTTACCTTATTTAGGTAGTATACTGTCTATCACAATTGCACTTTGTACAAGGGAGTACAATAACAGTTGAATTAAATATTTACTTATTGGAGTAAACTAAAATTGTTGTAGCCCCTATCATGATCTGTTATTGTCGAGCCCACCGGAGAGGTGCGGGGAGACTAAGAGATCACCTATGGCTTCTGTCCTTCCGTCGTCCGTCTGTTATGCTACAAAAACTTGAATAACTCTCTACTGAGGACTTCAATTTCACTCAAACCTGGAGGGAAGAGTGGTAATATAAAGTTACACATTCAACCAAGCATGAAGGTCACCTCAAGGTCAAAGGTCACAGGCAGGGATCAATGAACTTTAGGGCCCATACCGGTACGAGTTTTTACGGCGCATTTCGATTATGGCTCATAACTTTTGATGTACAATGTATATGTCCATTTGTGACCAAACTTGGATGGTACAGCTGTAGATGTCACTTGGGGAGGTAAAGTTCATCACAAGGTCAAAGGTCACAGACAGGGTCAAAGAACTTTTAGAGCCCAAAGTTTTAACAGAGCATTTCGATTATAATGGTTCATAACCTTTGCTCCACATGTCCATTGTCTCCAAACTTGGCTGGTAAATGTTCCTTGGGGAGTTGAAGGTCACCATAAGGTCAAAGGTCATAGGTGGGGTCAATGAACTTCCAGGAGTTAGAAAAACATTAATTTCTTCTACGCAAATGGGCGAGACACATTTTGGCACTTGCCTTGTTTTTAATAGAGAGAACAGACCGTATCTTGGAGTGTTTAATATACATGTAGCTCTGTGTTAGTGTAGGTCATGATGGAGAAGAGCCTCATGAGAGAAAAATAAAAACAAAATATCAAGTAAATTGAAACAAACACAACTGATAATGAAGGGTGTTACAATAGGTAGACCAACATTTAGGCACACTGCTATACAAGGAAGGACAAACATCAGCAGTCTGAGGTCAGTATCTCTTTGTGATAACAGTGCCCTCAGTGTTCCAACTTGGATGCAATGTCACATTTCTTGAATGATATGCTCTATCAGCCACATCTCTTGTCGGATTTCATTCAAACTTGCTATGGAGGTTTGTAGGGAGTTATTCTACTGTACATGTACATGATGTAGGTAACAAAAGTTTTCATCGATAGGGCCGCTTTTGTTCTAAAGGACCCGTTGAGGACTGTGTGATTTTGCTACAACATGCATCTCCCATAGACTCTTGCCCAAGTATACTCAGGACTCGTCCTCAATGATTTTTAAAGGATTCCCTGTCATATTTGTTGTATACAGTATATACAGGTACCAGCCTCAATTCTCATCAGATTTTATTCTGACTAGCTGGAGAGGTGTACAAAATAATGGTCATTATTCCTCATCCACACATACACGGTAGTATGTATAGGGGTATTGGAATCACTTGGATGTCGGGTGGCCAGGAAGGCGGTTGGTCCGTTGCAAAATCTGGTGGACCTAACTACTCTCTCATTTTTTGAGCAATTGACCCCAAATTTGGCATGTTCAAAGGTGAATGTGCAAGACACTTTTTTCGTTTGTATCGCATAATGCATTGCCATGGCAATAGCAAATTCTAGATGTGCAAAATTTATCTTTTGTTGTTGAAAAATGTGTCGCCATGGAAACAGCATTTTTTGAATGAAAATCATAGAAATTGCTGATTTATTTATCTTACTCAGATTCTGAGCTCTTGACTTGAGATCCTATGACACATGTGACTATCATTGAGCAAAATATACATTTATTCAATGCTGACAAATACATTGCCATGGTAACAATTTTTTTTCAATAAAAAGCATACGTACAAAGTAATTGCTGGTTGAGCAAACTCCGTCAGTGCTAAGTGGGGGTTTTAATCACATTGAGTGATAGTTCTAGTTCTACTTGTACATGTAGTATATGACAGCATGTGGTGATGGTGCCCTCCGTGTTCCGACTTGAATGCCATATCACATTTCTTGTGTTTGCCTTGCATTTCTTGCAAGATTTAATTCAAACTCGCTATTGAGGTTTATGGGGAGCACAATTTATTCTACATTGTAGGTTATAAAAGTTTTATTCACAATGCCCTCATGCAGACTTTTTATACAATCTGTATATACATTTGTATGACATATTCAGTGTACATACATTATGTGCTATTTCTTATTAGATTTCATTATGATCTTATAAAGATTCCTAACACTTTGAGTAGATGTACATGTACAATGTACCTTGTATACTTGTGATGTTAATTTGTTGCCTATTGCTGTTATTACATATATCTTGTAAGCTCTTAAAACTCATTCTGACAAAATGAAGTTTGCTGATACTACAAAATATTGGTTTAAGCAGGGCTGCTCACTAACCCATTTTTTTCTACTGGTCCGACCTGTCTGTTGAACCAGCAGGTACCCAGTTTTGCCATTTTTAAGTGGTCCATTCCTGAAAAAGGTACTGGTCTGACAGCGATTTTTACTGGTCCCAGATCATCAGACCAGTGCCAGTGTGCAGCCTTGGTTTAAGCAACCCATATTTTGGTTTATTAAAGACTCATGAGACTACAATACCTGTAATAAAAGAATCATCTTAAACACTTTTTTCTCCAAGAGTGATCATGCTTAGTTACACATATATGTTTTTCAAAGTGAGGGGGCGGACATGCAGCAAAAAAAAAAAAAAAAAAAGTATCACCCTGTATTTCCTGCAAAAAAGTGGGGATGGGGCCCAATTGTAAGACCCTATAGCATGCAAAACAAGTGCCTCCAACCCCTGCCCACGTGGTTGTGCCAGCCCTGGCAGATGTACAAATGTACTGTACAACATACAAAACAATTTACAGATGTTTGAAATAAAGTTGGCTCTTACATGTGTACCTACGTATAGTGTATATTGTTGCCTCCATATTGATTGTTAGTTTACCACTTTGTGTTCCAACATCATTCGATTTAGCATCTGTACCCATTTCCATATTTTGAATAAGAGGTTATTAAAGAGTGATGTCATGCCCCAAATGTTATCTGACAATTTTGCGTAAGAGCCGTTTAATGTTAGTTTTCCTAATACATGGCAGTGGTATTGTACCTGAAATGTATTTAATTTCTCCCAACCAATTTTCACAATCTGCAGTGCCAGCAGAACTTTTCTTACATTGAAAGACAAAGAGGAAAAAAAAAAGTAAGAAAAAAGCTAAGCACACAAGAAAATGTATAACATCCACAGTCAAAATAGGAAAAAACAATAACATTATGTATGCTGTTAGATACAAGTGTAACAAATCTTTTCTGTCTGGTTTGTTGCTTTTGACATGCAGCAAATCACAGCATTCCGTGATGTCCAGGATGAGAGATGCTACTTGGTCAACCACACTGATTCCCTGTTTGAGGCCCCTCAGACTGTTTTGGAGTTTATCCAGAGTTACAAGGTAAAAACTCATTTTTAGTGATCATGTAATATACAATGCTACGTTTATACCATGTTCCGAGGGGCCACAGCAATCATGTCTCAAGTCACTCTGGACAAAACGGGATGGGTAAACGTGACAGACTGTGATTGCTGTAAATGCTGTGTCAGATTTTTAAACTAAAAAAATTTGCCATGTGCAGCAGTCCTGGCATTCATGAGAAACGTTGTAGGCTGTTTGAAAATGCGGTGTAGCAAAGACTAGAACACAAAGAGAACAAATGAAGAAGAATATCCCACCTACCCATGGCGCACTACATATTTCAGGCAAGTGGGGCTGTTGTAGTCACCAAGAACATGGTGTACATTGTAAATGCATCATTACCCTTTAACCCTAACTAGGCCGGGGGGGGGGGGGGGGGGGCTCCAAGGCCCCTCGCCGTTCCGCGTAATGTGATGTATCGCAATCGCAAAAAGCTATCGTCGCGACGATTCATGATTTTTTTCCTTTCGAGTCTCCTGCCTCTTTTGACACCAAATTTGCGAAGCCCGGGCGCGCGGTTCCGAAGTTACGCATAAATATGTACATGCATGTCAGACCCAAAATTGCTCAAAAATGTGAATTCGTAAATTTCATAAAAGCATGATTATTTTGGTGTTTTATCGATTCAAATCAATGAATAACATATTTTCTTGTTCGGAGCAATGTCGCGGACAAATTTCATCGAAAAAACAATGGAAAACATAAAGTAAAAAACAAAGAAATACATAAGAAATTCAAAAAACAATAGAATACTTCAGAATTTTTCTGAAATCACAATTTTTTCATTACATTTGCTAAGGACACTAAAAAGAATATCTGCACAAAAAATGTGCCTGTTTTGAGCTATATTTTGTGATTTATACCAAATAGTCTGATTTCATGCACATTATGCATAAATTAGCATAATTTGGCATAAATCACAATTTTTTGAGAAATTAACTTTAAGGTATTTTAGATTACATCATAGGCAATGTGTGTGCCAATTATCGTGCGGTCGACGGCCGAGATCTGGAGGGGGGCCTGGGAGCCCCTACCCCCAGCTCTATCAACTACCTAAATAGCCCGGCCTAGTTAGGGTTAAGTCTGTTAGGAATTTTGCTGCAGAAATTATCAACCAGGGGGGTGTTTCATCAACGTTTGTCAGCGCTGACAATTTCAGCAAAATCCTTGGTTTTGATTGGATGAGATGCTCTGGTCACTGACTGTTACTATGGTGATTGTCAGCGATGACAACTTTTTGTGCTGACAAATGTTGATGAAACACCCCCCAGGTATCATTAGCTAACCTCAAATGAGCTATTGCAATCGTTCTTCATCCGGCGTGCGTAAACTTTTTACATTTTCATCTTCTTCTTGAGAACCCCAAGACCGATTTTCACCGAACTTGGCAGGTAGCATCCCTAGGGGGTTAGGATCTCATTTTGTTAAAATGGATACCATGCCCCATCCAGGGGGCCCCAGGGGGACCCAAATACCCCCCAAGATTAAGGTACAGTCAACCTCGCCTGTAAAGTGGACATAATCGGGACTGAGCAAAACACGTCGACTTACGCGAAAGTCGACTTACGCGTAAGTTCACAGGCAGGGGTCAACGAACTTTAAGGGCCCAATGTTAAGTTTTTATGGCACGTTTCTTTTTTGCCATAAATTTTTACCCTTTTATATCTCTTTTTATCTGTTATATCTCTTTTTTTAATCTGTTATATTCCATTCGCGTACAATTTCTTGTACGCGAATGGGCGAGACACATTATGGCACTTGCCTTGTTAGAGTTGCGTTTAAACGCTTTTAAGTTTTAGTTTCGTACAATTTTTTAGTTTCATATGATTATCAAACGCAAGTCTTTCAGTGTTGTGTGTGATTCTATGGACTTGCATTTGATTTTTAGAGTTACGTTTAAAAGCAATTGAGTTTCAGTTTCGTAAAATTTTCTAGTTTCTGATTATCAAATGCAAATCTTTTCAGCAACGCACTTGCATTTAAATGCAAAGTTGCGTGTGATTTGATAAACTCGCGTTTGATTTTCTGAGTTGCGTTAAAACGCTTTTGAGTTTTAGTTTTGTACAGTTTTCTAGTTTCGTATGATTATCAAACGCAAGTCTTTCAGTGTTGCGTGTGATTTTATGGACTTGTATTTGATTTTTAGAGTTGCGTTTAAATGCAATTGAGTTTCAGTTTCGTAAAATTTTCTAGTTTCTGATTATCAAACGCAAATCTTTTCAGCAACGCACTGGCGTTTAAATGCAATGTTGCATGTGATTTGATGAACTTGCGTTTGATTTTATGGACTTGTATTTGATTTTTACAGTTGCGTTTAAACGCAGTTGAATTCAGTTTCGTAAAATTTTCTAGTTTCTGATTATCAGACGCAAATCTTTTGAGCAATGCACTTGCGTTTAAATGCAATGTTGCGTGTGATTTGATGAACTTTTGATGAACTTGTATTTGATTTTTACAGTTGCGTTTAAACGCAGTTGAGTTTCAGTTTTGTAAAATTTTCTAGTTTCTGATTATCAAACGCAAATCTTTTCAGCAACGTACTTGCGTTTAAATGCAAAGTTGCGTGTGATTTGATGAATTTGCGTTTGAATTTTAGAGTTGAGTTTAAACGCAGTTGTGTTTTAGTTTCGTACAATAATTTTCTAGTTTCGCATGATTATCAAACGCATTTAAACGCAGTTGAGTTTTAGTTTCGTACAGTTTTCTAGTCTTGTATGATTATCAAACGCAAGTCTTTCAGCATTGCTTGTGATTTAGGCCTAATGGACTTGGATTTGATTTTTAGAGTTGCGTTTAAGCGCAATTGAGTTTCAGTTTCGTACGATTTTGTACTTTCTGATTATCAAACACAAGTCCTTTCAGCAACGCACTTGCATTTAAATTCAAAGTTGCGTGTGATGTGATGCATTTGCATTTGATTTTTTTTTTAGTTGCAATTAATTAAACGTGAAGTTTCTAGAAACAGTCACAGGTTTCTTATCCCGCTACGGAAAATTAACGTTTGAATATTCGGATTTATGAAAAGGCCTATTTCATGTTCGGATAACGAATATCTACTAGGACCAATATGTTCAAATGTGTGTATTTTAAGAATAATGATCGAACCTCGTTGCATTTTAGGATAAACAAAATCACCCGTAACAAACATTATCCTGCAAGATGCGTGAACAAATGATGAGCATGCGGAGAGATGTGATACAAGTATATTTGACAAAATTGTATACACTACTGGCTGTCATCACACAAAATATATTTTTGACTTAGCTTAGAAGGCAAGTGTATACATCCCACGGTACATTGCATGTAATTCTAAACGAAACAAAAAGCGAGAAAAAAAAGTTTAAAGAACAATTCCCGTTGCGCTCTCATCGGACCATGCAGCTTTAGCTCCACGTTTTGCGTCGGAAATTGCATCACACTGACCTGCACCAAACGATACACACAGACACAAACACTTAGATAGAGAAAGGGAGAAAAGGAAGAAAATGAACTACAATATGTACCTTGGGTACTATGTGTAGTACTCGCGTGTAAATGAGGGTATGCCCTTTTGATTCAGGCGTACAAAACAATGGATGCATGGCACGAACGGTATTGCGACGTATAGCGCATTAGCGAGTAGCAATGCCTGCGAATCGGAGCAGGATTTTTTTTTTTCAGAGAATGGCGATAACAATTTGAGCGAAAGATTATGTCGACTTAGACGAGGGAATTAACACGTATTTCTGCTCAATTGGCACTGAAAATCATGTCTTTTCGTGAGTTGTTGACTTATAAATGTCGACTAAGACATCGAAATTTTCAAGGAATAATTGGGACTGTTTTATCGTGTCGACTTAAGCGAGTTGTCGACTTATGCGATGTCGACTTAGGCGAGGTTTACTGTATCTTCAAAAATCTTTTCCTCTAGAACCAGAGGTGATAGAGCTAAGTTAATATCATGAGTTAGTACATTGATGACTGTAGTTTCAAGTTTGCCCATGGCAGAATCAGGGTTGCCCCCCCCCCCCCCCTTTTGGGACCCAGGGGAGGGGGTGGGGAGGGATCCTAATGGGGCATAAATAGTACTATTTCATCTTCTTCTTGAGAACCCCATGACCCATTTTCACCACACTTGGCAGTTAGCATCCCTAGGGGCATAGGATCTCAATTTCTTCAAATGGGCACGATGTCCCACCTGGAGGGCCTAAAGGAGCCCAAACCTCCCAAAATTAATGAATCTTTTAAAATCTTCTCTAGAATCAGAAGTGATAGAGCTACATTTGTGAGTTAATACTATGAGTAAGTACATGGTGATAAGCACAATCAGGGTATGCAATCATGGTTTTCTCACTTTAGAAATTTGTAACTTCTCAAAGAATGCACCAGCTGAGTTCAAAATTCACATGCAGTAATAATCACATGTGGTAATACAATAGCTAATTTCTTCTCATTTACTGTTAATTATTGAAGAATAATTACCAAAAAGTCCCCCCAAACCCATGTAATGCATAAAAAAAAGTGTTTTACAATTTACGTAAATCAAGATTTTAGGTCCGAATTTTAAGTCTACCCCTATGTGTTTGGTATCAAATTAATGGATTTTTCTGGCATTGCTTGCATGCAATAAAAAACAGTGGTCCTTTCTGCTGGAGAAAGTTGTGAGATCTGAAGTCCCGTCATGGTAGGAGTGTAATGCTGGCTTATTTTTGTGACATTGAGACCTTTTAACCCATGCTGTACAGTTAAACACTGTACATGATGAAACATCTAATTTTTCTGCTTTTCCTAAAAGTACTGAAGATACATGTACACTACAATATGGCGTGCTGTTTGCCAATAAATGTTGAGCCAGTTTTGAGTTTTGAGCCATTTAAAAATGCTGAGGAAAATGAGTGCAGCCGTTTTTTAGTATTATCAGTGAGGTACACTCCTAATTTGACTACTTAAAAGAATCTTTTCCCCTTGTTGAATATCCTTGGTTTCTATGCCTCCGCCATGAAGTAGTGCCGGAGGCATTATGTTTTCGGGTTGTCCGTCCTTCCGTCCACCCGTAATTAATTTTGTGGACAGCGTAACTAAAACACCTTTTGAGGTATCCTAATGAAACTTGGCATGTATGTGTATTTAGGGGGTGAAGTTGAGCCTATCAACTTTTGGGTGCACATGCTCAAGGTCAAAGGTCGAATGCTTAAAATTTCACTATTTCCCCCATATCTATGCAATGTCTGAAGATTTTTCTTGAAACTAAGTGTATACATGTATTACCCAATTAAAATTCTCTGGTGAAAGTTTGGGGTCATGAGGTCAAAGGTCAAGTAAAAATGTTAAAATTTAATTTTTTTCTCCGTATTCTGGAAATTGTTCAAGGTATCTTCATGGAACGTACATTTGTAGTATATGCATGTGCTGACTGGCAGTGATTATCTAGGGAATTTGGGGTTCACGGGATCAAAGGTCAGGGGTCAAAGGTCAAGGGCAACACTTCAAAATTTTACAATTTCCCTCATATTTATGCAATGCCAGCAGGATTATTTTTTTTTAACTTGGTGTATGCATTTATGACCCAATAGAGATTCTCTTGGAAGTTTTTCTCTTTTTTTTTCTGGCAAAAAAGGTCAAAGGTCAAAATGTCAAACATCAAGTGAAAGTGCTGAACTTACTTCTTCCTCCATATGTCGGAAGTCACTCAAGTTATCTTGAAACTTAGTACATATTTATGCATGTTCTGCCTGACAGTGATTATCCTATGAATTTTAGGGTCAAAGGCCAGATGAAAATGGTAGCAATTTACTATGTAATACAAAAATTGCACTATTTCTCCATACCTTGAAGATTACTCAATGCATTGTAAACTTATGAAAGGGTCAAAGTCAAGTTAAAGTCCTTATATCCCCAAATATGTGCTATCCTATTCATCCAATTAAACCTAGGGGCAATTCCACGGTAACTGACGTTACGCGTAAGGATTTTCAAGAAATTGTTTACCTTGTAGTTTTGTGAATGAAAGCACCTGGGGCTTGCAATTGGCATTGATGAATAAGTTCATGAGAATGAAGAAATAGGTGGAAAGTTTTTCTCTCAAACTGCATTTCTTATCACATAGCAAGTGAAAATGTGTCGGTAACTGACGTTACGGAAAAAGGACATGGGAAATTATGGTGTAGATTTAAATGGAAATATCTCATGTCCCTGACTTTTAACCTTTATGTGTTTAATATGGCAATACACTTAGGTTCTCAGGAACAGGTGTGCAAAATAATGTGCACTTTAGTTGTCTCCTTTTAGCACCATGCCAGTTTCAGTGAAGGCATGACGGTAACTGACGTTACGTAACTGACGTTACGCTTACATTTGCCATAGGGTTTACACATGCAAAATCATGATTGGGAATAGCTTTGTGATTTTTCATAATTGTGACCATTCAGAATGACTTGTTTGATATGGAGTCATACCTTGGTTCATCAGTCATGAATACACAAATGAAATGAAACATTAGTCCATTTTCTTTGTGTTCTATGAAAACTTAAAGGTAAACATGTCAGTAACTGACGTTACGTAACTGACGTTACACATACTTTGCCATGGGGTTTACAGAGAACTAATTTATTTAACAGGTTATTATACTGCTGCAATATACCAGTAACAATCCCAGGCAATTACTTAGCAACAAATTAAAACAAAATCTAAAGACACAAATGGGTTGGGCCCTTAGGGGGCAACCCCCTCCCCCCACCATGGCATAGCACAGTTGGGCAAAAATAAAGTAAATGCACAAGAGGATATTTCTCGACATTTGTCTGAAGATTGAATTCTAATTCAACATTTATGATTACACAGAGCCATTAATAGATTAAGCAGTTCCAAGTATAAATACATGTATATTGACATGACTAAGGGTTTTTTGTTTGTTTGTTTGTTTTATTTAATGAACAGGAAAGTTTCTATATCTAGAGTGCTCCACCCATAATACCTTGCAGTACCCTACTACACAAAACATGGATATTTTTGTGCTTGAAAAAAAAATATCAAAATATATTTCAGGTCATGGGGAAAACACACTTATCAACTCATAAATATGCATAAATATGTATGAAATCTATTTGTGATATATTTCTTCTTCTTTTCTTTATTTTACTCCTTCTCCTTCAAGGCATTGTTAGGGCCACAAATAAAAAAAAAAGGTCTCCATCATCAATTGATTTAAATGAAAAGTGTAGCACTTTTAATATTTCTCTGTGAAGAAGAAAAATAAATGCTTTTTTGGTGAAAAGAGCATTATTGGTTTATTCCTTGCTTGAAGTAATTCAACTGTTTTTCTTTTCCTTTGCACTGATATATCACGGCTTACAAATACATTCCAGATACCAAGAAATCGGACTTTGCAACGAAAGAATTCTAAGATTAAAAAAAAATCTTCCTGTTCAGAATTATCATGTATTGTATAATGTCCCTGCATGAATAGAATAAAGTAATCAACAAATACACACTGTATGAACAATTTTTTTAAACCCTAGAATCCCCTCTCACTTTGAGCAACATCAGTGTTAAGTTTCAAACAGTAATGAGCACATGCCTTTAACGTACCATAATACAAGATGCACCATGTTAACTACACCACACATTTAAGTGCAAGAGAAGAAATATCTGTTTGTGCATTTGCCTTGAGGTGGAAACTTGACTATTAAGTTTCCAGAAAAAAAAAAATGCTGGCAAAAGCTAACATTGGTGAAGATTGTAACTGTTGGTATAAAGCTGTGCACAAGTTTGCATGTTAACCACCTTTTCTATAAAAAACAAACAATCATGTCACTGATTACGCCTACAAACTTTGGTAGCTTTATCATCCCGTAGGACTGGGAATGTTTGAGTGTCTACTGCATGTGGCAAACTAAACTTCCAGATGATTTAGGCTTACACTTGTGCTGAATCAAAAATTGAAAGCTCAAGCCCCCCCCCCCCCCCAGAAAAAAAAAGATAATCATGGTAAATGAGTGAATAAATAAATTTAGAAATAAAATAAAATGAAAAAAATATATCCATGGACATGCCATGGTAATGACATCATTCCCTATGAAAGGGATTGCTGCTCTTTGTTGTAAGTTGACTTCCCAGATGTATTGAAATGGCCAAGAGTCAAAAATTTTGCCTCAGTTATAATTACTGTCATGGTAACTGACGTTACATACTCGTGTATGACATTTCGGTAACTGACGTTACACATTTTGTAGTGATCAATTTGACTCTCCAGTATGCCAAGTATCCTTATTTCTGGTATTGAAATGAAGGCATATGGGCATACATTAGAAATCCCAAGTTACATCATAAAGCTCACTTTCTTTGATGAATAAAGTTAAAAATTCCTTGTTTTTGGTAACTGACGTTACATCCATTATTGTCAAAGTAATTAAAAGTTTTTATCAAATTCTTTAAAGCAACCAGCTTTTTTTTCTATCGTGTGGTAAAAGACTTCTCTGGTAACTGCATACATATAAAAGATTGTTGTTTAGAGTACTAATAAAGTGGATATACAGAGAGTAAGTTATGCCACAATCCACTCTTTTCACCATTGAGTTATAGGCATATTTTGGCAGCCATTTTGAAAATCAAAATGGCCACTTTTATTGAAAAACATAATGATTCTTAAAACTTCAACTCAAGTACTGTCTGAAAATGTATGGTGTTTGAAACAAATATCATTTTGAATTTTTGGCACCTGTGTCCTAGTTACCGTGGAATTGCCCCTAGGCTAAGGAAGGTGAACATTCAACACATTTGTGACAAACATGTCATTTTAATGTTTTGCCAGTTTGGTGAAAATGTAATCACATATTGTCCACTTGTACTATACACCTATTAGGAGAATCATGCATTATGGCAGAGGCATAAAAGTCGCCATAGAGACATTTCTAGTTTAGCCATGAATTGTACATACAGTATGTGGTAATCTATCATGTGAAAATTTTAGCTAATTTAAGCCATAAGAACTTATTTTTTTTTAATATATGGGTAATTCCATTGAAAAGAGTCCCACTAGTTAAATGCCCCTTCTATTTGCTTCATACTGTCATTGCTTAAAAATTACATACCCTAAATCAATTTTACTTCTGAATACTCTTATTCAGGTAAGTATCTTCCTTTTCAAAGTAAAATATAGAAATTGCTTCTTCAAAGTTCCACATGAATTTTGACAAAAAGTGCAAAATCACAACGTTTTTAGGCAAAATTGTGTGGCATTTTACTCTAACACCAGTTAGGCAGATTTACAGCTTGTTTGTGGATTAAACTCTATTTTAAGGGGTCAAAAATGATAAAAGACGAGCAAATTTTGAACACTATAAGTATAATTCATGCATCAATTCATCAATTCATGCATCACACACGTGGCTTTGGTGTCCCCCTAAATATTATGTCGGGGCACAGTGATAGCTAATTTTTTGTGTCTTATCACAACAACAATTGCTCCTCATTGGCATGTCTTACAATGTAGCTGTGGTTTCTTTGTAACAGGTATCTATTAATTTGGGGAAAAAATGCAAAAATAATATTTGGTGTCCCCCTTACACGAGAAACGTTGAAGAATCTTTTTCCTGGCCAAAAATAGGGGTTGTGTCATTTTTTCAATAGTACAGATAATTTCTTACTTCAAAATAATTACTTCTATTGAAACAAACATAGAACTAGTTTGAAATATGTGGTAAGATGTCAAAATGGATGGTTCACCATGTAAGGGGGACACCAATGGTGTCCCCTTTACATGGTGAACCAGTTTTTCCCCATACACTGCAATTTGGTATGCTGACTTCCTTCAATTTCAGTTTAGAATGTTAATTTTCAGTCAGTTTTCAAAACACTTACTCGATATGAATGTTCTTTAAAGTTATGTTGAACAAAAATCTGATTTTATGATTTTATTGGCAAAATAGGCATGTCACAAAGTGGGTCCCTATTTTATGGAATTACCCATATATATTTACAAATTGCTGAAGAAAAGTAAGACTGATCCACGCCCATCTTCTACTGCATGAAGGTCATAGTTATGATAAGTGTTCAGTGTTCTTATTTCAATGCTTTTTCAATTTTTAAAGATATCATCAGCAAAACATAGTATTTTGGGTCAATATGTCATTGTGTGAGTGTCACAGCTTGGATATCAACTCGAGTCATCATAAATCTCATATTCATTCCATTATCTGTGTTTACAAATACGAGAATTTATCCAAACACTATGCGCACATTCAAGGTCAAACTGTACAGAAAATTTTTTTGATGAAAAATATCATATCTTCCAAAATACTGGCCCTAATTATATAAAACTGTATAATAATGGCCAGTATGTCTGTTACCTATTCCTGAAAGTTTCATCTCTTCACTCTTTGGCAAAAGTGAAATATTATAAAATATATAAAAGTGTTGTTATATGAATTCAAAGTAATGCCTACGAAATTGATCATCTTTTTTGAGTAGTGAAAATATGACATTAATTCACATTATGTGATATGTCATGGTTATGTGCGAGTGGTGAATGAAAGGGGTACTACTATTAGGAATATCTACAAGCAATTTCAGATGAAAAAAAAAGTTCTCTTTTTTTTAATGAATTTTTCCAATATATTAGTCATTTCAATGTAATTTGACACCCCTAATCAAAATGCTAGTTTTTTACGCATTTTAATGCAAAATTTTGACTCTTTCTTTACATGAAATGAAAATTTGAACACTCAGCTACAACAAACAGCAAAAAACACATTTTCACCAAGTTTTCTTGTTTTTCCCCTGTTACGCATTTGCATACTGTAAAAGTGGTTTCTTTCGCAGTGGTTTTATTTTCGTGCTTTTTGCGCTTTGAGGTTGAACCGCGAATTTAACATCACGCGAAAATGTCCGCACCGATAGAAACCGCAAAAGTTTCTGTACGTGAAAGAAACCGCTTTTACAGTACCCTGATTGTGCTATTGACCACATTAATGACTGTAGTTTCAAGTTTGCTCATAGCAGATCCAGGGGTGCCCCCCTTGGGGCAGGGGGAGGGGTGGGGAGGTCCAAATTGGGGCCTTAATTGTACAATCTTCTCTTGAAAACCTCATGATGGATTTCCACCAAACTTGGCAGGTAGCATCCCTAGGGGGTTAGGATCTAAATTTGTTAAAATGGGCACCATGCCTCACCCAGTGGAGGGGGGATTAAGAAATCATTAAAAAGATCTTCTCTAGAACTAGAATTTCCACAAGATTCCACAAATAATTTTTATGCCTCCGCCACGAAGTGGTGCCGGAGGCATTATGTTTTCGGGTTGTCCGTCCGTCCGTCCGTCCGTCCTTCCGTCCGTCCGTCCGTCCGTCCTTCCGTCCGTCCGTAATGAATTTTGTGGACAGGGTAACTATCAAAACCTTTTGAGGTATCCTAATGAAACTTGGCATGTATGTGTATTAGGGGGTAAAGTTGTGCCTATCAACTTTTGGGTGCACATGCTCAAGGTCAAAGGTCAAAAGGTCAAGGTCAAATGCTTAAGATTGCACTATTTCCCCCATATCTATGCATTGCCTGAAGATATTTTCTTTAAACTTAGTGTATACATGTATTACCCAATTAAGATTCTTTAGTGAAAGTTTGGGGTCATAAGGTCAAAAGGTCAAAGGTCAAAAGGTCGAGTAAAATGTTAAAATTTCACTTTTTTCTCTGTATCTTGGAAATTGTTCAAAGTATCTTTATGGAACAAAGTATACATGCATGTACTGACTGGCAGTAGTTAGCTAGGGAATTGGGGGTTCATGGGGTCAAAGGTCAGGGGTCAAAGGTCAAGGGCAATACTTCGAAATTTTACTATTTCCCTTATATTTATGCAATGCCAGCAGGATTATTTTTTTTTCAGAAAACTATGAATGTATGCATGATATATGAGATACCCAAGGTGAAACTAGCAGCCTTTTATTATTAGCACTTTTTTTCTCTTAAAATTATATGGAATCCCCACCTCAACCAGACTGTACAGTCCCTTTAATGTATGCATTTTTTTTTTTGCCAAGAAGGTCAAAGGTCAAAAGGTCAAAGATCAAGTGAAAGTGCTGAACTTACTACTTTCTCCATATCTCGGAAGCGGCTCAAGTAATTTTTAAACTTAGTACATATTTATGTATGTTCTGCCTGACAGTGATTCTCTTATGAATCAAAGACCAGATGAAAATGATAACAATTTACTGTTCAATACAGAAATTGCACTTTTTCTCCATACCTTGAAAATTACTCAAGTGCGTAAACTTATGAAAGGGTCAAAGTCGAAGTTAAAGTACATGCTCTCCTATTCATCCAATTAAACATAGGTCAAGGAAGGTAAACATTCGATACATTTGTGACAAACATGTAATTTTAATATTTTGCCAATTTTGTGAAAATGTAATCACACATTGTCCACATGTACTATAGACCTATTAGGAGAATCATGCATTATGGCGGAGGCATACCAGTCGCCATAGCGACATTTCTAGTCTTTTCTAGCATAAGGAAGGAGCACTTGACTAACAGCTTTCAGAAAGCAGGGGGAATAATTGCTACCCTTAACATATGTCAGTATTAAGTTGATGGAATTTGTAATTTTCATGAAAAATGAAATTTTGTGGAATTCTCTTTACATTTTTATACCCCCGCCACACTTAGTGTGAAGGGGGTATATAGGAATCACTGTGATATTGGTCGGGGGGCTGTCGGTCGGTCTGTTGCAAAATCTTGCGTTGCGAACTCCTTCTACAGTTTTGAAGCAATTTGAATGAAACTTAGGGTAAATGATGATATTGAGGTTTAGATGTGCAGGACATGTTTTTTGTGTTTGCCGGACAATGCATTGCCATGGTAACCACAATTTTACTAAAAATTTGTGGAGGGAACTACTTCCATAGTTTTCAAGCAATCACTTTCAAAATTGGTATCTATGATGATCTATAGGTGTAGTTATGCAAGACACTCTTTGTGTTTGTACTTGACAAAGCGTTGCCATGGTAACCACATGTTTTCTTCGAAATCTTGTGGAGTGAACAACTTCCACAGTTTTGAAGCAATTGAAATCAAATTTGTTAGGCATTATGACCTTGAAGCATGGATGTGGAACACATGATTTTTGTGTTTGTCAGACAAAGTGTTGCCATGGTAACCAAAATTTTACCAAAACCTTGTGGATTGAATAACTTCCAAATTATTCAAGCAATTAAGGTCGAATTTAGTATGTATGATGATTGGGAGGTGTAGTTATGCAAGACACCAATGTGTTAATGTAAGAAAAATGTGTTGCCATGGTAACCACTCATTTTTGTATCAAATTGAACCATTTAATCTATGAAGGTGAAATTTGGTGTGTATGATGCTCTTTAAGTGTAGTTTTGCAAAATGTCCTTTGTATTTGTATCGGACAATGCGTTTCCATGGTAACCGCATGTTTTTTTTATACCTCCACCATGAAGTGGTGCCGGAGGCATTATGTTTTCGGGTTGTCCGTCTGTGCGTCCGTCCGTCCTTCCGTCCGTCCGTAATGAATCTTGTGGACAGCGTAACTAAAAATCCTTTTGAGGTATCCTAATGAAACTTGGCATGTTATGTGTATTAGGGGGTGAAGTTGTGCCTATCAACTTTTTGGTGCACATGCTCAAGGTCAAAGGTGAAAAGGTCAAGGTCAAATACTTAAAATTTCACAATTTCCACCATATCTATGCAATGCCTAAAGATATTTTCTTGAAAGTAATTATATACATGTATTACCCAATTTAGATTCTCTGGTGAAGTTTGGGGTCATGAGGTCAAAGTCAAAGGTCAGAAGGTCAAATAAAAATATTAAAACTTCACTTTTTTCTCCTTACCTTCGAAATTGTTCAAGGTATCTTCATGGAACATCATACATACACGTATGCTGACTGGCAGTGATTATCTAGAAAGTTTAGGGTTCATGGGGTCAAAGGTCAGGGGTCAAAGGTCAAGGGCAACACTTCAAAATGTTACTATTTCCCTCATATTTATGCAATGCCAGTAGGATTAATTTTTTTTTTTACACTTAGTGTATGCATGTATAACCTAATAGAGATTCTCTGGAAACTTTCTTTTTTTTTTCTTTTTTTGTTTGCCTCAAAGGTCAAAGATCAAGGGAAAGTGCTGAACTAACCTTTTCCTCCATATCTCGGAAGTGGCTCAAGTTATCTTGAAACTTACTTCATATTTATGCATGTTCTGCCTGACAGTGATTATCCTATGAATTTTAGGATCAAATGCCAGATGAAAATGGTAACAATGTACTTTTCAATACAGAAATTGCACTTTTTCTCCATACTTTGAAAATTACTCAATGCATAAACTTATGAATGGGTCAAACTCAAGTTAAAGTCTTTAAATCCCCAAATACATGCTCTCCTATTCATCCAATTAAACCTAGGTCAAGGAAGGTGAACATTGAACACATTTGTGACAAACTTGTCATTTTAATATTGTGCCAGTTTTGTGAAAATGTAATCACACATTGTCCACATGTACTACATGTATAGACCTGTTAGGAAAATCATGCATTATGGCGGAGGCATACCAGTCACCTTTGTAGCGACATTTCTAGTTAAATCCTGTGGAGTGAATTTCTTCCACAGTTTTCAAGCAATTGAAGCCAAATTTGGTAGGCATTATGGCCCTGAGGTATAGCTGTAGAACACATAATTTTTTTGTTTGTCACAAAAACCGTTGCCATGGTAACCACAATTTTACCAAAACCTTTGCAGATCAAATAACTTTTCCATCATTCAAGCAATTAAAATCAAATTTAGTATGTATCATGATCTAGAAGTGTAGCTTTGAAAGACACCAATGTGTTAGTATAAGGAAAATGTGTTGCCATGGTAACCACTCATTTTTGTATCAAAATAAATCATTCAAGCTATGAAGGTCAAATTTGGTGTTTATGATGGTCTTTAAGTGTACACTGTAGTTATGCAAAATGTCCCTTGTGTTTGTACCAGACAATGCATTGCCATGGTAACCACACTTTTTACTCAAACCTTGTGGAAACTTGGTATTAACGTCATTGCCCTCATGACATCACATACTATAGAGCAACACTAGGGGCGGGGGTATTAATCACCTTCAGTGATAATTCTAGTCTTAATATTGTCATCCACTCATACATCATAACCTCTAGTAGTCTCCTCATCCAGCAGTTCCAACACCAAAACTTTAAAAATTCATAATTTTTGCATCGATTTTCCAATTTTCCTCAAACTTTCACTGATATTTTCTCCTAATTTTGCTGCTTACATTCGATCCACATTGCTCTTTGGGTTTGGGTTCCCTTTAAGCGCTTAATCTTTACCAAGCTGTGCTAGCTGTGCAATGAATGGAACAAAAAACAGGCTGTAAACCACTGGAGCAACAACAATGAATGGATTATCAGATTAAGCTGAAATTGAGCATGCTTTATTAACACATGCTGTAGAATGATTATTGCCGACTTTCAAAGCAGTAGCATCATCCTTTTTAAAGTTATTAGAGTTGAAAATGAAAAGTATGAACATGGTTTATGAGAAATGAAAAGAGTCTCTCTTTAATAGACACCTAATCTACCGAAAAGTGTTTGAGAAAAACTACTGGAAACACAATTTCCTGTTTGCTTTATGATCCCAAACTTAAGTATAATGTAGAATAAGTCTTGCTTTTTCAGAATATATGTAAAACTTAAGAGTGGCTGGGCTCACCCATTTCACCCTTTTGTAGTCCTCACAAAAAATCAGTGATTGCAACCTTTTGTTGGTTTTGTGATGCATGGTCACAATTGTACTTCCAGATTGTCGGAGTGGTTGATCCAAGTCTCAAGAATCTTGGAACAAATGTGTAGTTTTCTTCTTATGTTTGGGTCACTGCAGATTCTTATTTTTTTAGTTTGTGCCATTTTCCTTTTTTTTTTTTTTTTTTTTTTTGCTTTTTTAAGCCAGTTCATTTTAATCCTCAACCCTATTGGGTTGTTGAGGGGTAGCTTGACAGCAAGAGCAGCAGGAATACTGTATTTGTTTTTTGTCTTGAATTTTCTTTGTCAGTGTCATGCATACATGTGAAGAGTTCCATTCCAACAGAAATGCATTGATTTTTACTGATCCATACAGTAAACTCTTAAAAGTATTGACATTCTTGTGGGAAAATTGAGGGGAGAAAAAATAGTTTTCTTCCATAAGGTACTATATCCAGCTGGATCCACCCAGAAATCAAATGAATGTGCATGGTTGACAGCACTTTGACCTGAGAGTAAGGCTAGGCTGGCTGGCATTACTAGCTGTGTAGCTTTCCTGATGACCCGCATACAACTTGATTAAATTTAGCTGCGAAATGTTTCTTATTTCTATGCATATGAATTCTTCACATTGGACAGATGGAGTATACAGACAGAAAATGTGTAATTAGATAAATCATACCAAAAGAAAAAAAGAATATATAATATACATGTACATATATGTATAACATACAAAGTCACAGAAACTAGTGTGCATTACTGTGCTTTCTTCTTCTTCTTCTTCTTATTTTTTTGTTCCAAAACATGCTAAAATCAGAACATTTTCCAAGATATTGATTCTTTACAGATCAGTATAGACACAAACAGATTTTCTGAGGCACAGTTTCTTCATTTCGTGGTGGGGAACTCCTATGGGACATATTTTGTTACACTTTGTTGTTCTTCTTTAACTCTGACTTACAGAGTGGCGATCACATGACCAACCTCCAGACCATCACAGCCAGGATGGAGATCCATGGCCCTGCTGTGGACGTGTCGGTGATGGCAACCAGTATCCGCACCCACTGTCTGGAGATCTCCACTTTCTGGCTCCATGTTGTGGAAGTGGTCGAAGAAGGTGAGTACAGCATCTGCTATTTTCTGTTTTAGTGACAAAGCTCAACTGGTTGTCATGCTCCTGCTATGTGTATATGCTCCTGCTATATAACACTATGTGTTTCCACTTATTTTGACCATCCTGATTACACATGCAAGAAAAATATTGGCTAAAAGATATCAAGTTTAGGGGGCACTACACGAAGAACATTGAAAATGACCAAAAAAAAAATCACAGTTTATGCACTTAGTTCATTGAGAATTTATCAAAACCCCATAAAACCTTATATGTACATTTTGCTAGAGATGTCAGCAATACAATGGTTTACATTATACTGTATAATATTGTGCAAGGTTACCATGGTAACCAGATGCCTACAGGTGACTGGTTACCACAGAAATGCCTGCTACTGCCATAACTTTGGTATTTTTTCTTCATTTTGGTACATAGATACAACTAGAAGAAAAAAACATTTTAATTGATTACTTTTGAATTTTTCCCTGTTGCCTTTACAACCGGAATTATCCAATCAGGATTCAGCTGCCAATGATGTAAAAACTAAAGCTCATGATTTCAAAATGCTCAATTAGCTTATTAAGAATGTCCTTCTGCATAAGTGTACCAAATTTGGGAAGAAAATATTGAAGCATTCTCAAGTTATTTGTTAGCAAAGGTATACAAAAACACATTTTGAGAAAACAGCCATTGAAAATGAAGATGTCATTTTTTGATAATAAAATACATGAAAAAGTTGCATTTGCTGTACTTCAAACACACATATGACCTCAAAGTACAGGCAAATGTCATTTCTAGGAGTATCTGGACACAAAAGGGGGGTTCACACGTACATGTATACCAATTAGCGGGATACAAATCTCGAGATTTGCATCGCGATCGGTATCTCGAGTTTTTTGCACGTGTGGACAGAAAAAACCCGAAAATTAGCGCGATAAGCATCGCGATGCTAATCCCAAGAAATCTTGCGCTAATTCCTCAATTAATGGGATAATTCGCCTTGCGCCGGTACGTGTGAACGGTCGGGTTTAGAATCTCGAGTTTTTATATCCCATCATACAATGCACACATCACAACAGCGGAGCCTCTGCGAAGAGGTCCTTAACCTCTTTGGCGCACCACAACAACAGCTCGCGAACCACACCACTGACACACAAAAAACAATGGGCAAAGAGAAGCGCACGCAAGCAGTGATAGAGAAGGGCGCTGTGTGACCCAGTTTGCAGGCTTTGCTGTTATCTCGATCGGCAATTAGCAGGATATTTCTGTATGTGTGAACGGATGCAAAAAACTCGAGATTCCGAGCGTGATCGCTATCCGGCTAATTTGGAGCGTGTGAACGGTTGCAAAAAATCTGGAGATATGGAGCGCGATCGTCATCCCGCTATTTTGTGCGTGTGAACCCGGCTAGTGTTCCCTTCAAAATATATGTATGATTCACTTTACACTTTTACAAACATATTATGTCAAGAATTATGATTTGAATCCACAAAAACATAATATAAGGATTACATTCAGTTTTTATCACACTAAAGTCCCACCGATAGAGTTTTAAAAATATATTCCTCCATTGCAAAGAAGTGCCTTCAAAAGGGTATCAGAACAAATGAATTTAACCACTTTTACTGCATTTTTTTTTTTTTTTTTTTGGTATAAAAGTTACTGGATATTAGAGACCTGAACTATCACTTAAAAGTTTGTTTTTTTTTTAATTGAAAAAAAAAATCGGTTTTTGGTGTAGTGCCCCCATAAGGCTTGAATATAAAAGACATGCTTCTAGCATCTTGCCTCTTAAAAAAAAAAAAGAAAAAAAAAGGAAGGAGGAGGCCTTTTCTTCCTCCCAAAGTGCCGCCTGACACATTTTCTAAACCAGCTGGCGTAACTATCTGGCAGTGATTATCTTGGGAAATTCAATGTCATTTGGTCAAGGGTTAGGGGTAAAAGGTAAAAAAAAGTCAATTCCTCAAAATGTCATCCCTCATACAGGATCTATGTAATGCCTCCAGGATTTGTCTTGATACCTCTTATACATTACCCAATAGACATTTGCTGGCAAAGGATTTTGCCAGAAAGTCAAAGGTCAAGTTAAAATGCTAAATTTCAGTTCTACGTCCATATCTCTCAAGTGGCCAAGTTGTCATGAAGGTTTAGTATTATGTATGTACTGCCTAATAATGATTCTCTTGGGAATGTTAAGGTCATAGGGTCGAAGGTCATGGATCAGAGGCTGGGATGAAATGTTAAAATGTTACTATTTGATACTGAAATTACACTTGTTCTCCATACCTTGAGAATTACCCAATGCATAAACTTATGAAAGGGTCTTAAGTCAAGTAGAAATCCTCAAATCCCTAAATACAGGCTCTCTTAATAGACAATGTAGTCATTCATCCAATTAAACCTAATTCAAGGAAGGTAAACATTCAACAAGTTTGTGATGAGCATGTTGTTTTACTATAGGTTTTCCTGTCCATTTTCACACTTTTAAAGTTATATTTCAAAGATTTTTCATTCAAATTCATCCCAAGAAACTCACAGAATGCTAATCCTTTTATCAATTTAGTCAATCATCATTGTAATTCGTATTTAAAGTCAGCTATTTTCAAAGACATCACATTCAAAATCACCGATTGTCATTGAATTCGTCCCTGAATCGTCCCCGCCCATCGATGTAAAAATCAAATTCATCTTTGTTCGCATATTTTCATGAATTTTTCAAACAAATTGGTCGGATAGCATTGGTCTTTTATTGTGAGGGTGAATTAATTCTAAGCCTGCATTACCTCACTTTCTCCCTGTATTGGGATCAGTAGACATTATTCCTAAACCTCTTGACAATATATGCACACACACACAGAGGAGATTGAAGGATAATCGGCAGTCAGAGAACATTAAAAACAATAAAGATAATCTCTAATCATGTTGTGACAACTTTTGGACTTTATATACAGATTACTTACTGATTTTATGTTACGGCATGAAACAAACATTGTTACAAATAAACGTCAAAAAATTGATTTTTTTTTTTTTTTTCATATACATTAAAATGGGCTTAAAGTCTACACACATGTAAGATTTGATAAGTGGAAAATTGAGCAAAGAAAATGGGAATCCATCAGGATTCAACCAGGGTTGCTACACTGTAGCCCGGTGCTCTACCAACTGAGTTATAGAAAGCTGTAGTTCAGTGTTCGTCCCCAAGACCCTAAATTCTCAATGCTTGAATGGTCAGAAGCTATTAATAGGAGTTCATTTCTGGGGGGTGTTTCATAAAGCTGTTCGTAAAGTTACGAATGACATACGAGCGACTGGTGATCAGTTCTTTTGCTGAACTGTGGAAATTTTGATAAGTATAGCACATCAGAACTGATCACCAGTCCCTCGTAACTTGTTCGTAACTTTAGTTTTTTATGTGCAGGGTACGGTATATGTGTGTATATGTTAAGTCATAAATGTGGAAAAAGTGAACAGTTGCAGGAAAAATTAAACAACCAAGAATTCACAACAGAAAACATGTGAGACCGATTTGAAGGAAAATTTGTCGAATGTGATCGCTACAAAATGAAATTGCTTTTGAATAGCTGTTATGTGTACAGCAAGTGTGACGGACGAATTTGAATTTTAAGTGATAAAAATATGTCACAAATAACTACCGGTAAATTGAATAGACTTTGTTCGGAAATGATCGAAGACAAATTTGAAACTAGGATCGGCATATTCCAGATTCTTCAAGACGAAATTGAACCACAAATCTACCTGTATTAAAGTGATTGTAAAAAAAGTTTGAAAATGAACAAGAAAACCTATATTTTGCCAGTTATGTGAAACTGTCATCACACATAGTCAAGATGTACTTAGACCCATTTGGAGAACCATGCATTATGGCGGAGGCATACCATTCGCCATAGCAATATTTCAAGTTTCAATATAAAGCATACAAAAATGTGAATTGAACAATAAATCCCTCAGTTTTGAGCATTTGGCTTGAAATTGGCCACATATAGCCATAATAGTATGTACATTGTAGATTTGTAAACTTAATTTTTTTGTCATTGTTAAACAATTTATTGCCATGGTACAATATGTACATTGTAGCAGCATTCCTTATTGACAATCATACAAAAATATTTGGGATTTGCCTAATTCCCTCATTTTTTTTTTTGTATTTGACTTGAAATTTGCCACATGTAATCCATATACTGTATAAATGTGCAAACTTTAACTCCTTTCATTGTTGAACAATGTGTTGCCATGGTGACAGCATTTTTTAATGAATATTGTATAAGAATATTCTAAAGCAAATTTTGTTAATTTCCCCAGTTTTTTATTATTTTGCTTGGAATTTGGCACATGTCTAGCATGTAGATGTAGAGACTTCATATTACATCATAATCAGACAGTGTGTTGCCATGATAACAGTATTTTTTTTTTATTGATAAATCATGCAAATTACCAGTGGATTTAGCTAACTCAGATTTTCAGCATTTCACTTGAGCTTTTGGCACATTTGACCACTTATTTCAGATGAGCCAAACACATCTTGCAGCAATGCTAAACAGTGTGATGCCATGGTAACAGTGCTCATTTTTTCAAATATAAAGCATACAAAAATACTGTGGATTGAGTTTACATGTTGCCATGGAAACATTTCAAATACAAATCACATAGATATTGTGGATTAGCTAATACCCCAATATGTGAGCATTGGACATGAGGCTTGGCACATGCGACCACTGTATGTGTAGTTTGAAGATGAGCAAAACATGTCTTTTGTCTAGATGTTAAACAATGCATTGCCATGGCAACCCCATTATTTTGTTGTTCACTTAAAAAAAAAAAACATACAGAAATATTTGAGGAATGAGCTAACTCCCTCAGGTTTAGGTAGGGGTACTAGTCACATTCAATGATATTCCTAGTTACTGTTATTCAACTTCTTTTTTGGAGTTCTTTAAGGGAGACCCAGATGTTTTTCAGACTTTACATTTGAACAAAGTCTATAAATTGGTTATACTGTGTGCAGAGCTTCAGAAGTGATCATCAAAAAATATCTCCTAATCACACACAGTGTGTATGGGGGTATAAAAGAATCACTCTGAGGTCAGGTGGCAAGGTGGTCGGTTGAGCAGTTGGTCAATTACAAATCTTGTGACTCGAACTGCTTTCATTTTTGTCGGGCCCACTGGAGGTGAGGGGAGACTAAGGGATTGCCTGCGGCGTCTGTCCGTCCGTCGTCCGTCCGTCCGTGCTAACGAGAGTATGCTTGTGTGGCTAGGAGAACAATAGTGCACAATAGATGGCCTTTATTCCGTCAGGCTTGTGTGGCTAAAATTTTTGCTTGTGTGTCTATTTTAACAAAAGGGAGAACAAAGGGGTAGACACACAAGTATATCACCGTGAGGTTGTCCGTCCGTCCGTCATCCGTCCGTCCGTCGTCTGTCCATTACAAAAACTTCAATAACTCTTTACTCTGGGCTTCAATTACAATCAAACTTCGAGGGAAGAGGGGTCATACAAAGTTTCACATTTTACCATATATGAAGGTCACCTCAAGGTCAAAGCTCACAGGCAGGGGTCAATGAACTTTTAGAGCCCAATGTTAAGTTTTTATGGCGCGTTTCTATTATGGGTCATAACTTTTGATCCATAACTCCATTTGTGACTAAACTTAGATGATAGATGTCCCTTGGGGAATGGATGGTCAATACAAGGTCAAAGGTCACAAGCAGGGGTCAACGAACTTTTAGAGCCCAATGTTAAAGGGAAGATAAACCCAAAGAGCAATGTGGATTGAGTGAAAGCAGCAACATTAGTAGAACACATCAGTGAAAGTTTTAGGAAAATCGGACAATCGATGCAAAAGTTATGAATTTTTAAAGTTTTGGTGTTGGAACCGCTGGATGAGGAGACTACTAGAGGATATGACGTACATGTATGAGTGGACAACAATACAAAGAAAATATAAAGGAAATTCAACAAAAATTCACTTTTCTAGAATTATGAAAGAGCACTGGACCAACCGCTTTCGGAAAGCAGGGGGAATAATTGCTACCCTTAACATGTGTCAATATCAAGTTGATGGAATTTGTAATTTTCATGAAAAATGGATTTTTGTAGTATTTTCTTTATATTTTCTTGGTATTGTTGTCCACTCATACGTCATAACCTCTAGTAGTCTCCTCATCCAGCGGTTCCAACACCAAAACTTTAAAAATTCATAACTTTTGCATCGATTGTCCGATTTTCTTCAAACTTTCACTGATGTGTTCTACTAATGTTGCTGCTTTCACTCAATCCACATTGCTCTTGGGGTTTATCTTCCCTTTAAGTTTTTATGGTGCGTTTCTATTATGGGTCATAACTTTTGATCCATAGGTCAATTTCTGACCAAACTTGGATGGTAGATGTCCCTTGGGAGCGGATGATCACCACAAGGTCAAAGGTCACAAGCAGGGGTCAACGAACTTTTAGAGCCCTATGTTAAGTTTTTATGGCGCGTTTCGATTATGGGTCATAACTTTTGATCCATAGGTCAGTTTGTGACCAAACTTGTATGGTAGATGTCCCTTGGGGAGTGGATGGTCACCACAAGGTCAAAGGTCACAGGCAGGGGTCAAGGAACTTTAAGGGCCTAATGTTAAGTTTTTATGGCATGTGGGTTTTTTTGCCATAAAATTTCCCCCTTTTATATCTCTGTTTATCTGTTATATCTCTTTTTTTATCTGTTATTTCCCATTTGCGTACAATTTCTTGTATTCTAGGTCCATATGCAAGATACCTTTTTGGTCACTGGCATAATGTGTTGCCATGGTAAAGGCAAGTTTTTGTACAGATCACAAAATGTAGTGGATCAAACTGTTCTCTCTGTTTTAAAACAATTCAGTTGTAATTTGGTACATGCGATGAATGTAAGGCAATGCTGCACACTGGCACTGGTCCAACAGTCTCAGACCGGTGAAAGTCACTGTCGGGCCAGTACCTTTTCAGGAATTGCCAAAGTTACTTGTCGGACATGACCAGTAAAAAAAAAAATAGCATTGGCGGGGTCAACAAGTTGTCATTCTTGCATAAGCGTTTTTCCATGTAACAATAAGAATAAACAACAAATTTAACACAATAAAAACATGAATTAGGTTGCAAGAATAAACCTTTTATCTCTATAGTATTTTTGAAGCCCAAAAGATCAATAAAGGCTGAAAATAATGGAAGAAAATGAAGTATCTTCTGTCAAATTGAAATTCAAATGAAATAAAAGAGGGAGCAATATTAACAAAAATTGGTAGGAATTTCCAAATTAGGAAAAATGTAAATGACATTTGGTTCTTTAATTTGTCTCATGAACTCTTCAATTACTAACTTAAAGAATGAAATAAAAATATTCTGTTTATTTAATCATCATTGTGCCCTTACTCAGCAAGTCATTTTAAGTTTGAGTTGACAAAAAATTCTTATTCCCCCCTTTAGTTTCCCACTTTGACTTTGTTTCAGGTTATAAAGAGAAAAAGAGTAAGAAAGCCTCTTTGTGCTAATTTAATTCTTCTCTTTCATTTTGTTAAACTGGTGTTTTGTTATCATTATCATCTTGAAGGGCATTTGCAAATGAAGGAGAACATGTCAATTTTTGTAATTTTTACTTTTGTACCTTGGAGGACAAAAATGAATGTGTTCACTAATGTGTGAAATATCCCTTTATGTTGACCTACATAATTTTTTGTACTAGGTCAATAGCCAGTTAAATTATCTTTGATATGATATATGTGACCGTGCATCACAAAACAAACAAAAAGCCGCACCCCTTGATTTTACATGATGACTCAAAACAGGAGAAAAGGGTCAACTGAGGCAATCTTGAGTTTTTCATATTTTCTGAAAGAGCTATCTTTCTTCTACATTATTCTTCAGTTCGGGATCATACGTAAATGGGAAAGTGTGTTTACAGCGATTTCTCTACAACCCCTTTTTTTTTGTGGGGGGTGGAGAGTAGAATGATCAGGTTTGTATTAGAGGTCCCCTTTCATTTCTTGAAATCCTTTTGACACTCTTCACTTTCAGGTCTAATACGATTCCGTTGTAACTTTAAAAAGGAGAATGCTACTACTTTGAAATTTGGCAATAATCATGGACAGAATGTGTTAATAGAAGATGCTAAATTTCAGCTTAATCTGCTAATCCCTTCATTGTTGTTACTCCAGTGGTTGACATCCTGTGTTTTGTCCCTTTCATCGCACAGCTAGCGCAGCTTGGTGAAAGATTAGGCGCTTGAATAGACCCTTGTACGACTGTACTTCCGAGCTTCTTTTCTCTGTTCAAACTTTTCCAGAGTGTGGGCTTTCTCTCTGATATTTATATAGGTTAGGAGAATCCATTTGAGTTGAGTTATAAATCATTTTAAAGCTTACAGTCTGCTCTTTCAGAATATGCCCTTAACTAAAAATCCATGTTTGGCGACTTTTTGTTGGTCTTGTGGTGCAGGGTCACATTATGATACATTGATTTTCATTGAAATCTTCTTGGAAACGTATGAACTTGAAAACGTATTTCTTTTTTCTATTTTTTATGTTGAGTGTATAATGTATCACCTTGGGTGATGTTTCTAGATATCAAAAAAGATTTTTTTTCCCTCTAGAAAAATATAAATATATATGATATTTAGAAAATGAATATTATATTGCAAAAGAGGTCATAGTTTTCTTATTTCTGTTGCAGTTTTTCCAAGGGAAAAAAAGTAATTTACTCTCCCTTATAGGCTATTAAAGCAAATATTCATGTAGTGAACCACATCATGACCTTTGACCATTACCTTTCTTTGTCACAGGTACCATTGCCAAGAGAAGCATCAGCAGTGACTCAAATGAGAAGAAAGCCTTTAAGTTCTTCAACTCCAGGAAGTTGGTCAAGGTGTACCTTGTGGAGTAAAATGTTATCCAGTTGCAATGATTTAGTTTGCAAATGTTGCAAATGTCTCTGAAGTACATATAAATGTACGTTGAGTATAAAAAGGAAAAAGGAAGGAAAGGCAGTGCTTAAGGTTGTATTAAAATACAATATATGCAATGCACGGCACAATCACCCTTGCACAGCTGATACGTATCATCTCTCATGATTTGTTTTTTTCTTCAGTGACAGGGCTATACAATGAAAGCCTGTGATTACATCATGATGCTAGCATGTGGGGTGTAATGTGTTGTAATGCAACGAAATCTAAATTCTAGATTTTTTAGAGGATTTTGAACAAAACATTCACATAGTCTCCTAGATTGCCCTTGTCTACCTTTGCAGCCTTGCTATGAGAGGCATGACCATGTATAAAGTTCACTGTACATTTTATTACTGCATGTAGTAATGAAGAGAGAAATTTCTTCTTTGGTCTCACCTTTGGGTTCACTCTATCAACCTACATCAAATCACAGGATTTGCATCTTTTTGTATCTATCCTGATGATACTCTTCCACAGTCCTGTGGACAGCAGTTTTGGACATTATGCACAGCCATTTGAAAGTTATTACAGTGTACTAATCTAATGATCTTAATAGTCACATCTCTATTTGTGGAAGTCCCTTGCAAAATGCAGTTATGGTTTGGTTAATTGAAGAATTTTTCCCTATTCAGATTCAAATCTGCAAAAGAGAGAATTCAGTGGACATATGCTCAGTATTCAAGTCATTGTGAAATAGAAAGTGGTCCTGCCAACTCATTGGTTTCTATCCTACGGTATTTTCTAGTATAGGAATTAGTTGATTGAAATCATGTTCCTGTAACCTTTAGAAAATGTTCAAAGCAACTCTGTCATCAGATTGGTAAGACAAAATGTTGTAATTTGTCTCAACTTATATTTTAGTGTGATCCAAACAAAAGAAAAGACTGCTTGCTTTGGACAAGCTGAAGCAGTGAATTAAAGGACAAGTTCACCTTCATAGACATGTGGGTTGAGTGAATGCAGCAATATTAGTAGAACACATCAGTGAGAGTTTGAGCAAAATCGGACAATCTGTTAAAAAGTTATGAATTTTTCAAGTTTCTGCTCAGTCACGGCTGGATGAAAAGACTACTATAGCTTGTGATGTCACATGATTACAACGATATAAAGAAAGAATAAAGAAAATTCAACATATTTCCCATTTTTCTCCCATAACAAAAGAACACTCGACTTCTCTCTTTAAGAAGGCAGGGGGAATAATATTGCCCTTAACATACGTCAGTAGCAAGTCAAAGAATTGTGCACTTTATTCAAAAAGTAAAGTTTTGTGAAATTCTCTTTTTATTTCCCTTATATACATGTAGTTGTACGCATGTGACATCATCCACTGGAGTAGTCTTCTCTTCCAGCAGTGACTGCGCAGATACTTCAAATATTTGTAACTTTTGAACAGATTGTCCAATTTTCCTCAAACTTTCACTGATGTGTTCTACTAATATTGCTGCATTCTCTCAATACTTATGTATATGAAGGTGGACTTGTCCTTTAAGTCTTCAGTAAAAAATACTTCATTTGAGATCTCTTCTTCTGCCGACATGCTGCTTCTATCCTTCTAGGGTACATTCATGCCCGTGTTCATGCATAGTCTCTTTTCTTTCTGTGCATTTCAAACTGACCAAGCATAGACCATGTCTTTGCCACCCACATTTGTTTATTCATTTAATCTTCACAATACCCTGTATGCTCATTTTGTTGTGTGCATCATATTGCAGTTTTTTTCTTTAACTTGTGTTATCCATTATCTAAATGGTTGTTTTGCTCTTGTGACTTCATTGAGGTTGCTAGATGAATAAACCAAAATAAAGAAAAAAAAAGGAAACAAAAGTCTTGAACAATTATACTGCAGTATGTTACACCGTATTGTAAATCACTGTGAATGCAAATGAATGTACTGTATTTGTAACAATATATCTTGTACTAGATAGATTCTGAGAATTATTGCACCATCACTATGATGTTATATTATTACTCTACTCTTGCACAAAATAGCTTAAATGGAATTCAAATCAGTCTGCTTTGAGCTGGAATAGTAGAAAAAGGAATACAGTAGCTCTCGCTCGTCTCATCTTGTTTCTTGTTTTATTACTTGTGCATATTGTTGCTGCATGCTCCCAAGATATTTTCATTCTTCGTCTCTTCAAATTATAAAGATCAACAGCAGTACATATAAAGGTATCAGTAATGAGATAAGATGAGGGCCTAGCTTACATACAGCTGTTAATCGCAAGAATGGGACCAGATTTATTGATTTTGATCACATGGAATTTTTGTTTATAATGCTGATAGTTTCTCAATAATTCATTCATGATAGAAGCAGTCAAGCATTAGATTCTTTCTCATCTTCTTTTCTTGTGTTTTATGAATGCAAGACCTATGATTTGGTAGTTTTTTTTGGTGGAGGGGGGCAGTAGCCAAAACAAAAACAAAAAAACACAATGCAAGCAACAGTATAGGAAGTGTATACAATATGATGTAACAGCAGAAACATTGACAGCATGGAAATTTCACCTTTTTTTTTTTTTTTTGGTGCAAATTGGTGACTGGCATACCAAGCTAAATTCTTCATGAAGTTTGGGAAGGTTTTATGCTCATGAGAGTTTCTGCTTTTAAAGTAGATTAATGTTAATTTTTTTCCATTTCATGTAGTGAAAATCTCTTTTGTCTTTGATGTGTTTGTGAGACAAGAGGTGTCTATACTAATTAGGTAGAGTACAGAAGAATGATACAGTGAATAATTTGTTTCCTGTTTTGGGGGCATTGCTTTCATTTTTATCTTGTTTTGGGGTTTTTTTCTAAATCTGAATTGATGTGGATTAAGTTTGATTGTGGCATGTGTAGCATTGTGTGGCAATGTAACAACATTTAACCAGAGAATAATATGTAAGTAGGCTTTCATTGTAATATTCCTGAGCCCAGTCACTATTATGTTGTATCATGATAGCTGTCATTGTATCTCCTAAGTTTACTGAGCATTTAACTTCCTGTGAAAGTATCCCAACATTGTCTAGAATCTTTTAGCTTCAAATGATAACTACCCCCAAATTTGCTTTAAAAACAGTGTGTTCAGCTTGGACAGTCTCCATGTTTTCTATCTAACCTTAAAGCTTGGAAACCAAATTGAGTGAAAGTAGTGTTGTTTAAAATCGTTGTCCCTCTATTTTGTTTGTTTCCTGTTGATTTTCTCCATTTTCCACACAGGAGATACCATGTACGTGTACATGTATATATGAAAGTGTGAATAAAAACCCAGATTGAAAATACAGCAGTGACTCTAATACATGGACATAATCATGAATATAATGTTATTAAGAGAATACTACTGATTGGGTTTATTGAATTATTCCCTCACAGTGGGTTTATACAGTTGCACTCCCGTTATAACGAACACGGTTATAACGAAGTAGAAATTTGGGCTGCAATGTCATCCACTCTGTGTATTTCTATTGTTTATTTGTTCGGTTGTAACGAAATTCCGATATAACGAAGGAAAACTGCCGGTCCTGAGGACTTCATTATAGCGGAGTTCACTGTACGCTGTATGGAGTTTTCAATTTCCAATTTGTTCACATTCAAGCACTCTGAAGGTTGACTCGGTTCATTTGAATAGACCCATAACTGTAGAGCCCCCTTTGTACGTACCATAGGGGAGTATTCCTATGTGTTTTATCATTTTTGTAAGTTAATTATGGTGGTTTTTTAAATTTTCAATTTTGGATGAAATATTTTGAAGCTGAGAATCTGTGCTTTCAGAACTTGACCTTCACTCTGGGTTGTGTAATGCAGGGTCATTATTTTGCCAGCAAGAATATGGCTTTATGTGCACAACTTTATTCTTTAGTCCTTTTAAAGATATCTTACAATGTGTATGATGAATATGAAAAGTCAAGATGTGTCTCTGTATTTATAGATCACTCTTAAGATAGGTGTTTATAATCAAGTCATGTGTTTGATTTTGTGTACAAGATTTGGTGTTCCTGACTTCATGTCCTCATTTAAGATTGATGTTGCATTTTATCAACAGAAATTATATTGTAGTGTGCATGCACAGTATGATAAAAGATCTATCCTAAGTGCATTATGTGTGGTCATTTTTGTCGACATGTTTCCTTATGCATGCATCCATCCACTTGCATCAGCGTACAGGTATTATTCAAAATGATGTTTTGGTTGTTTGTTTGACAAAACTTAAATTGAATTAGAAATATCAAAGGCAAGGCTATGCCTGTAGACCAAAAGCAACCATGATTTCTACCTGTCCCGAGTCAAAGATTTGAGTGCTATGGGGCTTGCCCTGTTGTCATTATTATTATTATTATTATTGTTATTATTATTATTATTATAATTATTATTGTTATTATTATTATTATTAATAATGATATTATTATTATCAAAAGAGGTATTACACGTACATGTATTTTCATTGTTATTATTATCATTATACCCCCGCCACACATAATGTGAAGGGGGTATACATTTATAGGAATCACCATGATGTTGGTCAGGCGGGCAGGCGGGCGGTCGGTCAAAAATCTTGCGTCACGAACTCCTACAGTTTTGAAGCAATTTAAAGGGATAGTACAGTATTGGTGGAGATGAGAATTGGGCTTTTAACTTTTTGCGAGATAGCAAGAAAACACTTATGATATAGTACAGAGCATACCATTTTAAGAGGAATTCAAAGTTTATTTGATGAAAATTGGGTTTGGAATGACTGAAACATCCAAAAACAAAGTAAAACAAAGCGATAGTAATAAAATGTGGGTCCCACACTTTATTACAATCGCTCTTTTTGGGATATCTCGGCCATTTCATCAAATAAACGTTGAATTCCTTATAGAATTACATGCTCTTTCATATTTTCAGAAGAGGTTTCTCTTTATCTCACCACAAAATGTTAGAAATCTGAAATTAGGTCTCAATCAAAACTGTACGATCCCTTTAAATGAAACTTAGGGTAAACGATGATATTGAGATATAGATGTGCAAGACATGTTTTTTGTGTTTGTAGGACATACGTTGCCATGGTAACCATAATTTTCCCAAACCTTGTGGATTGAATAACTTCCATAGTATTTAAGCAATCAATTTCAAAATTGGTATCTATGATGATCGATAGGTGTAGTTATGCAAGACACTCTTTGTGTTTGTACGTGACAAAGCGTTGCCATGGTAACCATGTTTTCTTCGAAATCTTGTGGAGTGAACAACTTCCACAGTTTTGAAGCAATTGAAATCAAATTTGGTAGACATTATGGCCTTGAGGCATAGATGTGGAACACATAATTTTTGTGTTTGTCGGACAAAGCGTTGCCATGGTAACCATAATTTTACCAAAACCTTGTGGATTGAATAACTTCCACATCATTCAAGCAATTAAGGTCAAATTTAGTACAGTTTGTATATGATGATCGGGAGGTGTAGTTATGCAAGACACCAATGTGTTAATATAAGAAAAATGTGTTGCCATGGTAACCACTCATTTTTGTATCAAATTGAACCATTTAATCTATGAAGGTGAAATTTGGTGTGTATGATGCTCTTTAAGTGTAGTTTTCCAAAATGTCCTTTGTATTTGTATCGGACAATGCATTGCCATGGTAACAGCATGTTTGGTTGTTGTTTTTTTATCCTGTGGAGTGAACTTCTTCCACAGTTTTCAAGCAATTGAAACCAAATTTGGTAGGCATTATGGCCCTGAGGTATAGATGTGGAACACATAATGTTTGTTGTTTGTCACACAAACCCTTGCCATGGTAACCACAATTTTTACCAAAACCTTGCAGATCGAATAATTTTTTTCCATCATTCAAGCAATTTAAGTCAAATCTGGTATGTATCATGATCTAGAAGTGTAGTTTTGCAAGACACCAATGTGTTAGTTTAAGGAAAATGTGTTGCCATGGTAACCACTCATTTTTGTATCAAAATAAACCATTCAAGCTATGAAGGTCAAATTTGGTGTGTATGATGGGTCTTTAAATGTGATGCTTGGGGAAAGCATGTTTCCACGTGCTGTAAGTTTTATAGTGTCAACTCTGTAATTGTACAGTAAACTAAAATTATTCTGTTTCCACTTCGACAAGTGCACAAACTTGGTATTAACGTCATTGCCCTTATGACATCACATACTATTAAGCAACACTAGGGGCGGGGGTATTAATCACCTTCAGTGATAGTTCTAGTTACCCACGCCGATGAAAATCGGCAGGGGGTTATGTAAAGGGTTCCGTATGTTTGTTTGTTTGTTTGTTTGTTTTGTTTGTTTGTTTGTTTGTGTACAAGATAACAAGAGAACGGGGTAAACGGATTTGCACGAAATGTTCAGGGGATGTTTGGATAATGGCAGGAAAGAATCGATTAGATTTTGGTGATAATCGGTTGACTTTTGCAAATTCTGTGTGACCTTGAAGTTTTGACCCCATGATATAGTGACCACTCCGAAAATTTCCCGTTTCTCACTTGCGATTTTCCGCTACCATACGAACACATAAACTCCCAAACGATCCGACTTCGCTGCTCAAATGTTCGTAAGAATTCCGAAATTTACGTTTAGGCCTATTTGAGGGACTATGTCCTTCTAGATTTATGAAAGTTTGTTCTCCGTCGTCACAAACTGGCCCGTATTTTGATGATTTTTCAAATTAACATTGATTGTTTTTTTCGTTGGAGGAGCATTTGCTCGGTCAGTTACACTGCACGATATGCGCGCTCAATGTCAATGCGTGTGCAAGGCCGCTGAAAATGCATCGCGCTGTAAACTGTTGGTGCAAAATTGCATCGGGGACGTTGCGGCGCTCGTTGGTGACCGAATACTGGTGCAGTAGACATTTGCATTCAACCCTTGCATTGAATAATTTCCGTAGACACTACTCATAGGGGTAATTGCCTAGGGAGTACGTAATTTTGTTTTTCTTTTGCGCTTTTGTGGATACCATCAAAGATCGTACACTCATACGACCTTTGATATCATCACACTCTCGGCTTGCTATGAGCAAATATATCCCGCAAGAAAACGGCGTATTTCTCGATTTTTTAGCGCTTTTTTCGGCGACTCGTCGCGTAGACAATAACAATACTCTTAAAACTGGACTTAATTCGCGCGCGCTTGGAAAAGTTCTGATTCTGCACTTTTGACGGTGGTATTTGGGGATTTTCGATGGATTTTTGGAGGAGACTAAAGGACTTTCCTGCTGTGAATGAGTGTTACCGTATGTGAATGATGTGATTTGCGTGTGATGTGACTGTAGACCCAAAGATCGTACACTTCAGTGTACGATCTTTGGTAGAACTCACTGGCTGGTGATAAAGCACACTGGCAATTAAGTGACCGAATTCTGGTAGATGACCGAATGCACATTATGTTTACCCCGACTTTGTACAAGGCGTGGGTCTGCGCCTTTGACGGGCCCCTCTCTAGTTTATTTATGTATTTGTTTAGTCATTCATTTGTTTTCATTCTGCAATTTCAGTTTTGTCAAACATTTATTCTGCATTTCAGACATCTCTAAAAAGAGTTTTAAAAAAGACGATTGATTTAGCATGTCAAAAGAAACGAAATCATAAAGAGTAACAAGCAAGAATGAAAAAGTACATAGATTGTGACGCAATTAACAGAACTTCCAGGGGAAGAAAAAGTAACTTAATGTACCATGATTCCCAGGTCTTCTATCCCACACCCTACAGCCAATTGTGTCAAAATCTGTAGTCATACAGCATATGAGTAGGGCAATACTTGTGTAATGTATAACTGCCTTCACTGAATAAATTCTAACAAAACCACAAATTTAATCCTCTTTACAGCTGCACTTTTGAGAACTCGCAGTGTGTGTGTGTGTGTGTGTGTGTGTGTGTGTGTGTGTGTGTGAACCATTTCCTAATACAATACATGTAGACTGTACAATACATACGTCTGTATGAAGGTTTAAAAAATATTTCATCAGGGGGAGTATCACACAAGCAATGCTACGTTTATACATGTACAGAGTTGTACCTTATGTCCAAGGTGACCACGACAGCACCGTTTGCCTGATACGTTAGTGCGCCTGTGGATAGAGGATACTGCTTCTTTCTAGCCCTTGCTCCGGTGAACATAAATACAAGCTACCAGACTCTAGTGTCAGGACGTTTTGTCAGGCTAGACTTAACAATTTCCCGTCGTGTCTCACTGCGGACTGCCTCTAAATTCTGTTACGGCCTATTATGTGCCATCGCGTTTTGTTACGTTCACCACGTTTTATTACAGCCTACAAGGTTTCTTATTAGCACCGGGACTGCCGTGGCAATCTTTTGACGGCTTAAAAATCTGACACGGCATCCACGGCAATCACGTTCTGTCGCGTTTGCCTATCCCGTGTGGAGCCGGGAAATGTGCAAACGCCGGGAAATGTGCAAACGTCTCGCCGGGAAATGTGCAAACGCCGGGAAATGTGCAAACGTCTTGCCGGGAAATATGCAAATCTCTAAATTTCATCAACGGGAAATGTGCAAACGTGACGCCGGGAAATGGAAGAGAAACTCTCAATCAAAGCTGCGCATGAACCATTATCATCTTTACCACCTGTCTTAGCGACCATCTTTTTTTTCTGTTTTTTATACATTATTCGGCATTTTCTTGTAAACCCCACAAGAAAATTTCACCAGATTTGGCATATAACATCTTAATTAATTAAGATATGATCGTAATTTGTTAAAATGAGCCCTCCCCCCCCCCCCCACCACCACCACCACCAAGAGGTGGGAGGGAGGAGTTGAAGCCTCAAGAGTCCCTAAACGCTTGATGATTTTTTCTTCATATGTCGAACCGAAAAAGATAGAGTTAAGTTAGTGCTATGAAGACATAAATTGATGAACTTTCATGTTTGATATGGCGGACCCAAGGGTGCCCTGATCGGGGGGTGAGGGGGAGGGAATTTTCCACATTTTCAGCATATTCTCGAAAAATCTAGGAAGGATTTTCACCCAACTTGGCAGATACAGTCACATTTATGGTAATGACATGATCTTGATTTGTTAGAAGAAGCCCCCCCCCCCCCCATCGCCGAAGGGGGGGGGGGTGGGGGTTAAAGCCTCAGCGTCCCTAAAATCCTGATTTTTTTTTAAATCTTCTTTTGCTAAACCGAAAAAGATAGAGCTAAGTTAGTGCAATGAACACATTTATGAATGAGATTTCATGTTTCATTATGGCGGATCAAGGGGAGCCCAGATCGGGGGGGGGGGGAGGGTAGAGGGGCTATTCCACATTTTTAGCATCTCCCTGAAATAGCTACGAGGGATTTTCACCAAACTTTACAGATAGCATGTTTATGGTAATAATTATGATCTTAATGTGTTCAAATGAGCCCCCACCACCACACACACCGCCGAAGGGGGGGGGGGGTGAAACTTCAGCGTCCCTAAACTCTGATATTTCTTTAATCTTCTGTCAAACCGAAAAAGATAGAGCTAAGTTTAGTGCTATGAAGACACAGCGTTAATGAATGAAATTTCATGTTTGCTTATGGCGGATCAAGGGGTCTCCAGATCGAGAGGGGTGGGTAAGAGCAAGGGGAGGAATTTTCCACATGTTCAGCATCTTCTTGAAACATCTACGACGGATTTTCACCAAACTTGGCAAATTGCATCTTTATGGTGATATGCTCTTAATTTGTTAAAATGAGCTCCCTCACATACACACACACACACACACACACACCGCCGAAGTGGGGGGGGGGGGGGGTTGAAGCCTCAGAGTCCCTAAACTCTAGAATTTTTATCTTCTTCTGTCAAACCGGAAAAGATAGGGCTTAGTACAGTACTATGAAGACATTAATGCCATGAAATTTTATTTCACGTTGGATTGTGGCGAAGAGAGGGGTGTTCCTATAAGGGGGGGGGGTGAGTGAGGGGGAGGGGGATTTTCACATATTCTGCATCCTCTTGAGAAATTTTTGACAGATTTTCACCAAACGTGGGAGGTAGCATCTCTATATAGGGTAATAGAATCCCACTTTGTTCGAAGGGGCAACAAGTCCAATTTGTTACCCTTCCCCAAAGCGGGGGATAAAACCAAGGTATCCCCCACGTCATAAGCAGACGTGAAATTTCATCAAAATATAGGTCTACCTTCTAAAAATGTGATAAGATTGTGTTCAATTACTCTTGGTTGTAAAGAAAATTTCTTCAAGTATGTATTCTTATTTTCATAAATGTAGGGTTTCCCAGAAAATTCTGAATTTCACGCGAACGACCCCACTCCCCTTGTCTAGTTCAAGGGGCGGAGATGGTGGGGGGGGGGGCTCCATCTCTTCCCTTCTTATGGGTTGGGGCAGTGCTCATCTAAACAAATTGAGGTCGTATCACCAGATAAATACGATACGCTACGTGCCAAGCTTGGCGAATATCTAATAGATAAGGGTTTCACGAAGAAGCTGATATGTCAAAAATCCGCCTCCCCCGCCCTTGAAATAAATTCATGAATTTACTATAACAGCACTCTATTAGCTCCATCACTTTTGTATAGAAGGCTTTTTTTAAGCTGAATAGAATTTATTACCCGAGGGATGCGTCTTGAGTTTTGAAGAAAAAGACGAAAATGTGAAAATTAAGCCTCCTTAATACTCCCTCCCCTTTTTGGGCATCCCTAAAGCTGGTATCTCACTGAGCGGCGAACGTTTGCGAACGTAGCGAATTTGAGATTCGCCAACTTTTCTGACGAATGTTTGCGAAAAATCAAAGTTCGCTTCTGCCATTAGCGACAGTTAGCGACTTTTAGCGATGTTTAGCGACAATTAGCAACACTTTAGCGAATGTTTGCGAAAGTGTTTGCGAACACAGGCGGCGACTATTAGCGAATGTTAGCAAATGTTAGCGACAATTTTGCAAACGTTAGCGACAATTTTGCAAATGTTAGCGACAGTTTTGCAAATATTAGCAACTGTTTGCAAATCCTTTGCGACAATTTTGCGAATGTTCTTGGACCTAGAAAAGAACCAGGCGATTGTGTATAGTAAGACCCATAAAACGACATAAAACCTTCCACTGAATTCAGATCTCTTGTGACAACCGTTCAAGATGGATTTCCAGGATATGGAAATAAATTTCTGCCAAGAAGAGGCTCAAGGTGTTGCTATCCTTGAAGAGCTGCTTTGTCAGGCTGCTGCTACAGCTATTCTCTCTAAAAAAGAAAGAGTGAAAATGTTCACTCTTGAAGAAGTGAATAACAGAATAGAGTGAGTTTCAAGTGAAATTAGAGTGATTTTGGAGTGAAAATGTTCATTTTCACTCATTTTGGAGTGACCTCAGGGATCACTCCAAGATTTTCGAGTGATCCCTGAGGTCACTCCAAAATGAGTGAAAATAGACATTTTCACCCAAAATTCACTCCAATTTCACTCAAAACTCACTCTTTTCTGTAATTCACTTCCTTCAAGAGTGAACATTTTCACTCTTTCTTTTTTAGAGAGTTGTGCAGCATAAGAGAAATAAAATAAAGAAAAACAAGAAAGGAAGAAAAGAAAGAGTCAGAGAGTGCATGTTGCAGAGGACAGACTTTAGTCAATATGAAAAGCTTTTGAAGCAATTACAATCATGATGGATATGTCAAGAGCTTCAAGAACTTTCTTAGAGTGAACCCTTGTCTGTTTCAGAAGCTTTTATATAGGAACCATGTGGTTACTTGTTCGCTAGCAGTGGCGAATCATATAAAAATGTTAGCGACACCGTATTACGACCGTTTGCGAATTCTTACGAGTGTTTTGCGAATGTTTGCGAATGTTTGCAACTGTTAGCGAAAATACAAATTCGCAAAGGTTCGCAAAGAAATTTTGAACATGTTCAAAATTTCTTTGCGACAAGAAAACTGTTTGCGACAATAAAAACCGTTTGCGAACTTTCTTGCGAATGTTTACGAACCTTTTGCAACCGTTTACGAACCCTGGCGAATTCCCAAATTCGCTACGTTCGCAAACGTTCGCCGCTCAGTGAGATACCAGCTTTAATCAAGGAGGTACTAGGCAAGCTTGCCTATATAGTACCTCCTTGCTTTAATGAACCTACTCCGTGCATTAACTGTACTTACTAAAAAAGCGCGGTACTATCTGTATATCTCTCTTACGTATGGTGAGAGAGATATTTATATACTTACTCTCAATCCCTTAGGTTTGAGCCTTCGTCTCACCCCAACCACGCTCTCGTCCCCCCCCCCCCCCCTCGGTTTGTTGCCCCTTAGTGATCATTCTATTACACTAGTGATGCTACCTCCCACGTTTGCTGAAAATCTGTCATAGATTTGTTTAAGGAGATGCTGAAAATACATTCTTCATCATCCATCCCGCAACAACCCTTATCCCCCCCCCCCCGCCCCCATCAGGGAACCCCTGGATCCGGTATAATTAGGCATGAAAGTCTTCACAACACTAAGTTAGCTCTATCTTCTTCTTTTTCGGTTCGACAGATCAGAAAAATCCAGAGTTTAGCGAATGGGAGACTTCAACTCCCCCCCCCCTTATCCCCCCCCCCCCCACGTCAATCTTCGGCGGAGGGGGGGGGGGGCTCTTTTTAACAAATTAAGATCGTATCACCATTAAGGATGCTATCTGCCAAGTTTGGTGAAAATTCGTCATAGAGTTTTCAAGAAGATGGAGAACATTTCGAAAATCCCCCTCCTCCCCTCACCCCACCTACCCCCGATCAGAGCACCCTGGACCCGCCATAATCAAACATGATATTTCTGTCATTAATGTCTTTATCGCACGAACTTTTTCGGTTCGACAGAAGTTAAAAACAAAAAAAAACAATCAACAGTACAAGGACTCTGAGGGTTCAACCCCCCCCCCCCCCCCTTCGGCGGTGGGGGTGGGGTCATTTTAACAAATTAAGATCGAATCACCATAAATATACTATCTGCCAAGTTTGGTGAAAATCCGTCATAGATTTTTACAAGACTAAGCAGAAAACGTGGAAAATCCCCCTCCTCCCCCTTACACCCCTTATCAGGGCACTCCTGGACCAGTCATAATAAAACCTGAAATTTCATTAACTAGTATCTTCATATAACATAGTTCTATTTTCTTCGGTTCGACAGAAGATTACAAATTCCAGAGTTTAGGGACCTGACGCTTCAACTCCTCCACCCCCCCCCCCCCCCGGCGGTGGGAGGGGGTAGGGCTCATTCTAACAAAATTTGATAACGATCATATCACCGTAAAGATGCTATCTGCCAAGTTTGGTGAAAATCCTTCTTGAGATTTATCAAGAAGATGCAGTAAATGTGGACAATCCCCCTCCTCTCCATCACTTCCCCCCCCCCCCCTCAAAATCGGGGCACCCCTGGATCCGCCATAATCAAACATGAGATTTCAGTCATTAATGTCTTCAAGGCACTAACTTTAAGGCACTTTATCTTTTTTGTTCGACAGAAGAAGATTTAAAAGTCCAGAGTTTAGGGACTCTGAGGCTTCAACCCCCCCCCCCTTCGAACGGGGGGGGGGGTTACTTGGGGGCTAATTTCAACTTATAAAGATCATATCACCGTAATGAGGCTATCTGACAAGTTTGGTGAAAATCTGTCGTTGACTTTTCAAGAAGATACTGAAGATGTAGAAAATCCCTCTCCTCCCATCATCCCCCCTCCCCCCCCCCCCCCCGCGATCAGGGCACCCCTGAATCCGTCATAATCAAACATGCAATTTCAGTCATTAATATCCTCATAGCACTAGTTTAGGGATTCTGAGGCTTCAATTTAAAGCCTCCTCCCTACTTATGGCCGGTGCCCTGCATCCCTGGATCTGCCATTATACTTGAACTACTGTCATCAATGTCTTTATAGAACCAACCTAGCTCATTCTTATTTGGTTAGAGAATATAAGAAGAATTTCGATAAAACCGTAGTTCTGGGACTTTGAGCCCCCCCCCCCCCCCTTCCCCCTCCCCTTTTTTCGGGAGGGGGTGGCTACTATAAGAGATGGCATTAATGCTAGTTTTTATGTGATTGAAAATACAAATTCTGAGTTTGTGTTTTGGCTCAAGGCAAGTTCGATTTCTAGACCGTTTATCATAGGTATTGTATATTTACCGTGTGAAGGTTCTCATTCTCATCATAGTGATGTTTTCTGTCATATTTCTGAGGATTTGGCTAACTTTAGAAGTGATCATAATGATATTCCGATATTGTTGTTTGGAGATTTTAATTCTAGAACGGAATTATTGAGCGATTTTATTGAGCCCGATGATCTTGTTACTATTGAAGGCGTTTTTGAATTGTCATCTGAATCTGTTGTTGACAGTAAAGCTAATATTAACAAGGCTGGGATAGGGTCAGAGCGTTAATGATAATGGTCTTAATCTAATTGAGTTGTGTAAGAACTTTGACATTAAAATAGTTAATGGTAGGTTTGGTAGTGACTTGGGGATAGGAGAATTTACATGCCAAAATGCGAAAGGCTCTAGTGTGGTTGATTATGTACTTGTTTCTTCCCTATTAATGCCGAAGATTACCGATTTCCATGTATACCCCTTAGATAAATGATTGTCTGATGCTCATGGAGCTATTTCTGTTCAACTCACTTTTGATGCTGTTCATCCAAGTGATGCACGCCATGACAGGCTTCCTCCTATGGAAAATGTTTGTTGTATTGATGATGATGGTATATATGAACCTTTGAAAATGTCATGGAAAAAAGAAGTTGAAACTGCTTATCTTAATGCTTTCGATACTGATGCAATTAATGATGTGAATAATAAGATTGCTTCTTTGGATGCTGAAGCAATTTCTCAGTGTGATATGGATGATATGGTTAATGACTTGAATAGACTGTTAATTGATCCTGCTAAGTCGATTGGGATTTGTAAGAAAGCACGTTCGGTTATTAATGTTTGTAGACGCAATACTCATTTAAGTAAAACTGATAAGCATTGGTGTGATAAAGCTTGTGAAACTCGTAGAAAGGAATATTTTAAAGAAAAGCACAGGCTGCAGAAGTTGAACTCTGTGGATGCAAAGTTAGAACTTGGGAAGTTAGCAAAAACTTACAAACGTTTTATTAGGGCAAAATCAAGGGCGTAAAGAGTTTCATAAATCACTGCGAAATTTGAAAAATTCCAATCCCAAGAAATATTGGAAACTGTTAGATGATGCTTGTAAATCGCCAGAGAAGGGTAGTAACATTCCTTTAAATGCATTTATGACGCATTTTAAGAATTTGAGTACGAAACTAGAAGACTTGAATTCAGATGAAATTGATTTTGATCCTTCTGTTGTAGATCATTCCATAAATGAGGCTATCAATAAAGACTTTACCTATGAAGAGGTCATTCTTTTTATTAGAAAATTAAGGAATAATAAGGCTAGTGGGATTGATAATGTTATTAATGAACAACTGAAAAATTGCCCTGGTTCTTTCGTGAATTTGTTGGTTCGAGTTTTTAATATTGTACTTTATTCAGGAGTTGTACCCTCTGTTTGGTGTCTAGGTATGATTAAGCCCCTATACAAAAAGAAAGGTTCTGCTGATGATCCGGACAATTATAGAGGAATCACCCTTTTGAGCTTTGTTGGTAAATTGTTTACAGCATGCATTAATGCTCGGCTTTCACTTTACCTAGAGTGTGCAGGTATTTTAGGAAGCGAACAGGCTGGTTTTAGAGAAGGACATAGTACACTTGATCATATCTTTACTTTGCATGGTCTAATTGAATTGTATTTAAACCGCAGAAAAAGAATTTACTGTGCTTTTGTTGACTATAAGAAGGCCTTTGACCTTGTAAATAGGTATAGTTTATGGTCAAAATTGATATCATCAGGGATCAATGGGAAAATCATTAATGTTGTTTATGATATGTATAAGAATGCAAAATCCTGTGTAAAACTCGGTAATAACTTGTCTGAGTAATTTGTTTGTAACATCGGTGTACGCCAAGGAGAAAATTTATCTCCCCCTTTGTTTGCACTTTATCTTAATGATTTTGAATATTTTGTTAGTAGACATTATAAAGGGCTAGATATGTGCTCCTCTGCAATAAGGGAACATTTAAGTGATGAGGATGTTGAGGTCTTTTTGCGTCTGTATGTATTATTATACGCTGATGACACTGTAACATTTGCTGAGTCTGCTGAGGAGCTCCAGTGTGCTTTATCAGCTGTTCACCAATACTGTGATTTATGGAAACTCACTGTAAACACAAGTAAAACCAAAGTGGTTATTTTTTCCAGAGGTCGTGTTCGTAAGTTTCCTCAGTTTATGTTTGGGGAAAGTTCTCTTGACGTTGTATATGATTACACTTACCTTGGGGTTATTTTTTATTATAATGGCTCTTTCAATAAAGCAATGAAAAACAGATTAATCAAGCACGTAGAGCTATGTTCCATTTGAAAAGCAAAGCCAGGAAACTATCCTTGCCAGTCGATGTGCAATGTGAGCTGTTTGATGTCCTTGTTGCTCCAATTTTACTGTATGGAAGTGAGGTTTGGGGTCATGACAATTTAGAATGTATTGAAATGTTTTATAAGAAATTTCTTAAGAGTCTTTTAGGTTTGAAGCGTGGAACAGCTAACTGTATGGCGTTTGGTTAGCTCGGGAGGGTAAGCCTGACTTACAACATTGAGAAGCGCATGGTGAACTTTTGGCTTAGATTAAATGGAAATGTAAATGGGAGATCAAAACTGTCTTGTATTGTTTATAACCTTTTACGTCAATTGCACGATAAAGAAATTTTTAGGTCTAAGTGGATAGTAAAGGTGAAAGATATTCTCGACAAATGCGGTATGTCTAATATTTGGTCTGATCGAGCCATTATCCTCAATCTAAAATGGGTTGAATCAGCCGTCAGTCTTCGTTTAAATGATATTGGTCAGCAGAACTGGTGTGCGGAAGTAAATAGAAACCGCCTTTGCACTAACTATAGGATATTTAAAGAAAGCTACATTTTTGAGAAATATTTGATTAGACTTGATTATTTGGAACTGTTAGCATTATGTAGATTTAGATGCGGAAATCACAGCTTACCTGTTAGTGAAGGACGTTATCTCCCTAATCAACAATTTAGATCCTGCACCTTGTGTAAAATGAATGATCCAGGTGACGAGTTTCATTTTTTGTTTAAATGTCCATTCTTTGAAACGGATCGCAAAGTTTTAATTAAGACCTATTATGCTCGCCGACCGAATGGCTTGAAAATGAAGCAGCTTTTTAATTCTAAGAACATAAGAGTTTTAAGGAAATTGTCAAGTTTCTGTCAGATCATAATGGCCAGATTTTGATGTCTCGTCATTACTTTCCTTTTACATTGTACATGTATATATTGTAAGATACTACTGCCACTGTTTGCCATTAAGTACCGATTGTCTTACTTATTCGATCGTTGTTGTTTTTTGTTAACTGTCGTTGTTTGCTTTATGAAGTTCATGATATATGTACATATATATATGCTTTTTGTATTACATCTTTATTTATGGCTTTGTTTAGCCACAAAACATTTACTTGTTTGTTATTCTTCCATGCCCCTTGGCGGGGCCGTTTAAGAATAAAATTCATTGTCATTGTCATTGTCATTGTCACTGTAATTGCCATAATCGTGCTACCTGCCACTTTTGTTGAAAATCTGTCAAGGATTTCATTAAGAAAATATAAATGGTGAAAGTTCAAGGGCAGTTTTGATATAGAATTTATCTACTATCTTTATACACAATATCGCTAAAGTATATACTTTGCACATTTCCCGACAAAATTGAACTTTTGCCCATTTCCCGGCGTTTGCACATTTCCTGGCAAGACGTTTGCACATTTCCCGGCGTTTGCACATTTCCCGGCGAGACGTTTGCACAATTCCCGGCGTTTGCACATTTCCCGGCGTTTGCACATTTCCCGGCTCCACATCCCGTCTCACCCGTTGTCTCACGTCCAACCCGTTTTGTCCACGGTGGTCTGAAACGTGACTGCCGTGGCCGTTAGGTAGGGAACATGTGGTGTAAAAGCAGCATGATGAGTCTTTCTCAATACAAGAGTTGTACCGTAAACAGCTGCAACCTTTCATGACATTTCTTGTTGCCTTTGTCCCAAGATCACAATTTGCGTCGCCCTCCTCTGAACTAGCTCCAACACATCAATGTGTTTACTGGCATGAACAAACGAGGTTGGAACCCCATACTCAAGGGTAGGCAACACAAACAATTTGTACAGGTAAAACAACGCAAAAGAAGAGAGTCCAGGTCAAAAGCGAGGTACATAATTATATGAACCAATATGAAATCACATGCTGCACGTGATCATCCCAACTATTCTCAGATTGCTATTCTAAACAAACAGGTACTTAAAGGGATCGTATAGTTTCGGTTGAAACCTAATTTCAGGTTTCTAACATTTTTTTGGTGAGATAACGAGAAACCTCTTATGAAATTTGAGAGAGCATGCAATTCCACGAGGAATTCAACGCTTATTTGATGAAAATTGGTTTTGAAATGGCTGATATATCCAAAACAGAGCAATTCTAATAAGTGTGGGACCCACACTTTATTACGATTGCTTTGTTTTACTTTGTTTTGGGATGTTTCAGTCATTCCAAACCCGATATTCATCAAAATAAACTTTGAATTTCTCTTGAAATGGTATGTTCTGTACTCTTTCATTGGTGTTTTCTTGGTATCTCCCAAAAAGTTAAAAGCCCAATTCTCATCTCCACCAATAATGTTACATCCCTTTAACTGAATGAATATGCTCATAACATTCACATCTGACCACCCACCGGTGTATCGGATCGCAGTCCGATGAATCCGACTCGTGTTGGTCAACTTTCAGGTCAGTGTCAGACATGTCGGACGTGATCTGATGATACGAGATCGTCCTACGAAGAAACTTATGCCCCTGTCACACTTTGCCGGATAAGGCAACCGCATGGGAACCGAAGGTCGATTTTTGGCATCCGTTGATATCCGCTAAAATGCGTTTCATGTCCTTTGCCAGTGTTATTAATGTTTGTTAATGTTACAATTCAAGCTTGTTACATAGCGCCACCTCGTGGTGACTGTATGGTTCTTCTCTGCATCACACTGCTGGCTATCTGGTCTGAAGCTGTGTTCTATTAAATGCCTCTAAGGTGACTGTTTACTTGGAAACCCGATTTGTGTCTGCTTCTCATTTACGTGGTGGCAGCTCTGGAAACGTTACCTACTCCTGAGGATTTGTTTTCACCTGCACAAGCAGACGTTAAGCTTGCTGAGCTCCAAATCGGCCAACGATCCAGAGTTGGTGTAAGTTCCTTGTTTTTCTCTTACATTACGGTTCCACCTATATTGCCAAAGTTACTTGTCGGACATGACCAGTAAAAAAAAATAGCATTGGCGGGGTCAACAAGTTGTCATTCTTGCATAATTGTTTTTCCATGTAACAACAAGAACAAACAAATTTAACACAATAAAAACATGAATTAGGTTGTAAAAATAAACCTTTTATCTCTATAGTATCTTTGAAGCCCAAAAGATCAATAAAGGCTGACAATAATGGAAGAAAATGAAGTATCTTCTGTCAAATCGAAATTCAAATGAAATACAAGAGGAAGCAATATTAACAAAAATTGATAGGAATTTGAATTATTTCCCAAATTAGGACAAATGTAAATAACATTTGGTTCTTTAATTTGTCTCATGAACTCTTCAATTACTAACTTAAAGAATGAAATAAAAATATTCTGTTTATTTAATCATCATTGTGCCCTTACTCAGCAAGTCATTTTAAGTTTGAGTTGACAAAAAATTCTTATTCCCCCTTTAGTTTCCCACTTTGACTTTGTTTCAGGTTTTAAAGAGAAAAGGAGTAAGAAAGCCTATGCTTGCTTATTTAATTCTTCTCTTTCATTTAGTTAAACTGGTGTTTTGTTATCATTGTCATCTCGAAGGGCATTTACAAATGAAGGAGAACATGTCAATTTTTGTAATTTTTACTTGTGTGCCTTGGAGGACAAAAATGAATGTGTTCACTAATGTGTGAAATATCCCTTTATGTTGACCTACATAATTTTTGTATTAGGTCAATAGCCGTGCATCACAAAACAAACAAAAAGTCGCACCCCTTGATTTTACATAATGACTCAAAACAGGTGAAAAGGGTCACCTGAGGCAATCTTGAGTTTTTCATATTTTCTGAAAGAGCTATCTTTCTTCTACATTATTCTTTAGTTTGGGATCATACGTAAATGGGAAAGTGTGTTTACAGCGATTTCTTTACAACCCCTTTCTTTTGGGGGGTGGAGAGTAGAATGATCAGGTTTGTATTAGAGGTCCCCTTTCATTTCTTGAAATCCTTTTGACACTCTTCACTTTCAGGTCTAATACAATTCCGTTGTAACTTTAAAAAGGAGAATGCTACTGCTTTGAAATTTGGCAATAATCATGGACAGAATGTGTTAATAGAAGATGCTAAATTTCAGCTTAATCTGCTAATCCCTTCATTGTTGTTACTCCAGTGGTTGACATCCTGTGTTTTGTCCCTTTCATCCCACACCTAGCGCAGCTTGGTGAAAGATTAGGCGCTTGAATAGACCCTTGTACGACTGTACTTCCGAGCTTCTTTTCTCTGTTCAAACTTTTCCAGAGTGTGGGCTTTCTCTCTGATATTTATATAGGTTAGGAGAATCCATTTGAGTTGAGTTATACATCATTTTAAAGCTTAGAGTCTGCTCTTTCAGAATATGCCCTTAACTAAAAATTCATGTTTGGCGACTTTTTGTTGGTCTTGTGGTGCAGGGTCACATATGATACATTGATTTTCATTGAAATCTTCTTGGAAAAATATGAACTTGAAAAAGTGTTTCTTTTTTTTATTTTTTAAGTTGAGTGTATAATGTACCACCTTGGGTGATGTTTCTAGATATCAAAAAAGATTTTTTTTTCCTCTAGAAAAAAAAAAATATATATTTAGAAAATGAATATTATATTGCAAAAGAGGTCATAGTTTTCTTATTTCTGTTGCAGTTTTTCCAAGGGAAAAAAGGTAATTTACTCACCCTAATAGGCTATTAAAGCAAATATTCATGTAGTAAACCACATCATGACCTTTGACCATTACCTTTCTTTGTCACAGGTACCATTGCCAAGAGAAGCGTCAGCAGTGACTCAAATGAGAAGAAAGCCTTTAAGTTCTTCAACTCCAGGAAGTTGGTCAAGGTGTACCTTGTGGAGTAAAATGTTATCCAGTTGCAATGATTTAGTTTGCAAATGTTGCAAATGTCTCTGAAGTACATATCCAATGTACGTTGAGTATAAAAAGGAAAAAGGAAGGAAAGGCAGTGCTTAAGGTTGTATTAAAATACAATATATGCAATGCACAGCACAATCACCCTTGCACAGCTGATACGTATCATCTCTCATGATTTGTTTTTTTCTTCAGTGACAGGGCTATACAATGAAAGCCTGTGATTACATCATGATGCTAGCATGTGGTTAAGATTGGTAAGACAAAATGTAATTTGTCTCAACTTATATTTTAGTGTGATCCAAACAAAAGAAAAGACTGCTTGCTTTGGACCAGCTGAAGCAGTGAATTAAAGGACAAGTTCACCTTCATAGACATGTGGGTTGAGTGAATGCAGCAATATTAGTAGAACACATCAGTGAGAGTTTGAGCAAAATCGGACAATCTGTTAAAAAGTTATGAATTTTTCAAGTTTCTGCTCAGTCACGGCTGGATGAAAAGACTACTATAGCTTGTGATGTCACATGATTACAACGATATAAAGAAAGAATAAATTCAACATATTTCCATTTTTCTCCCATAACAAAAGAACACTCGGCTTCTCTCTTTCAGAAGGCAGGGGGAATAATATTGCCCTTAACATACGTCAGTAGCAAGTCGATGAACTGTGCACTTTATTCAAAAAGTAAAGTTTTGTGAAATTCTCTTTTTATTTCCCTTGTATAGTTGTACGCATGTGACATCATACACTGTAGTAGTCTTCTCTTCTAGCAGTGACTGCGCAGATACTTCAAATATTTGTAACTTTTGAACAGATTGTCCAATTTTCCTCAAACTTTCACTGATGTGTTCTACTAATATTGCTGCATTCTCTCAATACTTATGTATATGAAGGTGGACTTGTCCTTTAAGTCTTCAGTAAAAAAAATACTTCATTTGAGATCTCTTCTTCTGCCGACATGCTGCTTCTATCCTTCTAGGGTACATTCATGCCCGTGTTCATGCATAATCTCTTTTCTTTCTGTGCATTTCAAACTGACCAAGCATAGACTATGTCTTTGCCACCCACATTTGTTTATTCATTTAATCTTTACAATACCCTGGTATGCTCATTTTGTTGTGTGCATCATATTGCAGTTTTTTTCTTTAACTTGTGTTATCCATTATCTAAATGGTTGTTTTGCTGTTGTGACTTCACAGAGTTTGCTAGATAAATAAACCAAAATAAAGAAACAAAAGAAACAAAAGTCTTGAACAATTATACTGCAGTATGTTACACCGTATTGTAAATCACTGTGAATGCAAATGAATGTATTGTATTTGTAACAATATATCTTGTACTAGATACATTCTGTGAATTATTGCACCACCACTATGATGTTATATTATTACTCTACTCTTGCACAAAATAGCTTAAATGGAATTCAAATCAGTCTGCTTTGAGCTGGAATAGTAGAAAAAGGAATACAGTAGCTCTCGCTCATCTCATCTTGTTTCTTGTTTTATTACTTGTGCATATCGTTGCTGCATGCTCCCAAGATATTTTCATTCTTCATCTCTTCAAATTAAGATCAACAGCAGTACATATAAAGGTATCAGTATTGAGATAAGATGAGGGCCTAGCTTACATACAGCTGTTAATCGCAAGAATGGGACCAGATTTATTGATTTTGATCACATGGAATTTTTGTTTATAATGCTGATAGTTTCTCAACAATTAATTCATGATAGATTAAGCAGTCAAGCATTAGATTCTTTCTTATCTTCTTTTCTTGTGTTTTATGAAAGCAAGACCTATGATTTGGTAGTTTTTTTAGGGTGGAAGGGGGCAGTAGCCAAAAAACAAAAACAAAAACAAAAAACAATGCAAGCAACAGTATAGGAAGTGTATACAATATGGTGTAACAGCAGAAACATTGACAGCATGGAAATTTCACATTTTTTTGTGCAAATTGGTGACTGGCATACCAAGCTAAATTCTTCATGAAGTTTGGGAAGGTTTTATGCTCATGAGAGTTTCTGCTTTTAGGGTAGATTAATGTTAATTTTTCTCCATTTTATGTAGTGAAAATCTCTTTTGTCTTTGATATGTTTGTGAGACAAGACGTGTCTATACTAATTAGGTAGAGTACAGAAGAATGATACAGTGAATAATTTGTTACCTGTTTTGGGGGGCATTGTTTTCATTTTTATCTTGTTTTTGTTTGTTTTTTTCTAAATCAGAATTGATGTGGATTAAGTTTGATTGTGGCATGTGTAGCATTGTGTGGCAATGTAACAACATTTAACCAGAGAATAATATGTAAGTAGGCTTTCATTGTAATATTCCTGAGCCCAGTCACTATCATGTTGTATCATGATAGCTGTCATTGTATCTCCTAAGTTTACTGAGCATTTACTTCCTGTGAAAGTATCCCAACATTGTCTAGAATCTTTTAGCTTCAAATGATAACTACCCCCAATTTGCTTTAAAAACAGTGTTTTCAGCTTGGACAGTCTCCATGTTTTCTATCTAACCTTAAAGCTTGGAAACCAAATTGAGTGAAAGTAGTGTTGTTTAGAGTCGTTGTCCCTCTATTTTGTTTGTTTCCTGTTGATTTTCTCCATTTTCCACACAGGAGATACCCTGTACGTGTACATGTATATATGAAAGTGTGAATAAAAACCCAGATTGAAAATACAGCAGTAACTCTAATACATGGACATAATCATGAATATGATGTTATTAAGAGTATACTAATGATTGGGTTTATTGAATTATTCCTCGTTATAGCGGGAGTCCACTGTACGCTGTATGGAGTTTTTAATTTCCAATTTGTTCACATTCAAGCACTCTGAAGGTTGACTCGGTTCACTTGAATAGACCCATAACTGTAGAGCCCCCTTTGTACGTACCATAGGGGAGTACTCCTATGTGTTTTATCATTTTTGTAAGTTAATAATGGTGGTTTTTTAAATTTTCAATTTTGGATGAAATATTTTGAAGCTGAGAATCTGTGCTTGCAGAACTTGACCACCACTCTGATATCTTATTCAGTATGGGTTGTGTAATACAGGGTCATTATTTTGCCAGCAAAAATATGGCTTTATGTGCACAACTTTATTCTTTAGTCCTTTTAAGGATATCTTACAATGTGTATGATGAATATGAAAAGTCAAGATGTGTCTCTGTATTTATAGATCACTCTTAAGATAGGTGTTTATGTGTACAAGATTTGGTGTTCCTGACTGCATGTCCTCATTTAAGATTGGTGTTGCATTTATCAACAGAAATTATATTGTAGTGTGCATGCACAGTATGAATAAAAGATCTATCCTAAAACATTTTGTGTGGTATTTTTGTCTACATGTTTCCTAATGCATGCATCCATCCACTTGCGTTAGCGTACAGATATTATTCAGAAAATGATGTTTTGGTTGTTTGTTTGACAAAACTGAAATTGAATTAAAAATATCAACGGCAAGGCTATGCATGTAGACCAAAACAACCATGATTTCTACCTGTCCCGAGTCAAAGGTTTGAGTACTATGGGGCTTGCCCTGTTGTCATTATTATTATTATTATTATTATTATTATTATCATTATTATCATTATTATTATCAAAAGAGGTATTACACGAACATGTATTTTCATTGTTATTATCATTATACCCCCGCCACACATAATGTGAATTGGGTATACATTTATAAGAATCACCATGATGTTGGTCTGGCGGGCAGGCGGTCGGGTCGGTCGGTCTGTTGCAAAATCTTGCGTCGCGAACTCCTACAGTTTTGAAGCAATTTAAATGAAACTTAGGGTAAACGATGACATTGAGGTATATATGTGCAAGACATGTGTTTTGTGTTTGTCGGACAATGCGTTGCCATGGTAACCATAATTTTCCCAAAACCTTGTGGATTGAATAACTTCCATAGTATTTAAGCAATCAATTTCAAAATTGGTATCTATGATGATCTATAGGTGTAGTTATGCAAGACACTCTTTGTGTTTGTACTTGACAAAGCGTTGCCATGGTAACCACATGTTTTCTTCGAAATCTTGTGGAGTGAACAACTTCCACAGTTTTGAGGCAATTGAAATCAAATTTGGTAGGTATTATGGTCTTGAGGCATAGATGTAGAACACATAATTTTTGTGTTTGTCGGACAAAGCGTTACCATGGTAACCATAATTTTACCAAAACCTTGTGGATTGAATAACTTCCGATCATTCAAGCAATTAAGGTCAAATTTAGTATGTATTATGATCGGGAGGTGTAGTTATGCAAGACACCAATGTGTTAAAATAAGAAAAATGTGTTCCCATGGTAACCACTCATTTTTGTATCAAATTTAACAATTTAATCTATGAAGGTGAAATTTGGTGTGTATGATGCTCTTTAAGTGTAGTTTTGCAAAATGTCCTTTGTATTTGTATCGGACAATGCGTTGCCATGGTAAAAGCATGTTTGTTTTTTTTTATCCTGTGGAGGGAACTTCTTCCACAGTATTCAAGCAATTGAAACCAAATTTGGTAGGCATTATGGCCCTGAGGTATAGATGTGGAACACATAATGTTTGTGTTTGTCACACAAACCCTTGCCATGGCAACCACAATTTTACCAAAACCTTGCAGATCGAATAACTTTTCCATCATTCAAGCAATTTAAGTCAAATCTAGTATGTATCATGATCTAGAAGTGTAGTTTTGCAAGACACCAATGTGTTAGTTTAAGGAAAATATGTTTCCATGGTAACCACTCATTTTTATATCAAAATAAACCATTCAAGCTATGAAGGTCAAATTTGGTGTGTATGATGGTCTTTAAATGTGATGCTGGGGGAAAGCATGTTTCCACGTGCTGTAAGTTTTATAGTGTCAACTCTGTAATTGTACAGTGAACTAAAATCATTCTGTTTCCACTTCGACAAGTGCACAAATTTGGTATTAACGTCATTGCCCTCATGACATCACATACTATTAAGCAACACTAGGGGCGGGGATATTAATCACCTTCAGTGATAGTTCTGGTTTATTTATGTATTTGTTTAGTCATGCATTTGTTTTCATTCTGCAATTTCAGTTTTGTCAAACAAACATTTATTCTGCATTTCAGACATCTCTAAAAAGAGTTTTAAAAAAAGACAACGATTGATTTAGCATGTCAAAAGAAACGAAATCATAAAGAGTAACAAGCAGAAATGAAAAAGTACATAGATTGTGACGCAATTAACAGAACTTCCAGGGGCAAGAAAAAGTAAACTTAATGTACCATGATTCCCAGGTCTTCTACCCCACACCCTGCAGCCAAATGTGTCAAAATCTGTACATTAAAGAGCTAATGCCAATCACATTGTAAACTGTAGTCATACAGCAAATGGGTAGGGCAATACTTGTGCAATGTATAACTTCCTTCACTGAATAAATTCTAACAAAACCACAAATTTAATCCTCTTTACAACTGCACTTTTGAGAACTCGCAGTGTGTGTGTGTGAACCATTTCCTAACACAAATACATGTAGACTGTACAATACATACGTCTGTATGAAGGTTAAAAAATATTAATCAGGCGAGGAGTATCACACAACCTCCGTGCATGGAGTAATGCTACGTTTATACATGTACCTTTATGTCCAAGGTGACCACGACAGCACCGTTTGCCTGAAACGTAGTGCGCCGTGGATAGATGGATACTGCTGTTTTTTTCCTTCCTATTCTACTCTTTTTCTTTCTAGCCCTTGCTCCGGTGAACATAAATACAAGCTACCAGACTCTAGTGTCAGGGCGTTTTGTCAGGCTATAGACTAAACAATTTCCCGTCGTGTCTCACTGCGGACTGCCTCTACACTGTAAAAACATCGGTGTTAGATTTAACACCACGGGTGTTAAATCTAACACCGATCAAACTTCAATAAAGGACCACACCCACAGGTGTTAAAAATGCACTGTGATGGTGTTGAAAAGTGTTCACTAGACACTTCGTGGTGTTAATTTGACACTGTACCTGGTGTTATTTTGACACTGTACTGGTGTTAATTCAAAAATGACACCACATGGTGTTGATTTGATATTTGTTGGTGTTAATATCAATGGTTTAACACCCGTCCAGCTTCAATAAGAGACCACACCAGCTGGTGTTACTTTGGTGTAAATTTATTTTCACATTTTTTCAAAAATCTAGTATTTTAAAGTAAAATTCTTGATCGTCTTGTTTAAATTAAAAATCAACAAGAAGTGCAGTTACTAAGAAACTCTTCAAAAAACAGTTTAAAATTTGGAAATGCCACCCGGAGGTGTTAATTTAACACCATAAATGAGCACCGAAAATTTAACACCAGCTCGGTGTTCACTATTCAACACCGGACTTTTTGCAGTGTAAGTTCTGTTACGGCCTATAATGTGCCATCGCGTTTTGTTATGTTCACCACGTTTTATTACAGCCTACAAGGTTTCTCATTAGCACTGGGACTGCCGTGGCAATCTTTTGACGGCTTAAAAATCTGACACGGCATCCACGGCAATCACGTTCTGCCGCGTTTGCCTATCCCGTCTCACCCGTTGTCTCACGTCCAACCCGTTTTGTCCACGGTGGTCTGAAACGTGACTGCCGTGGCCGTAGGGAACATGGTGTAAAAGCAGCATGATGAGTCTTTCTCAATACAAGAGTTGTACCATTAAAGCAGCTGCAACTTTTCATGACATTTCTTGTTGCCTTTGTCCTAAGATCACAATTTGCGTCGCCCTCCTCTGAACTAGCTCCAACACATCAATGTGTTTACTGGCATGAACAAACGAGGTTGGAACCCCATACTCAAGGGTAGGCAACACAAACAATTTGTACAGGCAAAACAACGCAAAAGAAGAGAGTCCAGATCAAAAGCGAGGTACATAATTAAATGAACCAATATGAAATCACATGCTGCACGTGATCATCCCAACTATTCTCAGATTGCTATTCTAAACAAATAGGTACTTAAAGGGATCGTATAGTTTCGGTTGAAACCTAATTTCAGGTTTCTAACATTTTTGGTGAGATAATGAGAAACCTCTTATGAAATTTGAGAGAGCATGCAATTCCACGAGGAATTCAACGCTTATTTGATGAAAGTTGGTTTTGAAATGGCTGATATATCCAAAACAGAGCAATTCTAATAAGTGTGGGACCCACACTTTATTACGATTGCTTTGTTTTACTTTGTTTTGGGATATTTCAGTCATTCCAAACCCGATATTCATCAGATAAACCTTGAATTTCTCTTAAAATGTTATGTTCTGTACTCTTTCATTAGTGTTTGCTTGGTATCTCCCAAAAAGTTAAAAGCCCAATTCTCATCTCCACCAATAATGTTACATCCCTTTAACTGAATGAATATGCTCATAACATTCACATCTGACCACCCACCGGTGTATCGGATCGCAGTCCGATGAATCCGACTCGTGTTGGTCAACTTTCAGGTCAGTGTCAGACATGTCGGACGTGATCTGATGATACGAGATCGTCCTACGAAGAAACTTATGCCCCTGTCACACTTTGCCGGATAAGGCAACCGCATGGGAACCGAAGGTCGATTTTTGGCATCCGTTGATATCCGCTAAAATGCGTTTCATGTCCTTCGCCAGTGTTATTAATGTTTGTTAATGCTACAATTCAAGCTTGTTACATAGCGCCACCTCGTGGTGACTGTATGGTTATTCTCTGCATCACACTGTTGGTTATCTGGTCTGAAGCTGTGTTCTATCAAATGCCTTTAAAGTGACTGTTTACTTGGAAACCCGATTTGTGTCTGCTTCTCATTTACGTGGTGGCAGCTCTGGAAACGTTACCTACTCCTGAGGATTTGTTTTCACCTGCACAAGCAGACATTAAGCTGGCTGAGCTCCAAATCGGCCAACGATCCAGAGTTGGTGTAAGTTCCTTGTTTTTCTCTTACATTACGGTCCCACCTATAGGCTTTAGTGATGGCCTCAGCTCCAAGAGCACCCAAGCAATGGTGTCTCACCAAACGTGAAACAGTAAAATCGTTCAAAAATTGGCGACAAAACTTAGTGTACACTCTCACCCCAGACTCAAATTTCGCACCGTTCCTAGATGACGATTGCTCATGGGCTCAAAAATCTAAATCTTGCCCACTCCGTGGATTTGTTGACGACCCAGAAAGCGTCCCGACCGGGTCTCGAAAATCAGCACACCAGAAAGCAAGTATGCTTGAGCTCATGCTCGGACAGATTGCTAATTATTGTCCCGTTATCTCACGCAATTCAATAGTCATGACCTCCACCTCCCTCAATGATATTTGGGGGAAGATCAGGCTTCAATATGGGTTTCAAAGTATCGGCGCTCACTTCTTTGATTTCAGTGACATCAAACTAGAGCCGGATGAGCGTCCTGAGGACCTCTACCAAAGATTGGTGGTCTTTATCGAAGACAACTTGCTCACATCTGCAGGCAGCATAACTCACCATGGTAAGCGTGTTAGCGAAGATGAGGAGCTTACCCCCACCTTGGAAAACTTTATCGTCCTCACTTGGCTCCAACTCATTCATTGAGATCTTCCTCGCCTGGTCAAGCAGCGCTACGGGACAGAATTGCGCTCTCGTACCTTAGCATCACTGAAACCCGAAATCTCTGCCCCGCAGTCGCCGCAATCCGCAGACTCGCACCCCTCAGCGCAACAGTAAATACTGTCCGCTCTGTCGTGAAGCGCATCGGCCAGACACTCATTATCTAAGTGAGTGTACGTACTTACCCGAAGCAGACAGGCGATTCATTGCTAAGGCCCGCCAGGTTACACATATTTTAGAGTCTGATGATGAGATTGATGATTTGTGCCATGTTGAACAGGTCCACCTGTCCGAGCTTGTCCCTCCAAAGGATGATACGGCTACCAGTGACTCTTCATCGGCCCTCAGAGTCCAGGTCCGTCAGTCTCCATATTTTGATGCGTTTTGCGGTCACCAGGTTGTTCGCATCACTGTCGACAGTGGTGCTACTGGTAACATGATCAGAGCTTCTACTGTCCAGTCCCTCCAGGGTGTCATAAAACCCAGTTCGCAGTCTGCTCATCAAGCCGATGGGTCTTCCCCCTTGATGTTGTTGGGGAGACCACTCTGTCCTTCACTCGTGACGGCAAGTCATTTGTGTTTGAGGGTTTGGTCATTGATAATCTTGATGTAGAAGTACTCGCAGGTACCCCGTTTATGGAGCACAACGATGTGTCGGTTCGTCCTGCAAAGCGCCAGGTTTGTGTGGGTGATGACATCATTTCATATGGTTCTCGCAGGCCTTCGGACAATGTGACACATGCAGTTCGCCGTGCTCATGTCCTTCATGCCCCATCTCAGTCTACTGTGCTTTTGCCTGGTGAATTCGTCGAGTTGTCAGTTCCTGATGAACTATTGTCTCATGACACACTTGCCCTTGAGCCCAGGATTGTCCCTCAAAAGGATGTTCCCCCAACTGACCCAGCTTGGCCTGAACCGTGCATGGTCTCCAGTGTAGCAGGCAAAGTGCGTATCCCTAATCTTACGCCTCAACCCCGCCTGATTCGTAAACATGAACATTTCTGTCAGGTTCTTCCTGTCTATGTTCCTCCAGAGCCTCAGTCTGATGACCACCCCTCTGTACCCAATATGCCCGTGCCCAGTGGTGTCTCACGTGATACTGGGCATCGTTTTTCTGACCCGATATCGCTCGATCCTGATTGCATTATCCCCGTTGGTACGAAACATGACTTTCAGTCTCTCCATGCGGAGTTCGATGATGTTTTTGACCCTGCCTTCACTGGGTATAATGGTGCTGTTGGCCCGTTTGAGGCCGTTGTCAAGATGGGGCCGGTTCAGCCTCCCCAACGCAAGGGTCGCCTGCCACTTTACTCCCGTAACTCTTTGGTTGATCTCCAAGAGAACTAGAACAACAGGGTGTGTTTGCTCGCCCAGAGGATGTGGGCATCTCTGTTGAGTACTTGAATCCATCCTTCCTTGTGAAGAAGGCCAACGGCGGCTTCCGCCTTGTTACAGCTTTTGCCGATGTAGGCCGTTATGTCAAGCCTCAGCCCTCCCTTATGCCTGATGTGGATTCCACCCTCAGAAAAATTGGTCAATGGAAACATGTCATTGCCACAGATCTCACCAATGATTTTTATCAAATTCCCCTGTCCAAGGCCTCGAAGTATTGTGGTGTTGCAACCCCCTATCGTGGAGTCCGTGTGTACACACGCTGTGCCATGGGCATGCTGGGCTCAGAAACTGCTCTTGAAGAGCTGATGTGTCGCGTGCTTGGGGATCTACTTGTGGAAGGTATTGTTGTGAAACTTGCAGACGACTTGTTCATTGGTGGTGATACCCCCGAGGAGCTCCTCCAGAATTGGTCACTTGTCCTGCATGCCCTCCGAAAGTCAGGCCTTCATCTTTCAGCTGGTAAGGCTGTAATTTGCCCGAAGTCTACCACGGTCCTGGGCTGGATCTTGTCCCATGGGACCCTACAAGCGAGCCCTCATCGCATCGCTGTGCTTGCCTCATGCCCCCCTCCTACTACTGTGAAAGGAATGCGTTCCTTCATTGGGGCGTATAAGATGCTCGCCCGTGTTCTCCCACATTGCGCTATTTTCCTCACACCACTGGACGCCGCAATTGCTGGTGGTCAGTAGAGTGATTGCATTGATTGGTCCGATGACCTGCGTTCATCTTTCAAGACCGCTCAGGAAGACTTAGCCTCCCCCCGCGTCATTACCCTTCCCCGACCGTCCGACCAGCTCTGGATTGTTACTGATGGTGCTGTCAAAGATCATGGTATTGGTGCCACATTGTACATAACACGACAAGGAAAGCCACAGGTAGCTGGTTTCTTTAGCTCTAAACTTCGTGATCGGCAGGTTACTTGGCTCCCATGTGAGATAGAGGCCCTTTACATTGCAGCATCCTGCAAGTATTTCAGCCCTTACATTGTGCAGTCCAAGCACCGGCCATGCATTCTCACAGACAGCAAGCCCTGTCTACAGGCTTTTGAAAAACTGTGCCGTGGTGAGTTCTCCGCCAGCCCACGTGTGTCAACCTTTCTGTCCACAGTTAGCCGGTTCCAATGTTCCCAGTGGCGTATCTAGGGAAAACGGCGCCCGGGGCAAGCGCGAAAATTGCGCCCCTAATTTCTGAAAAAGTGTTCAAGTTCAACCCCAACCTCATCCCGGTAGGGACTTTAAACAAAGTCCACATGGTATGCTTTTTCAAGCACTTAAAAGGGGTCTTTTGAGGTTGATATAAATGTAATGAATTTTGATAAATTTTGGCGAGCGAGCGCAGCGAGCGAGCCGAAAATTTTTATGTTTCAGCTTACAAAACATGGAATTCTCGTCATTTTTTGCTCATCAAATCTTACAATTCTAATCAAGATATAGTGACGGCATTGTAGATAAATTTATACCAACAAACTGAGGACTTAAAAAAATACTCTAAATTAGTACGCGCGAGTGAGCCGAAATTTGTATATTTCCGCGTCATCATCACGTTTTGTTCTTATCTTCTTTTTTTGATAAATTTTGGCGAGCGAGCGCAGCGAGCGAGCCGAAAATTTTTGTATTTCAGCTTACAAAACATGGAATTCTTGTCATTTTTTTGCTTATTAAATCTTACAATTCTAATCAAGATATAGTGACGACCTTATAGATAACGATTCATACCAACAAACTGAGGACTTAGAATACTCTAAATTAGTACGAGCGAGTGAGCCGAAATTTGTATATTTCCGCATCATCATCACGTTTTGTTCTTATCTTTTTTGATTTGTTTTTTTTGCGCCCCCCCCCCCCCCCACGTATGTTCGAATCCCTTGGCGTCCTCTTTTGATCCAATCGGCGATCGCTTCAGAACGAATGAAATTGCAGCCGCTGCACCGTGTAATAATTTTCCTGCTGAATATACTGACATGTGTGAACACAATAGACATTGTCATTTTGTCCGCGTCATCGTCATGTTTTGTTCTTATCTTCTTCTCTTTTTTTAAAAATAAATTTTGGCGAGTGTTTGGCGAGCGAGCGCAGCGAGCGAGCCGAAATTTTTTGTACTTCAGCTTACAAAACATGGAATTCTTGTCATTTTTTTGCTTATTAAATCTCACAATTCTAATCAAGATATAGTGACGGCCTTATAGATAACGATTTATACCAACGAATTGTAGACTTTAAAAAAATACTCTAAATTGTACGAGCGAGTGACCGAAATTTGTATATTTCTGCGTCATCATTACGTTTTGTTCTTATCTTGCTTGATTTTTTCTACCCCCCCCCCCCCATGTTCGAAACCGTTGGCGCCTTCTTTTGATCCAATTGGCGATAGCTTCAAAACGAAAGAAATTGCAGCCGCTGCATGCTCCGTGAAACATATTGCCTGCAAGATATAAAATGACATGTGTGAACACAATAGACATTGTCATTTTACCGCGTCATCACGTTTTGTTCTTACCTTCTTTTTTATATAAAGTTTGGCGAGCGAGCGCAGCGATCGAGCCGAAAATTTTTGTATTTCAGCTGACAGAACATGGAATTCTTGTGTGAACACAATAAACATTGTCATTATGTCCGTGTCATCATCATGTTTTGTTTTTATTTTGTTTGATTTGGTTTTCTGCACCCCCCCATTCTCCCCCCCCCCCCCCCCCCCCCCGCGAGTTTTTTCTTCTTCTTCTTTTCTTTTTTCTTTTTTTCTTCTTCGTTTTTTTTTCTTTTTTTCTTCTTCTTCGTTTTTTTTTTCATTTTTTGCGCCCCCCAAGGAGTGGCGCCCGGGGCACGTGCCCCCCTTGCCCCCCCCCCCCCCTAGATACGCCACTGAATGTTCCGTGCTCCATCTGGCCGGATCCGCCAATGTTCCTTCAGATTTTGCTAGCAGGAATGCCCCAGAGTGCACTGATTCCTCTTGCCAAGTATGCCTCTTCATTCGTCAGACAGAGGATCCTGTTGTTCAGAGAGTGTCCCCTACGGACGTGCTCACAGGGAAACGAAAATTACCCTTCACTTCCCGGCCAGCGTGGGTCAGCATACAATCTGAGTGCCCAGATTTGCGACACACTCACGCTCACCTTCTCCAGAACACCCGACCGTCTAAGAAACTGACCAATATCAAGGACGTCAAATGCTATCTCCGTGTTGCTACCATAGCTAGAGATGGGATGTTGGTTGTCCACCGTGAACAGGCTCTCCTGTCACTTCGCGAGTGCATCATCATCCCCCGTAGCGTTCTTGATGGCCTGCTTACTTCACTCCATCTCCAACATGACCATCCCACCCACCACCAACTCAAGACCGTTGTCAATCGTCATTTTTTTTGCCCTGGAAATGGACTCTGCCCTCACACGTGTCACCGACACTTGCCATCAGTGTGCATCCCTGCGGAATGCCCCACGCACGGTTGTCCCTCAGACCACTGGCGATCCCCCTGCTGCCGTGGGTACGTCGTTCGCCGCTGATGTCAAGCGCTCGAAACAGCTGATTCTACTTCTCCGCGAATGTGTCACTTCCTACACCGCCACTTGTTTCCTTCCAGATGTGCGCAGAGATACTCTTCGCGATGCCTTGATCCGTCTCTGTGTGGAACTTCGCTCGATGGGCCCCCTGCTGTCATCCGCACCGACCCTGCCCCAGGTTTCGCCTCCTTGCAAGATGATACCCTGCTCGCCCAGTTTCACCTTTCCATTGAAGTGGGTCACGCCAAGAACCCCAATAAGAACCCGGTTGCTGAGAAGGCCATTCGTGAACTGTGATGCGCCTTGAACAAGGCTAATACCAATAAAGAGGTCCGCAGCAAGTTATCGCTCTCAGATCAAGACATGACTTCCCAATCGTGGTCTTTTGCAACGTTGTTGTGATGGTTTGGGTGCGATCTGCCAGGAATGGAGCGGAACATTTTGATTGTCATGATGTGGTGATTGGGTTGAGTCGTGACAAATTGGGACCTTGTCCGGGAAAATGAACAGACAAGCCGTTTTCTTTCGCATGTACCATGCGGATTGTGGTGAGGACTCTCACGTCTGGTTGTACACGTGTGCTGTACTAGTACGTAGTGTATAGCGTCGATGGTGTATAGGCTCATGTCGTATCGGGCCTATGTACCTGCTTGCATGTAGGTTCTGTTACAGTGTTTCGTAGGCCTCATGCGTTTTGGTGAGGATTCTCACGTTTGGCTGTACACGTTTGTTTTTAGTATGTAGACAAGTGTATAGCGTCGATGACAGGCTTATGTATTGGGCCTGCATTGTTTGCATGTTGGTTTTGACAGGCCACATGCGTTTTGGTGAAGATTTTCACGTTTGGTTGTGCACATTTATTGTGTATAACATTTATGCTGCGTAGGCTTTGGCAGTCATTGACTGTGTTTGTAGTTTTTAGACTACATTTTGTGTGAAGGCCTGGTGCAGATTTTGGTGAGGATTCTCACGTTTGGTTGTGCACGTTGTGTATAACATTTATGCTGCGTAGGCTTTGGCAGTCATTGACTGTGTTAGTAGTTGTATAGGCTACATTTTGTGTGAAGGCCTAGTGCAGATTTTGGTGAGGATTCTCACGTTTTGAACGTTTGTCGTTTTTGCATGAAGGTCTTGTGTAGACCGATTTGGGTGAGGATTCTCACGTTCAGTTGTGTGCGTATATCTAGTGCATAGCGTGGGTATTGCGCATTGGGCTCGCACGTGTTTTGTAGTCGCAGACGGTCGGTCTAGCGCGTCGTGTGTAGGGCTAGTGCAGTTTGTGAGTGTGCGTATGCTGGATGTGTATGTGTGGGGGCTTGCGTACACATTGGCTACGGGTCACGCCGAATTTTCAGGAAGATTAGCCTCGGTTAAAGGCTTTGATATATTTTCCTTGGTTTGCACAATCGTGCTATCGTTTGTAGTCGTTTGTAGTGAGTGTGTATACTCATTCTATGTCCTTAGATCACATGCTAATGTGATGCCGTGGTGTTCTGATTGTATGCCTGATTCGAAGGCTTAGGGATTTTGATGTTTTCTGCTTATCGTAGAAAATTTTTGCCTGTTCTGCGCATGTGACTGGGTTCATGCGTACATGTGTACTCATATGCAGTGCATTTCTTTTGTTAAGGCTTTGTAGTTTTGTGAGGATTTGTGACTTCTTGCAAGTTTTGATTTTGATATTCCCACAATGGCTGATGTCGTGCAGAGCTTTGTTGATGAACCCACTCAGGAAGGTTTTAATAACCTGAGGAAGGCAGAACTGGTGGAAGTTGCTCGAATTTTAGAAATCCCGATCAAAACATCGGATCGAAAAGCAGAGATCAAGGACACAATTTCGGAGTTTTTTACCAATACTGGTATTTGGCCTGCCTCTTTGTCAGAGGATGAAGCAGGGACAGATGATGGTGAAATTATCACACCTTTGGTAACCCCTGCAGAAAGTGAATTGAAGAAAATTGAGATCCAGCTTCGGATGAAGCAGCTGGAAGTCGAGGCAAAGAAAATAGAACTCGAAATCAAGTCAATCGATGCAAAATTGAATGAACCTTCTTCCGGCAGTTCAGCAAAGTCATCAAAATTTGATGCATTAAGGCAATCTCAATTGGTGCCGAAATTTCGTGAAGACCGGGTAGAAGAGTTTTTCCAGCACTTTGAAAAAGTGGCTGTGAGTTTAGAATGGCCCAAGGAAGTGTGGCCGACATTGATACAGAGCTCGCTGGTAGGGAAGGCCCAAGAGGTCTATGCGTCTCTCACTATTCAAGAGTGTTCTGACTATGAGAATTTGAAGAGTTCCGTGTTAAGGGCGTACGAGTTGGTGCCGGAAGCCCACAGGCAACTGTTTCGGAATTATAGGAGACGGGATGATCAGACATTTGTTGATTTTGTGCAACACAAGCAGACCCATTTTGAACACTGGTTAAGGTCGTCTGGTGTTGATGATTTCCACAAACTGAAAGAGTTGGTATTGTTAGAGGAGGTGAAGAGGTGTGTTCAGCCAGATCAGCGGCAGTACCTGGAGGAAAGGGAAGTGAATGGTGCCAGGAGAGCTGCTGTCCTCCTTGATGAGTATGTGCTTACCCACAAGGGTACTTTCAAACTTTCTTCAAGCAAGAAAGGAGGCCAGGGTGTGCCAAGAAAAGGAGCTGTTGCTCCGAGCATTCCCAAGCCCGATCTTGATCAAAAGCCGAACAAGGCTTGCTTCTATTGCAAGAAGGACGGACATGTGATGTCATCTTGCTGGAAGTTAAAAAAGAAGCGAGAAAAAGAGGGGATTAGCAACCCCAAAGCATTGCCAGATGCTTTAGCTACCACTCGCACAGAGCATCTGCCATCGTTTGAACGGGTGGCAGAGAATTACAAACCTTTCATATCTTCAGGGTATGTTAGTTTGACGCCTGATAGTGAGCAGGTTCAGGTTCACATTTTGAGAGATACAGGAGCATCACAGAGTCTCCTGTGTGCAAATACATTGCCATTTTCGGTTGAATCTTCTGTGAATTCAGAAGTGTTTGTGAGGGGAGTTGAAGGTGGGAGTGTCCGAGTGCCTCTTCATAATATCGAATTGAAGAGCGATCTTGTCAGTGGCTCAGTTGTAGTAGGTATTTTGCCTACATTGCCAGTCGAAGGTGTCACCTTATTGCTCGGCAATGATATCGCTGGAGAGAAGGTTTTGCCTCACTTTCTCCCAAGTAAGACACCCGTGGTTGACGAAGCCACAGAGAAATTGGTTCAGGATATGCCTGATGTGTTTCCCTCATGTGCTGTTACCAGGTCAATGGCTCGTGAACTGAAGAAAGAGGAGCAAGAGGATATCTTGGCTGATACTTTCTTCTCTAGACTTGAAGAGTCTAGCAGCAGTGATGATGCACATATGGACCATGGTCAAATGTCAGAGATTTCTCGTCAGAGTCTGGTTGAATTGCAGGGCAAAGACCCTGAAATAGTGCGTCTTGCACAGTCACTTGTACCTGAGGATGAGGAAGTGAATGAAACATTGAAGTTTTACAAGAGGGATGGTATTTTGATGAGGAGGTGGCGCCCTCCTGATGCCACAAGTGATGAGGATTTTCGAGATGTTCATCAAGTAGTGGTACCAAAGATGTACCGGAAGGAGATTATATCTCTTGCCCATGAAGCACCATTGGCAGGTCATTTGGGGATCAACAAAACCCAAGAGAAGGTGCTTCGATATTTCTTCTGGCCAGGTTTGCGACATGACGTCGCAGAGTTTTGTCGGTCTTGCCATGTGTGTCAGGTAGTTGGCAAGCCAAACCAGAAGATTCCCCCTGCCCCTTTAAGGCCAATTCCGGCCTTCGAAGAACCGTTTAGTCGGGTCATTGTGGATTGTGTCGGTCCTCTTCCAAGGACAAAGTCGGGTAATCAGTATTTGCTGACGATGATGTGTGCATCTACCCGCTTCCCCGAGGCAATTCCATTACGGACAATTACTGCCAAGAATGTCAGTAAAGCTCTTGTGAAGTTCTTCACAATGGTAGGACTTCCAAAGTGTGTGCAGTCAGACCAAGGGTCTAATTTCACATCCAAAATCTTCCAACAGGTGATGAGTGAGTTAGGTGTAGAATGTAAGAACTCAAGTGCTTACCATCCACAGAGCCAGGGAGCTCTTGAACGCTTTCACCAAACCTTGAAGAATATGATGCGTGTGTACTGCAGTGAGCACGAGAAAGAGTGGGATGAGGGTATTCCTCTCCTCTTGTTTGCAGTTCGAGAATCGGTCCAGGAATCTCTTGGATTCAGTCCTTTCGAGCTGGTCTTTGGGCACTCAGTTCGTGGTCCCTTGAAGATCTTGCAAGAAAAGATCTTGGTTGAGCCGGAGTCCAACCTATTGGACTATGTGTGTCAGTTCAAGGATAGACTTTCTTGTACTCGTGAACTAGCTGCAGGTCATCTGAAGGCAGCTCAGTCTAACATGAAGAGACTGTTTGATCGGAAGGTGAAAGAAAGGCATTTCGAGCCTGGTTCTAAGGTTCTTGTGTTGCTCCCTCTTCAAGGAGATGCCTTGAAGGCTAGATATGCAGGGCCGTATGTGGTTGAGAAAAGAGTGAGTGATGTCAATTACATCATCCTGACACCTGATAGGAGGAAGAGGAGAAGACTCTGTCATGTCAACATGCTAAAGGAGTATGTTGAAAATGTAAAAGAGGCTAAAGAAAAGCCTGTTGCCACAGTCGGAATCGGTTGTGAAGTGGATGGTGAAGACAGTGAGAGTGATGATGTGGAAATTCCGCAGTTGATGTTGAAGAATTCTGAGGTGTTAGCAAATCTATCTGACACATTATCTCATCTTCCAGGAGTAGAGAGAGCTCAGGTGATGGATGTAGTCCATGAGTATGAACACCTCTTCAGTGATGTACCAGGTCGTACTAGTGTGGTGGTGCATGATGTTGATGTGGGGGACTCCTCCCCTGTCAAGCAACACCCATATCGTGTGAATCCATTGAAAATGGATGTTCTGAGGAAGGAAGTTCAATATATGCTTGAACATGACCTTATTGAGCCCAGTAAGAGTGGATGGAGTTCTCCCTGTGTGTTGGTTCCAAAGCAGGATGGTTCTTTGCGTTTCTGTACGGATTACAGGTTGCTCAATTCGAAAACAAAGTCAGACTCGTACCCTTTGCCCCGCATCGATGATTGTATTGATCGCGTAGGGAATGCCAAATACGTCAGTAAGTTTGACCTTTTGAAGGGGTACTGGCAGGTTCCCCTCAGTGAAAGAGCGAAAGAACTGTCTGCATTCGTGACTCCTGATGGATTCTTCCAATACAAAGTGATGCCGTTTGGGATGAAGAACGCGCCCGCTACATTCCAGAGACTCATCAACACCGTCACGTCTGGCTTGGTGGGATGCGAGGCGTATCTCGACGACATCATAGTGTACAGCCATACATGGGAGGACCACCTTCTGAGAGTCAGAGCACTGTTTGACCGCTTGACCAGTGCCAACCTTACTGTGAACTTGAGGAAATGTGAGTTCGCCCGAGCAAAAGTCGTGTTCCTGGGTCATATTGTGGGACATGGTTCCGTCAAGCCTGTTGAAGCAAAGGTGGAGACGATCCTGAACTTTCCCCGCCCACAGAGTAAGCGAGAACTGAGACGATTTCTGGGCATGACTGGCTATTATCGGAAGTTCTGCCATAATTTCGCTGATGCTGCAACACCGCTTACCAACATGTTGCGGAAAGACTCGCAGTTCGACTGGTCAGATGACTGTCAAGTTGCTTTCAACCGGCTGAAGGCAATGCTAGCGAGTTCTCCGGTTCTTGCAGCGCCGAACTTTGACAAGCAGTTCATTCTTATGGTGGACGCGAGTGACACAGGAGGAGGAGGAGCCCTGATGCAGAAGGACGACAACGGAGTTGACCATCCCGTCGCGTACATGTCCAGAAAATTCAACAAACATCAGCGACGGTACTCCACTGTCGAGAAGGAGACGTTAGAGCTCGTCATGGCTCTTCGTCATTTTGACGTGTACCTGAACACTACAAAGTATCCAGTGCTGGTGTACACAGACCACAATCCGCTTGTGTTCCTGTCGCGAATGAGGAACAAAAATGGACGCCTAACCAGATGGGCGCTAGTGCTACAGGAGTACAACCTCGTGATACAGCACGTACGCGGAAAAGACAATGTCATTGCAGACGCTTTGTCCCGTGGATAAGATAGAAGTACACGTATTTTCCACGGATGGGACAAAAGAACACAGATGTGCTTAATGTCCAGAGATAATAGACTGGTGATGACTTGGAAGCACGAACAATACCAGACAAAAGAAATGTGTTTCCATGTTATTGTAAGAGAAGGATATTTCTCTTGTCAAAGAAAGAGTGTTCTTGTTTTGAAATGATGACACAAACATTGTGTACACTGTTTTAATTTGTATCCATAATTTGTTCTTGTCTGCATGGGAAAAGACAGCATGTTTTCCAAATTGTCATGATTTTTGCACCAAAACAGGGCAAAATCATTTCCAGTGATATAGCATGAGTTTTGCTATGTTTTATGCTTTATATGCTGAAGAAAGGGGTTTTCAGTAATACAGCATATTTTGATACAGTGTATAATGTAGACATGGTATTAATTGGAACTGCAAATTAAGTTGCATTGCTGTTTGCAGAAAGCACACACAAACACACAAAAGCTGTTGTTGCTTCTTTTCAAATGCTTAATTTGCGAGAGTTGGAATATTTGTGGTATCATAGAGTTGACCAATTATACATGTTTTCCATCGCATAGATTGGGTGAAATTATAAGTATGATACTTATAATGTTTGATGATTGTGCAAGGTTCATGAGACCATACAGGTATACAGTCATAACCAGGTAATATTCATGTGATATCTTGTTTCAGAAACAGAGAGAGTATAATAGGTGTTCATAATTGCATTGTTTTGCTATACTCTAGTCACTGTACATGCATTTATTGTCTTGACGAACAAGGCTTTACAGTACTTGAACAGAAGTGCCAAGAAATTAGAAATGTAGAGATGTTTGTCAGACCAAACAGTTGAGCTGAAAGCGTTGTTATGTCAGTTTTCATCAAAGGTCAGATTGCTACAAGCTCACCATGTAAAAATGGTTAATAAGTATAGTGAATGGAAGATTGCTTCTATTATTGGTGACATACACAATAATCACAACAAAAATGTGTGAAGTTCATTATGCAAACTGCATGATTATCAGTGTATGTAGGTTATTCAGTGATATGTGTAGCGGTTTTTCTCAAGCATATGCACATCAAGCTAAGAGAGAAGTTTGATATGTCCATACTTATGGTATATTATTTCATGATACAATTACAGTGTATTTTGTTCTGAACCAGCAGCATTTCTTAGACTTCGACTAGGTGTTGAAATGTTTGGCCATTTGATACTCATAAGCATTTCAGGAAAGCTAAAGAGAATACATGCTTCATGATTTATGACCAAGCAGAAAAAAAAAAAGAAGAAAAGAAAACAAGGAATGTTGTGGTTGTAAAGTTTTGCGCGTATACGCACATGCTTGTTCCGAGCAGGTAGTGGGTCTATATTTAGACAGTTAGCCTACGCTCAAGACGGGTTTTGATAAGGCTCATAAGTCTGAGCTTGTTTATGTGAAGAATCCACTTTAGTGTATGAACACACAATTGTGCATTTTTATGTATTGTGTTTCGGAACATGTTTGTAACGACTGTTTGCAGTTTGACTGGAAAGTTCTTCCATAACTTCCCGTCTTAAGGGGGAGATGTGATGCGCCTTGAACAAGGCTAATACCAATAAAGAGGTCCGCAGCAAGTTATCGCTCTCAGATCAAGACATGGCTTCCCAATCGTGGTCTTTTGCAACGTTGTTGTGATGGTTTGGGTGCGATCTGCCAGGAATGGAGCGGAACATTTTGATTGTCATGATGTGGTGATTGGGTTGAGTCGTGACAGAACTCGAAGATGAAATCCTGCGGCATGAGCCCTCCAGAGGACCACTGACATCCTTGTCCCTGTCCCTCGCCACTGCCCGTCTCAATAGCCGTCTTCGCTCACGTGGCCTTTCAGCACGTGAAATGTGGACTCAGCGCGACCAATTCACGCACAGTCAAATTCCACTGTCGGATGTGGACCTCATCTCTTCACAACATGATCAGCGCCTTTCGAACCAACCCCACAGCGAGCGTTCTAAGGCTCCCTCCCGCATCCTCCCCAATGATGACCCTCTCGCAGTTGGGGACCTTGTTTATCTCCGGTCAGATCGCAGCAAGTCCTCCGCACGCACTCGATACCTTGTAACGTCAATGGATGGCAGGTGGTGGAACATTCGCAAATTCATTGGCTCTCAGCTCAGAAAATCGTCATATCATGTAAAGACATCGCAATGCATAAGGGTCCCTGTTCCCCTTGTGGCACCTCCCCAGCACCAGATATCTGACGACGATGAGACAGACTTGCTTCCCCCAGACGACGAGCGAGATTTGCTCCCCCCAAACACCTGCAGAGACATTCCACAGGAACTTTCATTGCCTCCTGGGCCAGATGTCCCGTGTGTCCCCCTGCAGGAACCCCCTCCTGAAGCCCCCTTTCCCCCTCTGCCCCAGGAACCTGCCCCCACTGCTCCGACTACTGACAGTCCAGGTTGTCCCCCCACACATGTGACCCCCACTAGGCGCCCTCAGTGCTCCCGACGCCTCCCACCTAGGTTTGATGATTATTTGATGTATTAATCAATGATATATTTTGTCTTTTGTGTGAACTGCTGGCTACCTCAGACTAATTCCCTCTGCCTCCTTCACTCACCGAGTATTCATACCTCACTTATAGCCATGTTATTTCGGTGCCACATATGTTATTTCAATTCCCCCTATCTGGTTTATTACATTATGTCCCTATAAATCAGGTTATTTTTCTTCTGAGGTGTCCCAAACAGGCGTTTTCTTACTCTGTACTTGTATCATGTTTATTTTTCATTTCTACCAATCCGTATTTGTATGACATTCCTGTTTATCTTTATTGTCTCTCACCTGGCTGTCTTGGTATGTTCTCTGTACTTTATTTCAGTCATGGATATGTTTATAGGTGTATTATTTTTCAGTCACCCTGCTTATGTCACAGTGATTTGCCCTTTTGTATTGTGCATAACATATGATGCCTATATTTTTGGTGGGTGCATACGCCCTCCTGTTTCTGAGTGTAATACCAGGTTTATTTCTACCACATGTCCTCATCTTCTCAATATTTTCCGGTTACCCTTATATACTTACATCTTTAGTGTTATGAATAGCTACTCATACTGCCTGTCCCTAATTGCACCGTTACTCGTAAATCTCAGTGTTCTCTGCTACGTGCATATGTAATTCTATTTTATGATATATATAGATATGTGTATCTCCTGTGTCTCCACATGAACATTTACATCATTTTATAATTTTGTTTATGCTGTGTAAGTTTATGCCGTTGTAGAAGCTTCTTATTTTATGCCATCCTAGCTTGTCCTATCAGGTTGTACATGATTGTCAAACCTGTTGTTTTTGCTGAATGTTATGTTTTATATCAATCAGGACTGTATGCATGTTCCCCTCACTCAGTGTCAGCATGTCTGAGAGAGGTAATGATATGGTTATATGCATGTAACAATTCATGATTGTTCTTGTTTTCGTTAACGTTGACGAGAAGAACTGATGGTGGGATGAGTATCTGGTGTTATTGTTAACTGTACCCAATAAGTTTTTTTGATTACACTCTTGGTGTCTAAGTCAGACGTTAGTGTAATTATTATTTTGAGGTGTTAGCTTAGTGTTTTTATAAGCCAGCCTATTACAGTTCTTGGCAGTTTACTCTTGAAAGTATCATAGGTCATGAACAGTGCAACTATTTGTAAGTTATAATAGTTCACAGCCCTATTTATTTTAAAGATAATGGTTTGTTAAGCTCAAGTATTGTAGAGCTTCTATATTCTCATTGTTATTCAAGTGAAAAACTAAAGAGTAAAGAAGAAGGGCAATCACGCCAGTGTTATTAATGTTTGTTAATGTTACAATTCAAGCTTGTTACATAGCGCCACCTCGTGGTGACTGTATGGTTATTCTCTGCATCACACTGCTGGTTATCTGGTCTGAAGCTGTGTTCTATTAAATGCCTTTAAGGTGACTGTTTACTTGGAAACCCGATTTGTGTCTGCTTCTCATTTACGCTTTTTATTCTTTGGATGGAGGTTTGTCTTCCGGTGATGTTCGTCAGAGTGCCAAGAAAACTTTGTGAACGCACAAAGTTTTTCCTCGCCAAAAACGGATAGCGCAATCCGACCCTTGTCCTATACAAGTTGCACGTTTTCTCCTGTATCTGTACTTAGCTTTGTCGTTTCCCTCGTGTTTCGATCCGCTAGGCCTCCTGTAAAGTACATGTTGCCACCTGGAGGAGGAAAAGCAAGCGACAGAGAAGGCAGATGCGGTCCAAGAAGTAGCAAATTGGTCCTGAGAGACACGGGCAATTTGGTTTGAATGACCAATATTGTCATAGACACAAAGGCGAAACAAATTCGAACTATTTGGCATTTGTTCCATGTTCCTCTTGTCACTGCCGGCAACTAGGGACAGCCTGGTGGTAGTGTCGCTGCCCGGAAAGCAGTAGATGACAGGTTCGAGTCCCGCTGGTTCCTTTTTTCCGACATGTTTGTTAATTTACAGATCAGCAGTTGCGATCTTAACAAATCTAATTTGTAGAGGGAGACAAAGTGAAGAAACTTGCACCCGAACCTTCACCCCTCTGAATAATATCTTTCTTTCCTTCAAATTCGAACTACTTTGCTAAGTCTCCCCGATTTACCATGCAAATGTTGTGCTTCAAGTGAAAAGGTGAGAGGCACATCAAAAAGAACGCAAAATGCATTATATATTTCAAGGTCGGAAAGACCCTCATCTTCAAGGGGGGGGGGGAAGGAACTTCTCACCCCTCTGTGACAGGACAAGTCTTTCTGAAAAGCAAGATTTTCAGTCAGTTTACTATCATGGCTGTCGTAAGATTGTTGTAAATACTGAGGAACTGCAGAGATCTGAACAAAATTAATGGAAGCATGCATAATTAATTCACTAGTTGTAGGTTTTACCAGCAGAAAGGCAGCCTTGATCGGGTTCGCTATCATGGGGCAATGAAGTATATTCGATATGACTGGGCATCGGCTGAGATAAACTGTTGAATATTCCCCGGTTAAAAGTTATGAGTAAACTTTGTGTTGAAAATGAGACAATGAGTAATAGAAGAAGCCATTAAAATCAAAACCCATGACGTCAAGGTTCGAATAGCAGAAAATCTAAATGGGCCATCTTACTATCATGTGACTGTGATGCATTTGATGTATCTAAGAAACTGTTTGAGAGAAAATAAGGACTGCTTCAAACCTTGAGTCAATGTCCAAATTTGAAAAAAATGTATTGCTGACATTGATATTCTGAATGCAGTCAAAATAGTGTTTATGACTTCAGCATCTTCAAATACAATCGATGAGTTCGATGAAGAATAATTATATGCCTTCACTTGAGAAAATCAACGTTAATCCGGTTGTTAATCACTGAAGAACATCTGAAAAAAAAATTAATCAGAAACAAAAAATAGAAAAGCTTAAATTTGTGAAGTAACATCGGGCATGAATGAAAGTGACTTTGTTTAAAGTGAGGAACTTTTGGGTAAATCTGAATGTAAGTGATATTAAGGACCAAAATGAAGAAAGCGGTGTCAAAGGTCTAGCAACAAGTAGCCTAAAGTGTACAGGTAGTAGAAACAGAACTGACCGAGTGGTGGACGCTCCAAGATGATGTAATAAATGTATAACCCGATAGCCGTAACGTCAATGGATCTCTGACGTTCGATGTACGTCTCATGCGTCACCTATTTGTTCCTCGTGCGTTTTGTCCTGTGGGCAAGCAGTTCATATTCGTTTTCATTCGTTTGCGCACGTTTTACTGTCCTCTACACAATCGCCCCGGGGTCGTTGTGTATTCGTTTGGTTCGGCCCCTATACCGTGCACGTACGCCCCTCTGAAACGGAAACTGCACTTTGTCCACCGGAATGACGATTTGAACAATGGATGAGCAAAATATCGCCCGTTTTTTTGTACGGTGGGCCTATCCGGCAAAGTGTGACAGGGGCTTAATATATGTATATGTAAAAATGTGTAAATAGTAGGATAATTTTGTTGAAATATATTGTTTTTAAATATAGATCTAGGTCTGAAAATAACTTACCAACCAGAGAAAAGTTATTACAAGTCACATGGAACATAATAAGAGAAGGAAAGAAAAAACACTCACATCAAAAGCAGGAACGATACATTTGCATTTACGAAACTGGGAAAGCATAGATTTTAAATGATTTACTTTTGGTGGTTTCTCTATATTCATGTATGCTATATCACAGTTTCCGTACTAAATTGTCTTACCTCATAATAAATTATGTTTACTTAGTTCTGTTTGCTTGTCAAATGAGCGAGTCACTCGGCAATTGCTTATGAGTGACTTGCTCATTTCACTGGATCAGGGATATTTTAAAGGGAACATAAACCCAAAGAGCAATGTGGATTGAGTAAAAGCATTAACATTAGTAGAACACATCAGTGAAATTTTAAGGAAAATCGGACAATCGATGCAAAAGTTATGAATTTGTAAAGTTTTGGTGTTGGAACTGCTGTATGAGGAGACTACTGGAGGTTATGACGTATGAGTGGACAATAATATAAAGAAAATATAAAAGGAATTCCACACAAAAAAATCTAGCAAAATGAAAGAGTACTTGACTAACCGCTTTCAGAAAGCAGGGGGAATAAGTGATACCCCTAACTATTATGTCGGTATCAAGTTGATGGAATGTGCAATTTTTATGAAAAGTGAATTTTTCATTAATTCCCTTTATATTTTCTTTATACTGTTGTCCACTCATACGTCATAACCTCTAGTAGTCTCCTGACCCAGCAGTTCCAACACCAAAACTTTAAAGATTCATGACTTTTGCATCGATTTCCCGATTTTCCTCAAACTTTCACTGATGTGTTCTACTAATGTTACTGATATCATTCAATCCACACTGCTCTTTGGGTTTGAGGTCCCTTTTTAATGCACCATATGTAGGCCCTACTTATGTTTTTTTTTCTCTCTCTCTCTCGAATCAGGAGTATGGACGGAATGGGGGAGAGGAACACGATATCATGAGTAGGCGTTTTCAATTTTGCGTGTTGTGAGCTTTTGTGCATGTGTGTGTTTTGGTATGTATGTTTGTGTGTATGTTTATAAGGGGCTGTACGGAATTATATAAGGATATTAGGAATGTAGATATGCGTGTGTTTCTTCTTCTTCTTCTTCTTCTTCTTCTTCTGGTTAAGTCTGTCTCCTTCAATAAGCTGAAGATTCTTGCAGACTGTGTTGTTTACATTATGATACAGTTTATCTAAGCCCCCGTTCCACTAGCACGATTTGGACCCCGATCTGTCCCGATCTAGCAGATCGGGAGAGAGCGGCAAAAGCGTACGTGGATCGGAAGCATCGTAGCAGCAGCGTATGGGGTTGGAGCGGGCATTTTTTCAGATCGGGAAGAAATTTTGAACCGGTTCAAAATTTCTTCCCGATCTCCCCGATCAAAACTGACATATTGCTAATCGTACGGCAAGCGGGGAGAGCGTAGTGACAGCGTAAACGCAGCGGGGAGAGCGTAGTGACGGCGTAAACGCAGCGGGATGAGCGTAACAAGGTCTTTCTGAGCGTAGTAACATCGGCACAAGAACGGGAAGTAATTTTAGCTGTAATTTTCGAAGAAGAAGAAGAGATGAAGAAAAAGAAGAGAAGAAAGCAGCGAAGCAGCTACCCAAAAGGCGAAGAAAGAGAGACTGCACGTGATGCTGAAAGAGGAGGAAGAGGACATAGTAGAATTTTGAAGAATATGAAATCATCTACAACTGGAGGAAGACGGACTATAAAAGCAACGACATCAAGAAAAAGCCTTGGAAAATCAGCACGTCTTTGTTTATACAATGCATTGCTGCAAAAGAACCGTGAGTTGAGGAGCCTCTTTGAGGTCCACAGTATATTTCTTCGGTTCTGCATGCTAATAAGTGGGCTGACTGCAGACCGACAGTCGTATCGGGGTACATCGGGGCACATCGGGCACTTTTCAGCTCTCTGAACGGGGTAACAGCGTGATAAGATCGTATAAATCGTTCAGAGCGTAGATACAGCGTGCATCGATTGGATAACATCGGCAACATCGCACTGACAGCGTAGCTACATCGTTCTAAAGCGTACCGGCAGCGGCAGAGATCGTAATGTCTCATTCCCGATCATCGTAGTAAGAGCGTAGCAAGCACTTGGTAGTCGTAACTGCAGCGTACTTAGAGCGTTCTAACATCGTACTGTGTCCAGATCGGCTCAGGTTTTACCCGATCCTTCCCGACCTGAGAAAATTGTCAAATCGTAGCGAGAACGGCATAGTGGAACGGGGGCTTTACAGAAATTTACAAGCACATAACAAATACTAGTACAGTAAGAAGAACAAGACTAGCCACTGTGATCAACCGTTAGTTGGTTACGGAATACTCCCACAGATGGCGCTGCAACAATTATTTCCGACGACCGAATTCCAGCCCCTTACTGTTCTTGGAAAGAACGAATGGCGATGCTATTCAGTTCTTGAGTATGGTATCTGATAGGAATGTGGTTGCGTGGCTCTCGTCAACTGAGTACTAGTATTACACCTGTTTGATACTATAGCCCTGTGCCGAACAATGAGTAAGATTATTGTATATATTGTTCATCATGATAAGCCTGCCATTTTCTCTTCGCTATTCCAATCAAGTAGCCCAATCAAGTTCTTGCAGCATTTTGGTGACTCTTGAGGTATTATGAAAACGATTCAAAGTGAAACTCGCAGCTCTTCTCTGGACCATTTTCACTCTGTGGATGAGGTCTGCGAATATGGATCGTTTTGTAAGCTGTGGCTTTGACATCAGAAGATTTTATGCGAAGACTGCGTTTTAGAAATTCAAGGACGTTATTGGCTTTATTGACAACATTATTGATGTGTTGGGTCCACTTAATATCAGAAGCGATATGGTTACACCCAAGTACTTCACGGATTCAACAGATTCAAAAAGGGCGTTATTTAGATGATACATGTGTTTCACCTTCATTCTTATCCTGGAAATTGTCAAAACCTTGCACTTATCCGTGTTCAAAACTATCATCCATATTTTCGCCAAATCACCAATTTTGTTCAGGTTCTCTTGAAGATCTTGTGTATGATGTGGATTGTCAGTGGTCATGTAGGAAATGGCATCATCGGCAAAAAGGCGAACCTCTGACGCTAGGCCATCAGGCAAGTTGCTAATGTAAAGCAGAAGAGGCAAGGCCCAAGAACCGACCCCTGGGGCACTCCAGATCCTACCACTATTGGAGAAGACCCTTTGAATTCGTCCATTGAGAAACTTTGAATCCATTTCAGATTCCCCCCCCCCCCCCTGATACCGTAGTACATAGTTGCTTCGCGCCAATCATTTGGTATTTCTCTCAATTCATATGACAACCGGGGGAATATATTACAAAGAATTGGAGCCAGAATTTTTGTCAGCTGCTTCAAGACTCGTGGAGTTGATACCATCCAGTCCAGGAGCTTTGTATATCTCTAAGCCACAAAGCAATTTTTTCTGCATATATCGCCCTTTGGTGTAAACACAATATCCTCCATTTCCTTACAGTCTGAGGTTGCCGGTAGTAAGCGATAGAAAAAGAGATACCACATAATTGTGTTTTTTTTTTTCATCTCCATCTGAGAAGACGGCTGAGTAGCCCATATTCAGCTACGCTAAGCTGGTCTTTCATGGGTCCAGTTGAATGTGAGGTGGGACCACTTCACCGGGTTAAACACCCTGTTCTTTGCGATGAATGAATGAAGCGGGATCTTTTACGCGCATGAGTTGTGACTCTCTCATACACGGGACCTACATTTTATGTCCTATCCGAGGGACAGAGTGTTTTACCTCTTGCTCCATTGCTCAGTCCAGACTCGGGTTCTAACCCGGGTCCTTAGGATCGCGAAGCAGACGCGCTATAGTCTGGATGCCAAAGCCACTTTTTGGGCCTAACCTTGTTTTACCGTCCACCCAATGTTTTTTGATGGTTTTGCCCTATTTCGAGGGTGCTGAATCCGAATCTGGATGATGCAACTCTTGCATCCTTGAGGATTTTAAGATATTCAAGATGGCCGCCAAAATGGCCGCCCAAACCGGAAATTCCTATGTATTTCCTTCTAAATGGTGAGAAATTGAGAACAATTGATGGTTTTGCCCTATTTCGAGGACGCTGAATCCAAATCTAGATGATGCAAGTCTTGCATCCTTGAGGATTTTGAGATATTCAAGATGGCCGCCAAAATGGCCGCCCAAACCGGAAATTCCTATATATTCCCTTTTAAATGGTGAGAAATTGAAAACAATTGATGGTTTTACCCTATTTCGATGGTGCTGAATCCGAATCTGGATGATGCAACTCTTGCATCCTTGAGGGTTTTGAGATATTCAAGATGGCAGCCAAAGTGGCCGCCGAAATGACTGCCAATTAAAACCAGAAATTCCGATGTATTTCCTTCTAAATGGTGAGAAATTGAAAACAGTTGATGGTTTTACCCTGTTTGGAGGGTGCTGAATCCGAATCTTGATGATGCAACTCCTGCATCCTTGAGGATTTTGAGATATTCACGATGGCCACCAAAATGGCCGCCAAAACCGGAAATTCTCACGTATTTCATTCTCAATGGTGAGAAATTGAAAACAATTGATGGTTTTACTCTATTTTGAGGGTGCTGAATCCAAATCTGGATGATGCAACTCTTGCATCGTTGAGGATTTTGAGATATTCAAGATGGCCGCCAAAATGGCCGCCCAAACCGGAAATTCCTATGTATTTCCTTTTAGATGGTGAGAAATTGAAAGCAATTGATGATTTTACCCTATTTCGATGGTGTTGAATCCGAATCTGGATGATGCAAATCTTGCAACCTTGAGGGTTTTGAGATATTCAAGATGGCCGCCAAAGTGGCCGCCGAAATGACCGCCGATTAAAACCAGAAATTCCGATGTATTTCCTTTTAAATGGTAAGAAATTGAAAACAGTTGATGGTTTTACCCTGTTTGGAGGGTGCTGAATCCGAATCTTGATGATGCAACTCCTGCATCCTTGAGGATTTTGAGATATTCAAGATGGCCACCGAAATGGCCGCCAAAACCGGAAATTCTCACGTATTTCATTCTCAATGGTGAGAAATTGAAAATAATTGATGGTTTTACCCTATTTTGAGGGTGCTGAATCCAAATCTGGATGATGCAACTCTTGCATCGTTGAGGATTTTGAGATAGTCAAGATGGCCGCCAAAATGGCCGCCCAAACCGGAAATTCCTATGTATTTCCTTTTAGATGGTGAGAAATTGAAAGCATTTGATGATTTTACCCTATTTCGATGGTGTTGAATCCGAATCTGGATGATGCAAATCTTGCAGCCTTGAGGGTTTTGAGATATTCAAGATGGCCCCCAAAGTGGCCGCCGAAATGACCGCCGATTAAAACCAGAAATTCCGATGTATTTCCTTTTAAATGGTAAGAAATTGAAAACAATTGATGGTTTTACCCTGTTTGGAGGGTGCTGAATCCGAATCTTGATGATGCATCTCCTGCATCCTTGAGGATTTTGAGATATTTAAAATGGCCGCCAAAATGGCCGCCAAAACCGGAAATTCTCACGTATTTCATTCTCAATGGTTTAAAATTGAGAACAATTGATGGTTCTATCCTATTCCGATTTCAAAATGGCCGCCAAAACCGGAAGTTTCCACGTATTCCAATTCTAATGTTTCGCAATTGAGAACAATTTTATTTATGATTCTACCCTATTTCGATCACTGTGCTGAATGCGAATCTGGACGATACCACCCTTGCATCATTGAGAGTTTGGAGATATTCAAGATAGCCGCCAAAATGCTCGCCAGAATGATGAGAAATTGATAACAATTGATGGTTTTACCCTATTTCAGGTTTTCGTCAATGGCAAAATCTAAACCCAACCATACTCTGCTGATAAACGAACGCATATTGTACATCCCGGTTTGAACTTGCTGTACTGTGAAACCAGCTTTACCGGATATCTTGGAGTTTGTAAGATACAGCTGTGCCAGGAATGAATCCTGCAAGACTACAGATGCGGTTGAATGTTTGAAAGATTACACTGTTTCATCTACATATCATGGATACGTTTTGAACACTAACAATCAGTGGACAAGACATACCCATCTCGATCAAATAGTGATAGTGATGTAGAGAAGTATAACGAGATTCCCAACATTACCTGTTTTAATCCATGAACAGTTTTAATCGTTTCATCCATGAACACTCACATTGGTTAATTGGTTTATATTGGTGGTCTTGATGACATTGTTGAAGACAAGAGTTGGACATTTTTATAGTTCTGCTTCAAATTTTTCTTCAATATGATGTAATATCATATATAATAAATGTGGCGACAAACCTCGTATCTACAAAATGTCACATGTTCAGGAGAGAAAAACAAAAACAAAAACAAAAAGCAAACAAACATGGCAGCCAAAGCACTATAACAAATGAGAGAACTTTTCCTTTGACATGCCATGGTAGCTTCATTTTTGGGGTAAGACAGCTAAGGTTTGGACAGGACATCATTATCTGATTATCTGACTGTTTATTCAAAAAAGTCATTTTCACTAAAATTTCAGATACAGGGTCTTGTCGACCAAGCGACGATATCATATATACACACGAGGGGATGGAAAAATCACAGGTAACTCGCAGTAAAAACAAACGACAACATGTAAGATAATAGTTGATAGTCCAGTACTTACGAATATCATAATCACGCAGAGTGCTTTTGAAATTACCCTTATATTGATATCTACTATAGTGGTCAATGGATGCAACCATTTCTAGTGACGTAATCAGAATATGCCACAAGTTTCATAAGAGTACGCGGCGAGACTCATAAAAATACAAAAAAAAAAAATTCGACACCAAATACCAGCAGGCCATAATTTGATATTACTCTTATAGCCAAAAAGGATTAACTTCACATCAGTCTGCGGAGCTCTTATTGGCTACCACAGGCATTACTTTATAACAACTGTGCATAAAAAATTCAGTCTTATCTTTGTGTTTGTACGTTTCAATATGATGTCAATATCATTTTTCTTTCCATTGCGTGTTAAAGTTCCGTTTGAGACATATCGGAATATCTCAGTATATTACAATACCATTGTGACAGTCATTTTGGATGCCATTAATTGTTGGCTGATTTGACAAATTTGCTCAACCGAGTTGAATTCAAGAATACGGATTATTGCTTTTAATCCCTCGTTTCACGTTATAGCACAATATTTTACAATTTATAAGGAAATATCAAGGAATTTTCATTTATACAGGACATTTGTAAATATCTCAAAGCCTTTAGCATCCTCGAAATGGGGTGAGACCATCAATTTATTTTCAAATTTTCACCATTTAGAAAAAAATATTAACATTGGAATTTCAATTTCTGCCAATTATTTTGGCGGTCATCGTGCACATCTGATAACCCTATAAGGAATGCAAAAATGGCAACAACAAAATGTCGAGGGTGCTGAATGGGGTCTCAAAAATTTCAATATTGACAGTTATTTTGGCGGTCATCTTGGAATTCTCAAAAAACCCAAAACACAAGAGTTGCATCAACCAGGTTCGGATTCAGCACCCTCAAAATAGGGTAAAACCACCAATTGTTTTCAATTTTACACCATTTAGAACGGATTAGGGGGCCTACATGGGAATTTCCGTTTTTGACGGCCATTTGGGCCAACAGTTTTTCAATCTCTCACCATTTAGAAGGAAATACAGGGGAATTTTCGGTTTTGGCGGCCATTTTGGCGACCATTTTGAATATCTCAGAACCCTTAACGATGCAAGAGTTGCATTATCCTGATTCGGATTCACCACTGTCGAAACAGCTTCGAACTATCAATTGTTTTCAATTACTCACCATTAAGAAGGAAATACATAGGAATTTCCGGTTTGGGTGGCCATTTTGGCGGCCATCTTGAATATCTCAAAATCCTCAAGGATGCAAGAGTCGCATCAGCCAGATTCGGATTCAGCACCCTTGAAATAGCTTAGAACCACCAATTGTTTTGAACTTCTCACCATTAAGAAGGAAATACATAGGAATTTCCGGGTTTTGGCGGCCATTTTGGCGGCCATCTTGAATATCTCAATATCCTCAAGGATGCAAGAGTCGCATCAGCCAGATTCGGATTCAGCACCCTCGATATAGGGTAAAACCATCAATTGTTTTCAATTTCCTCACCATTTAGAAGAAAATACATGGGAATTTCCGGTTTGGGCGGCCATTTTGGTGGCCATCTTGAATATCTCAAAACCCTCAAGGATGCAAAAGTTGCATCATGCAGATTCGGATTCAGCGTCCCCGATATAGGGTAAAACCGTCAAAAAAGATTGGGTGGACGGTAAAACAAGGTTCAGCCTTTGGCACCCAGACTACTACCGACTGATCCAATTCACCGCCCTATTGTGTATCATAATGTTTTTGATACGCGTATAGGGTTTGTTTATAAAGTGTGTGTGTGTGTGTGTGTGTGTGTGTGTGTGTGTGTGTGCTTTGTGTGACAGGTGTGGACAGGGATTGGTTTGAGGTGGGTAGAGTGAGGTAATATGCATGGAGGGGTGGGGATTGGTAGTTAGAGTTGATCTAGGGACATCGATATTGATTTCGATGCAAAAAAAGAAGAAGAAGAAAGAAATAGGGATTTTGTTTGATCAATTCAAGTATGCTTTATAAGAATTTGGTTACTGCAGGCTTTCAGGTCACGCTGTCCTTTCATTTGTTTATCTTGTACGATTAAGCAGAAGTCTTTCAGTTTGATCACGTTGATTAATAGGTGAATGTTTGTATTCGTTTCATTGTGAAAACGATGGTGACATCAGACAGATTTCCAATATCATTGATAAAAAGAGTGTGTGTGCGTGCGCAACTGATTACTAAGCTCATTACTCTGAGAGTGATTTTGAACCCCTTTAATATACATAGTCTGAATGTTAACAAATAATTAATGGGTGCTGTGTTTGCTCATTAAGTGAATGGTGGACTGTTTGATCTATCGCATCTGGTGTCACTGAATTAATTGTATCGTACTATTTTCTCCCCATATTGATGTTACATAACAGTCATTTGTTAAACAAAAATAGCAACGACAACAAAAGAAAAATGACTTTGAGCAGTTTAGACAGGTACAAGCTGTCGCACAAACGGACTCAGCTTTTTAAGTAGCAACTTCAATTAATGTCGAAGTCGAAGTTATTCCTTTAACCACAGGGCTTGACTTCACACGTTCAGCGACATAAAGGGAAGAACATTCTTTTATAGCTTTGTCAAGGGCAAGACAACTGTTAGAGGTCGAAGATGTATTCAAAGACGGTAAGAATGGGTATAATAGCCATTGTTTTTCTTTTGTTAGCACGTTTTTTTTTTCTCTCTCCTCCCTTCATGCTAATTTCTCGAATCTGCCTTTGATGATTTCTAAACTAAGGAGGTATGAGGAGGTAAAGGAGGTATGCACCTCCTGGATTTTACCGAACTAGTAGGCCTGTTCGTCCTCACCGTGATATCTTCAATCACTCGAGCTAATCATAATTTGGCAGCTATGGATGTTATCCTTCAATCTTTAATAATGTCATAGGGAACCTTACATGGTATCACAAAATATCACGAGACTCGTAATATAATTTTCATATGGAGTTTGGAGGAAGTTCAAAGTGTCATTGTTTTTTTTTTTTTGAAGTGCAAGTGTACGCCATAATCAAGTGGACTTTATCAAGCAGAATTACAAATCTAACAAAATAGCAGAACTTCAAAAAAATGAGACTGATGAGTAGTTATTATGCAGGTTAACATGTTTTCATTGAACAGTGACTTTAAAAGTTACAATGAAATCCTGACAATGATGATCGTGATAGATAATAATTAGTAAAACATAGTTAATATAATAATACTTGTTTGAATGACAATGATAGCAAAAATTACAAGATAAGCTTACATTTAAAGGTCAATGTGCAACAGAACACGAGAGGTGTCGTGCGACATGATATTGCTAGGGCTTGGTTTCATATTTTCTATATTGAACAATCTTCGATCAGCTATAACAATTCTTTTAGATAAGTATTGTATTATGATTTCATTCTAGGTTCTCAGAAAATAGAATAGCCCTGAATTTGTTTTTAATCATAACCTCTCTTTTATGCACGACATAAACTGAGGCTTTTTATGAAACGTTCTACGTAGCGTAATAAAGATATCACATGACATGATTTTATCAGGGCCAGGTTAATGTTCTGACATAATATTCAACAGGAAATAAACGAAGACTATGTGCGGTTCGAGTCCTTTGAATTACAGTAGAGCTGGTGTCATTTACAATGTAGCCTACTTTGGCCTAATTGCCTATTTCTTTTAGTCCTTAAAGGCGACTTATAGGAGACCTCCGGATGATTTTCATATTTTTACATGTGAACCATTATAAATTAGTTATACTGAGGACAGAGTTTCAGTATTTATGATAATTGGGATGAAACATACGAACATTTTCGAAATTCATAACAAATTGCAATGAACAAGGATGATATGACATGGCAGGTTCCCCACTAGAGTGCATGACTTGTGGCTCTTGGAAGCAGAACAAAAGAAGAAGGCATGCATAGATTATACACAAGTGAACTCGCAAGCAAGCGGTATTATAATGGAATTACACTGCTACATTTCTGGAATATGTGAATCTCCTATATCATCATCCTTGTTCAGTGTAATTCGTTTAAGGTTTTTCAAATTATTGTTTCTTTGCTCAAGAACCACAATAAATTCCACAAATCTATACATGGAACTGTTGATTTATGCACTACATGATGTTAAATTGTGAAAATCGCCTGGAATGTCCCTTTAAAGGACAATTCCAGACCAGTTTAAATTTAGTCTGATAAGAAAGAGTGAAGTGATAAAAGGACAGTAGTAAACATTTGATCAAAATTGGAAAAAAATGAGGGAAGATTTTAAATTATTTTAGGTTCACTAGTTTTCATTTATACAGTTATTAAGGTAAATATTATTATTTATAAATGAGTGAGCTGATGATGTCAGTGCCTCACATCTTGCCGCAGACTTTGTACACACCAATCTTTAAATTCTTTCTTTCAAAGATGTGATACATCTGACTGCTGATTATTTTACTTCAATTCGATCATGCTTTATTACCATCCATTAGAAAGGCAATATAGGCCTACAAGTACAAAGTTTATATCAATAAATCATATATTGTTATCAACTTGCAAACAATGTAAATATAAAGTTAATATAACTGAAAAATATAAACTGAAATAATATTTGCTTTCGATATATACCAGTCAATTCCATTTAATGAAAAAAAAACCGCTATGTTTCACTTGTCCTTGAGATTTTGTAGCGTGTCCACAGACCTTTATCATGTTTTTGCTTTGCCTTTTCCTTCTCCATTCTTCCCTGCTCATCTTTCCTCGTTGTCCAGTAGCTATGTGTGTGTGCATTTTTCTCCATTTCTGTTATTTCTGTGTTTTGTGTTGATACTCTTATTGTTGTCGTTATGTTTTGTGTGGCCGCGTGTATACCTTCCTTTTTGGTCAATTTTCCTGGCATACCGGACCTAATAGTGTATGTGCCATAAATGTGATATGTTATATAGTTAAAATGTTTGAATTTCTGAAATCATGGTAAATATTGTTTATAGTCTCAGCATCATACAGGGTGTCTCGAAAAAACTATACACTGTTGAAATGGCTGCCAAATAAGAAATATGTAATTCTGGGGGAAAAGGTTTATATGTATGAATAGTTTATGGAGTCAACTTTCATACGACACCAAAAAATCTAAAAACAATTCATGCTTGAATGAGTACTGCTCTCTTTTGTAAAGGGTATGAAAATTAGGCTGCGCAGGAATAAGCCTTTTAAATTTGCGACATGTGAGTCCGTTGGAGCTTACAAAACTGAAGTTGATATGATAAATTTATGATCAGTTGCGATCAGATTGGGTTTGCTGAGTGAATTTTATGGTTTATTAAACCAAACTTTTATGCATGAGTAAACCTCAGTTGCATTTATTTTATTGTAGCCTAGCAAATTTCCTTGGTAGACTCAGTGGTGTGTTCATATGAGTCAGAATGAGGTGATGGTACATGTTGCAATTTCCATGTTACACACTATTTTTTTACATCTGTGACTTGAATGAAAACCTTCGCCCACATTGCAGTTATTTTCAGCTACTGGCTACTTATTATTCAGCTTACCCATTGACCTGAAGAATAAATAGCTGATATCTTTCACATTCTTTTTTTTTTTTTGACAATCCGTAATTGAATATTCAATGTTACATAATCCCTACCTGGGTATTAAGTAAATCAATGAGATGTTCAATGTGGGGTGGAGGTTTTTATTCAAAGTCAGTGATGTTAAAAAACTAACAGTGTGTAACAGAGTGTACCTTGATCATGATACATCAAGAATAAATCAAGAGCTGTAAGTTGTTATTCAGCCCTCAATCATCTTGGAGTCATGGACTGACAACCAAAGATGGAGAGGCCTCAGTTCACACCGCAGCAGCATTCTTTTATGATAACAGAATACCACTCTGGTTGTCATTTGAAAGATGAAACCATATTTTAACTATCCTTACAAATAAATCTTTTCCCACAGATTGCAATTGATCATGAATTTATCATATCAACTTCAGTTTTGTAAGCTCCAACGGACTCACCTCTCGCAAAATTGGAAGGCTAATTCCTACGCAGCCTTTTTTTCATACCCTTTACAAAAGTGAGCAGTGCTCATCTAAGCATGACATATTTTCAGAGTTTTGGGTGTCATATGAAAGTTGAGTCCATAAGCTATCCATACATATAAACCTTTCCGTTATAGAATTGTATATGTTTTTATTCGGCGGGCATTTCAAAAGTGTATAGTTGGGGTTTTTTTAGACACACGGTATATCAATTAGTAAATGTACAATAGTATATAGAATCATTTGATATGAATATATTTTATTGGTATAACAAATTGGTGCTGCCGTTGTTTTGTTCCAACGTTCCACGTTTTAACAAGCTTGGCTTTTTAGTGAACACGGTTTTTATCGTTACGAATATTTGCTGTTTTTGTTGCAGTGTTTCTTATTTTATGGCATCATTTGCGCATATACTTTATATTGCATTTGAAAAATGCTCTTATCAGACGAATGAAAAACAAATCAACAACTTGTACAGTTTTGAATCATGTTCTCTTTTTCTTTTTTGATGATAGAGATAAATAAACTATTGAATTGAATATTGAAATGCCGATCATAAGTGTTTATACAATGAACGAATGAATGGAAACAATATTTTGGGATGATAACAAAAAGTGAATGATTATCATATCGATGGAAAAGAGTTATTTATACTGCAAAGCGGAGCTTGCATAACATAGATCACTAGAAAACAAAATGCCAAAAGATATTTTCAATCCAAACGTAATCTGCAATTCAGTTGCAGCACTTTACGACGGATATTCATATTTTGCAGACGATTAAAAAAACAACTAAAGAAAACAACCTTTTTATATTCTTAAGATTTCTAAAGTATGGAGGACATAAAAATTTGGGTGAAATAACTGTTGCAAGAGAGACACTATATTCATTGAGCCGTACGTACATCATAATGTAAAGATAAAATCAACAATTATACATTTAAACACACAGTTGATCACGCATGCAGCAACAAAAAAAAAATGGAAGAAAGAAAAAATGAAAAAAGAAGGAACACAAAGCCATTACAATACAATCATGGTCAAATAGAAAGGAAGAAAGGCAGAGAAGGAAGTGTTATTTAGCAAGGAAGAACTTTATTGTTACATGTTTACAGCATACAAAATGAATTGTCAGTTGTTTTTTATGATGAATGGAAAATGTTACGTGATAACATCATCACTTCTCATTTGCATATAAAACTAGAAAAGCACTCTGAGAGCGCAGACCTTTGCCAAGGTCTGCGCTCTCAGGGTGCTTTTCTAGTTGATATTTTGGCAGGTAGGGTCAAAACCGGGTTCACACGTACACCAATTAGCGGGATACAAATCTCGAGATTTGCCTCGCGATCGTCATCCCGAGTTTTTTGCACGTGTGGACAGAAAAAAACCCGAAATTAGCGGGATAAAGCATCGCGATGCTAATCCCAAGAAATCCAATTGATAATTGGCCCCGCGCTGGTACGTGTGAACGGTCGGGATTAGAATCTCGAGTTTTTATATCCCATCATGCAATGCGCACATCACAACAGCGACGCCTCTGCGAAGAGGTCCTTCACCTCTTTGGGGCACAACCAAAGAGATTATACCACAAGAGGGCGTAGTCCAGTGGGGAGGCACAGTGCCGTATATTTAAGGTGCATGGTCCCCGTGTTTTAGTCAAATGCGTACGCGGGCGCACGGCGCAAGTTTTCTATAGAGACCTACGCTATCGACTTCTTTTGGCGCTTACGCTTTGGCCCACTTTCCCGAGTCCGAAGAAGTCCGATTCACTGTAGTCAGTGGTCCGATCACACTTCGGCTCATGATTCGGCTGAGGGGGATGACAGCTTTAGCAAACTTCTTTTGTGATGTCATAATAACAAGCACATATGCACGCATCCTGGCATTACTACAGACTGCGCGATGCGCAGAGAAGACAACAAAGGCAACGTTACTTAGCAACACCTACGCACTTTACTCTTGATGACAGCTCTACTTCGGTAATCTTCGGCAGTATCATCAACAGCGCCATCTACACTACCGGGACGCGTTTTTTTTTTAAGACGGCACAGATTGGGGCATGGCGCGTGTTAAACCTATGGGAAAAAACGTTGGGTTAGGGTTTTTGGTTATGGTTATGGTTATGGTTAGGGTTAGGGTTGGGGTTAGGGTTAGGGTTAGGGTTAGGTTTAGGATTAGGATTAGGGTTAGGTTTAGGGATAGGGTCCCCGATAGATTTTTAGTTTCCCCAATCTGTGCCGTCTAAAAAAACACGCTACCGGGACTATGCCCCTTTGATATACGGCACTGGGGAGGCACCCGCGCGAGGGAGCTGCCATTTCGCGTTGTGGGAGCCGCCATTGCACGGATCCTGTACAGTTATCAATCAGTAGATGGCAGCGCACTGTTTAATGCGCTCGACTTGAATATTCGGCGCAGTGACCTTGCGTAATTTTATTGTGACGTCACAATGGTCATGTTTAAGCGTCATAATGATGCTGATGTTGTTTGATTTTATGGCGTGAGTATGGGAATGTACGCGAAACAAACGTCATAATGCTCAAGTACTGTCTAGTCTACACCCAAGTTCCCACTGTTTATTTTGCGAACAACAAAAAGGTCTGGACTCTACCAAATGGTTCAAATGATATGATATCATCGTAGAAACTAATATTTAAACAATCAACCACATTGTGATTCTGAAAATGAAAATGTGTTATGAAGAATAACATATCATTCCAGATATGATATGAGAAGATATGACTTGAACGTAAATTCTGTTATTAGTACATCATTCAGTTCATTCTTTTTCCCCAATATACATAAGTAATTCTGTTCAAAAATACAATCCGGCACGAAGGCTACGTTCATCATCAGATGCATTCTTACTCCAAACACCCAGAGTAAAACATGGGTATGGTGATCGTGCTTTTTCCGTTATGGGACCAAAATTGTGGAATCAGTTACCTCTTCAGTTAAGGGAACTGTCATCTACAGAGTCATTCAAATCCAAACTTGAAATTTATCTATTCCTTTCATACTGAGGACTGTGATTGCTGTATGTTATTAATATTGGATCAATATTGTATTTTTAATTGGTATATGTTGTATTCTTTATTTGGTATATATTTGTTTTTGTTTACCACTTTCTTATTTGTTGAAATGTTTGAATATGTATATGCATGTAAATATTTGATATCTTTTCATTTTTGAAGCGCCATGAGCACTGAAAAGTGGACCTGTGCGCTATACAAGTAGCCACTATTATTATTATTATTAGACATAGGGTGCGTTTATATGATTTTGCGGGCCTAGAATCACTGTTTTGAATCACTGTTTTGAAACACTGTTTCAAATCACACTTTCGTCAGGAAAGCGTTTATAAGATTTTTTCTCCAAGCGTGTTGGGGCTCTCGCTTACAGATCCAGTGCCAGGAGCTGAGTGTGCGCTCCCTCTTATATTTTGGACGCACTATTTGTACGCACGCGTATGGCGACTACTTACTTAGGTATAATCTCTTTGAGCGCAACAACAACAGCGCGCGAACCACACCACTGACGCGTAAAAGACAATGGTCAAAGGTAAGTGCGCGTAGGCAGTGATAGAGAAGGGTGCTGTGTGACCCAGTTTGCAGGCTTTGCTGTTATCTCTATCGGCAATTAGCGGAATAATTCGGTACGTGTTACGTGGACGCTCGCCAAATTTTGTAGCGGGATACCGATCGCGATCGCTATCCCGCTAATTTGGTACGTGTGGACGCTCGCAAAAAAACTCGGGATGTGCATCGCGATCGTCATCCCGCTATTTTGTACGTGTGAACCCGGCTATAAATGAGCTGCATGCTTGTTTCCACCACTGATCTTGTTCTTCCATAGAGATATCAGTGATTTCCACCCATACGTACTTAGGCACCATGCTGAAAGTGTTTGTAGTGTACTGAAAGTCGCCCGATTTCCCAATATAGAAACCTTTGTTACGTCATAAACCCTCAGCTGCACAGCGCGCCTCACCCAAGCAAAAAATAGAGCACGCACTTTAGTGCGCGCAGGCAAACCTCAAATACGCGCAGCCTGAACTCCCAAGTTCATTGACCCTACCTGCCAAAATATAAAAAATCCTTCATAAATTTCCCAAAAATTCTCGGATCAGTACCAAAAATTAATCGTTTGGTACTTGTGTCATTCTCAACCTTTCCTGCAAGTTTCATCCCAATTCGTTGACTAATTTTTGAGTTATTTTGCACACGGACAAACTAACTAACTAACGAACAAACGAACACACAAACCAACAGTAACGAAAACATAACCTCCTCCCTTGGCGGAGGTAATGATTATCAAATGTTCGAGGAACGTTTAGAAACAAATAGCTAATTATAGAAATTTTGAAAGTTTTGAAGTTGGTCTTCTCTTCTGACTTAGTGCTTACAATAAACCAATCCCTACAGAGATAATGATTTTGTTCAAATTGCCGTTGTGTAATTGTGTGTGTCTGTGTCTGTTTCTAAGTGTTTGTGTTGTGTGCAGTTTTTTTTTCATTGTTCTTTAATCTTTTTTGTTAATTTATTTTTGCTGCCGTAAGGTTTCTAATATCAGAGCATGCATCTCCATGAATGTCGTTCCCAGGGTATTGTCATCACGTGCCTGTGTTTGCTGTCAGCATCTGCTGTCACAGCGACGCGGGGAGTGAACTCAGGCAACGTCAGGCTTCACCGACGCGCTATACGGGCACGCACGTCAGCTACCGCTGAAGACCACATTACACACGCATCCATGAAGATGCGTATGATGGACGAGGGACGTGCACGACGAGCAATCAATCCGGCGCTAGTCAAGCGGTTCATCAGCTCCGCATCGGGTGCACAACCTAAAATGACGCAGAAAAACGCGCCTTGGTTTGCAGCTGGCAGTGGAAGCGTAGTCGACCTGGTAGATCGCATCCAGCAAGGTAAACCGCGCTACTTTCACGCACTTAACTCTCAGGCAGACAATGCAGGTTCTGTATCGTCTTTCCCGCAAGATCAAGGATATTTCCTGAAGCGTCAGAGGAAAAATGACCACCAATCATCGCACCTGAAGGAGCGACGTGAAAGAGATGACTTCGAGATGCTCATGCACGATCTCGGCTTCAGTCGAATCGCCAATGGCAATTCTCGAGACCAACACCATTCTTCCGCCGTCGACTATGTCAATCATCGTATGAAACGACCATCACCTGATAATTTAGGCGTGACGTCACACAAGCCCAGCAGTGTAGAAGCCTTCCCAGACGATGAGAATGGTTCGTCCACTGCTGCAGACTTCGTCAGCCGCGGCGTGACGCGCGACGTCAAAAACCAGGAACATGAAACCGACGTCGTTAGAGAGGAAGCAGTGATCAATCTTAGATCCACCAAAGAGAAGAACGGAAATGAGTTCTCCTCTGTAGATCTTGAAACTATTAGAAATATGCTAGAGGCTGTACTCTCTCGTATTAAGAAAGAGTGATATATCCAAGGCATCGGCATGGCTCAGTGTAAGCTCCAATCCAAATGGTTCCTGGTCTAAACGCCATTGGTAAATTAAAAGTAGAGGTAATAGCAAACAGACGATTCCTCTTTATAACCATTTTCCTTTTTAAGTGAAAGCATCAAATCAGAGACTTTTTTATGTGTTTTATTGGAATCAAAAGCAAATCAATACATACATGAACATGTAAATTAGAACAATCATCGGGAAAGAGAGAGAGAAAAAAAAGAAAAAAAGAAAAAAAAGCACATCCAATCAGAGACTTCTCTTCATCACAGTCGCTTCAACATTTAAAAACCAAGTGCTCAATTTTAATGACAGCAAAACTATTTGATGTGAGAAGAAGACAAACTTTGGTCCTTTTCGTTGTGTGCAGCAAAACAGGAATAAAGATGATACTTGGAAAATATAATTCTTGTGTTTGTCCTCGCTCGTTACCTTTCTTAGATTTTAGTGAAATGTATACGTGCACTTGAAGCATCTTTAGAAGTGCGAAATCTATTATGTAATAGCCGTACACATCAACGACTTTGCACACAACAAACCGATGAAGACAACGACAGCGATTGTGTGAAGCCGTTTGTGCATTACGTATTCTCTTCTGTTTTGCTCAGCGTATGTGAAAATCAAAGTCTTGACGACGTATTCTAAAGCGTTCAAACTGCCAAATTTATACGAGATTTGAATCTATCCCGGGGCATGATTGCCAAAGGCACAAAGGAAAACCCAAGAGAGTATTCTTCCCTTATTTGAGAATAATTTTTTGTCGATTTTTCTTTCGAATCCAGTTGCATCCTCATTGACTTTTTTATCAGTAGTATTTCAAAATCAAAATCGTGTTTCTGATATGCTTCCATGACTTTTATGTCATAATTTCAGTTACGATTTCCAGCAGGATATTTCCTATTATGCAATATGTAAGCATATGAATAGTGTGTTACTATCTTGACTGTGATAAAATCGTTCAATGATATGGCAAACATGCGTGGTTGTTGATACAGCTATATTGTGTGTATGCATGCACCTGCATGACGTCATATATGTGGACTATAGTTTTTGAGTGAATGTCAAAGGTTGCACACTATACGACAGTAGACAAAATTGCTTGGATGAGGGAGAGAGGGGGGGAGAGAGGGTGAAAGAGATAGATAGATAGATAGATAGGGAGGGAGGGAGAGAGAGAGAGAGGGAGAGAGAGAGAGAGAGAGAGAGGAGAGAGATGGCGAGAAGACGACAATAAAGAAAAATAATTCAAATTCATGAAATTCTTCCGTCGAGATGCTTTCATTGCAACTGATTGACAAATTGCCCTGCATCGACGTAAATAAGCACTGAATTGATCAGTGTTTTAGTAGTAGCCATGATAAAAATCATGGGCGTACATACTCGAACGGGATTCGAACCCACGACCTCCTAATCATCGAACAGGCGTCATCTCCACAAGACCACCGAGCTTTCGCCCGACAGCAAGTGTTGGTTCTAATCCTTATAGATTCAATCAGTTGCAAAAAATCAGTTGCAAAAGAAAAATAAGAATAACAATCTTGATTGACCATTTTTATCCCTGTACCTCGGAATACTCTTTACTGACGGCGTTTTTACTCAACATTGTACGCTTGTATTGTTCATTAAGTTCATGAAGTTATATTTGTGCACGTGTTTGTATATCTCTGCGATCATACACTGTCATAGAGAATGTCAGGTGATTCATCATTACAGGAGCCATGCGTTAAGCTGCAGCTTTGACTTAAAAATAGACCCTGATGGAGATAGCACAGTCTGCGACTTCTTTATCTTCGTCAGACCCGGCTGCCAGTGATTCTACCATAATCATTCGTCAAGGATCTTTCAGTTCTTTAAGGCTGCAAGACTGTAAACAAAAAATAAGATAAAATGAAAAATAAAAAAACCCTAATTTGCATGCCGCCAGCTCACTTCTCTGCTACGTGATTAGGTTTTGGATTCATGCCCTTTCTCGGTATGACAGGCTTGAATTTATGTAAGCTTACTCTTTCCGCACCAATCTGGAATCCAGCGAGCGATCGTAACTAACAGATAAACGCCATTTTGCCGTTGGTGGCGTTTGACTTTTATAGACTTCTCACATTACAACTAAATGATTTTCCATAAGGACACTGATTTTTTTTAAATAAAACCATCATCTATTGATATACTATTAGCAGGGCTTCACACTAACTTTTATTTTTGGTGGCCCGAAAAAAAAAAATGAGAAAAATAAAGGAAAAACTAAATCGGCCCTACTAAACATAGAAAATGAATATTAAAGGGATAGTACAGTTTTGGTTGAGATGAGAATTAGGCTTTTAAATTTTTGCAAGATACCAAGAAAACACTTATGATATAGTACAGAGCCTACCTGTTTAAGAGGAATTCAAAGTTTATTTGATGAAAATCGGGTTTGGAATAACTGAAACATCCAAAAACAAAGTAAAACAAAGCAATCGTTACAAAGTGTGGGTCCCACACTTTACTAGAATCGTTCTTTTTTGATATCTTGGCCATTTCAAAACCAATTTTTATCAAATAAACATTGAATTCCTCATAAAATTGCATGCTCTTTCATATTTCATACGAGATTTCTCATTATCTTACCTAAAAATGTTAGAAACCTGAAATTAGGTCTCAACCAGAACTGTACGATCCCTTTAAGTATTTCTGAAGTGATACAGGTACCCATGTCTAAACTAAAGGCAAACATCCGACTTTTTTGGTGGCCCGACGTGCGTTTTTGGTAAATATTAAGTATTTTTGAAGTGATACAGGTACCCATGTCTCAACTAAAGGCAAACATCCGACTTTTTGGGTGGCCCGATGTGCGTTTTTGGTGGCCCCGGGCCACCGGGCCACGTTAGTGTCGAGCCCTGCTATAAGACCCCGTTTACAGTGCAGGGCTGGGCCGAGCCGCGGCCGAGCCCAGCCTCAATTGCGGGGCCGTTGACCGTTTACACTGCCGGGCTCGGCCGCGCTTTTAATTCAAACCTTTCAATATTTTGTCGTAGTGGCGCTCTGCTTGTAAAACAAACGCAATTTGGTATAGTCTGGTTTTCAGACCCTTTGCCAACTGGATTCCGTGGCGGCGAAGTCGCCGTTCGGGCAAAGGCCTTTGCCGAAGGAAAAATCCTTTGCAGGACAAAACCACCTTAAACTATACTAGTTTTCGACGTTGAGGGGGTTAATATCCTGAATAACGAAATAGTACGGGCAGAGGGTTTGGAAACCAGACTAAAATTGGCCGCGCATTAGGCCCAGTTTGCGTGTACACGGAGAAAAGGCCGGGCTCGGCTCCGGCTCGGCCGCGTCCAATACCACCTCCAGAGCGTGGCCAAATGCGCTGCCAATTTTAGCCCCGCATTTGGCCTTTTGCGCGTTTACACTGAAATGAAGGCGGGCTCGGCCGCGGCCGATCCGCGGCCGAGCCTCGCACTGTAAACGGGGTCTTAGTTATACCCCCATCTCACTAGACGGCGATTCCGCTACGATCATCAAAAATCGACAAAGCGCGGCGGATCGTGGCTTGATCGCTTTAAATCTTCTCCATCGTATCTTGAGCGGTTCAGAAGCGCGGAGGATCGCCACCATCGCCATGGTCGGCGACCTCGCTACGGAGGTTTTGAACATGTCCAAAACTTCCGTAGCGAGGTCGCGACCGATCGCCGTGGTTTTAGAGCGTATCACCATCGCTTCACGAGCGCATTAAAAGCGCCGCATTCGTAGCTTTGACGGGGTGGCATCGCGCAAAGCGCAACTCAAGCGCATCAAAAGCGGCTCCCATCGCCCATGAAAATTACAACTTTTTACAGTACAGTGTATTACGTACAGGAACCAAATATGAAAGATAGATAGTGATGCACAGGCCAGGAAGGTGGACATGGAGAAAAACGTATAAAATTAATTTTTCAACCTACACTCAGTACGTATCTGCTTTGTTTATCAAATTGTTTGTTTGTCATATACCATTTCAAGTCAATGAAAGTAAAAAATAAGTTGTATATTATTTTCAAATATATCTTCATAAAATTGTGTCATTGTAGGATACGATTTGTAGTTTGCTCGTAAACCGGTTATTTAATATTATATACTCATTTTACCCTTTTAATTGAATAGATGACTTAACTAATAGTGCAATTTCACATCAGGTTCTGACTGGTGTGTTATAGAATGCTAAGATATAAGGGTAAAACCATATTCTTCATATCCATGTTGGTTTGACACTGACGTCTGCCTGAAGAAATTCAATCATAAAACTAATTTTATACCCCGATCGCTTGAGATCGTAGCATGAGCCCGGCGTAAACGTATCATTATCGCTCCGATCGTGTCACTGTTGTAGCGAGGTCTTGATAAGCTTACGAATATCGCAACACAGTCGGTTCGATCGCAGAAGCAGCGCGTTTCGTCTGCCTGGAAATGCGGCAACAACGTGGCAGAGTCGTATTATCATCGTGGCGCTATCGCCTACAGCCCAGGTTGAGCGTGGAGAAACCGTAGTGTAATCGCGTCGGAAGCCACAAAATGGAAACGGACGGCTATCGCGCCACGATTTATCAAATCGTCACAGATCGCCATGGTCGCCATGGTCGCCTTCCTAGTGAGATGGGGGCCTTATGAGGACTAGCGGCGATCTGTCAACCCTATCATAGTCTTGGCAACTTCTGTGAAATGCGTGCAGTTACTGAGCAGCGAGTAATATCTATGTTGCGGATTAGAAGCAAACGCATTAAAAACAGTATACACATCTACATTTTTTTGCTGCTGTTGGAAACATAATGTTTCTTAAAAATTGGTCGCCGGACATCTACTTCTGATGGCCCCTGGCCATTGGACCCACGCGGTTATCAAACCTTGTTATACATGATAATGATGATAATGATAATAATAATAATAATAATAATAATAATAATAATTATTATTATTATTATTATTATATTATAATAATAATAATGAGGAGGAGGAGGAGGAAGAGGAGGAGGAGAAAAAGAAGAATAGAAGAAGAAGAAGAAGAATATGAGACCGGGTCTATTTGTTACAAATTTTACATTTTGAGGTGTATTAAGGAAACAAACAGAAAAAAACAACATATTTCTTCTTCTTTTTTCTGTGAGAATAGCTTAGGCCCTCTATTAATTAGAAACAGTAAAATCATTGTCAGTCAGGCAAACATGAATAGCAAATTACGGAATTAGTTAAAATAAAAATCTGTGTCATACATGGGTTTGTTTATGTCTGTGTTTGTCTGTCTGTGAGTGTGTGTACATAATTATTTGTGCATTTTGTATTTACTAATACTCTGATGGGATGCTTCACATTCAAACATAGATGGATATGATAGGCAATCACGTTGGCAACAAAGATCATGAATAAACAGGGTAAATTAAGTTTTGCTCTTTACTAGACATCTCATGGAAGTAAACGGAATTAAGTACCAAACAGCGATACATGATATCTACACCAATCACTGATTAAATATTGATCGAAGAATGTATAGATTTAACATCTGATTATGTTTGATCAATATTAATGATTCCAAATAGGCTCAAGGTACGAAAAACCATATGGCATTATTAATCACGTTTTCTCCAAGTGACAAAACATAAGTAAACTGAAAAGTTATTTGGGTAAGTTAGTAACACCTTAATAATGTTCAACAGATGGGGCAATAAGTTGTTACAGTGTACCAACTTAATGACTAGTGTTCAATAAACATTCGAACATCAGACGGTGCTACTCCAAGACACTTTTCTGTCACCTACATACCCATCATTATCTGGAGATGAATGGTTTTAATGAAATAAAAGAATGTCGATTGTATTCATTTTTTTTTCAAAGTTCAATGAACAGGGCTTCTTCCGGGGTCATCCCACGATACCGACACCCTCGAGTCATACAGTCCACAAGTTCGACATTAAAAACAGGTTCATGAGTCATACAGGCTTACAAGTCATACAACCCAGGAGTTCGACGCAAGGCAAATAAAACCTATGAGTTCGACACTAGGTAAAAACAGCCCACGAGTTCGACAGATACAGCACGGGGCTTAATGTGTTGGTCCCGTGGGCCTTGTCTGCTTGGTGTATAACTCATGGGCTGTATGACTCGTGAGCTGTATAACTCATGGGATGTATAACTCGTGGGTGACTGTCTTGTGACGTGCACCCCTTCTTCCCCAGAATCTAAGAACTTGCATTCAGTTGCGAAGAGGTCCTCTTGCACCATGACAAATACCCCTGAGCCTTTCCTTGCATGGCTTCTATTCTTCATGAATGTTTCAGCAGATAACATGTTTGACTTCAAATGTGATTCAGTTCTTATTATGACATCTGGCTTATGGATGTCAATTATAGTTTCCAAGTTTGGCAATTTGTTAAACCATCACAGTTGATAAGGAGACTTTTTCAAGGTTTTTATTCACATTCTTGTGCGTCTCTTGGCCTTTGCAGTTGATGATGAAGCTACCGGCAATCCAACATTGATGCTCTCATCATCTGTCGACGTAATGTCTATGATGGAGGAACTCCCTTGGTTGTCTGTGGAAGTGCTAATTGACCAGACTGCTGAACGGGTTATTATCTAGGTGTATTATTCAAGGTGTTGGAAATGAAGGGCTGATATTTTGGTAGTCCGCATTGACAGCAAATCCTCGTCAGGCTTTAGTTGGCATAAGCATTGTAGATTTCATCTTATATAGTAGTACATTTTGCTGGGCGCATTCCATCACATTCCTCACATTGCATACACTGTTGACCTACCTTTTGCAAATGAGACAAAAAAAAAAAACTCAACTGGGCGAGGGCTTGGTTGGTTTCTGTCTCCCGGCTCACTAACCAGCAAGAGAGTCACCATTTAACCATAGTCACTAGGTAAACTGCAGGTCGACTCTTCGAGGCTGATATTTGACCTAAGAATATAATTCTGAAATCTGATGAATCTTTTCGTAGATTTGTAATAGATCTGAATCCCGTGTATAAGGAGACTAGACATGCGCGTCGATGTACTAGGCGGTGCCCTGTCTTCCATCTTGGTGGTAGACTTGTGATAGGTTCTCGTTTCATAGAGACACAGTGTGACAAGCAAGAGTCAAAATCTGTGCCATACTGATTAGTGGTGTAAATTGCAAAATTTCTCGTTCTTCATCATCCAGTCATGAGGCTACGTGACAGCACTGTGGGTTCTAGTGACTTAGGGTGCGTTTATCAACTCTTTTTCTCGACAGAAACAGGTTTTCCAGACGGCTTTCAGGGAATTTTTACGAGTTGATAAACACAAAGCTGTTTTGAAAGCCCTTTCGGAAAGCCTTTTCGAAAGCCGCAAATTTGTGGCTTTCCAAACAGGTTTCCTAAACAGGTTTTCAGAAATCTGTTTGTAAAAGCCTTCTGAAGTTGATAAACGCAAAGCTGTTTTGAAACGGCTTTGTAGTATTGTACTGCAGTTACAAACAATGCACGCCTCATATGACCTCTTCTCCTCGGGTCGAATTGCGCAATGCAGCTGTGCAGTGACAGGCCAGTTATCATTTTCGCGAAGAGTTGATAAACGCAACTATTTTGGAAGCCGTTTCTAAAGGGCTTTGGAAACGGCTTTGAAAAGGGCTTTGGAAAGGGCTTTGGAAAGCCGTTTCAAACAGGGGAACGTTGATAAACGCAGCCCTAAACGCAAAGCTGTTTTGAAACGGCTTTGCACTGCAGTTACGAACCATGCACGCCTTATATGACCCCTTCTCCTCGGGCCGAATTGCGCAATGCAGCTATGCAGTGACAGGTCAGTTATCGTGTTCGCGAAGAGTTGATAAACGCAACTATTTTGGAAGCCGTTTCTAAAGGGCTTTGGAAACGGTTTTCGAAAGGGCTTTTTTGAAAGCCGTTGAAACGGGGGAAAGATGATAAACGCAGCCTAAGTGTACCTACTTATAATACACTCCATGATGAAATGGTATTCAACATCCATTTGAAGTCCAGATGATTCAGAGCAACAGGCTGCTCTTCTGAAAAGGCGGGAAAATACCGAGTGAATAATTATAATCTCGATTGTTTAAGAAATTATCTTCTAAACTATTGTGGCTGTTCAGAAGTCCTAAGCACAGTTTGAAATCAATACTAAGTTTTAGACAAAATAATGCATGCAAAACCTGCAAATTGATAATTATATCGATTCAGTTAGGCAGGTTACCTACACGAGATAGTTTCATTATTTTTTGTTTGATTATTGACTGTCATTAGATGTTTTTTGCTCGTTCAAAATCTGATTCGTCGAGCCAATGCAGATTGAAGAATCAGAGTAGTATCAAGTAAAATCTCAAAATCCGTGTAGTAGTTTAACCACTTATCTCTCGTCCATTCAGTCCGCATTTGCATAAATTATAGATTTGTGTTTGTTTTATTTACCGGTACTTCACAGTTCACTGACTTTGTATCTGATCTTCATGTAACAATAAACACACCATTATTAGTGTACCCTTTGACTCCAAAAAAAATAATGAAAACATTGGCAATATGCTATTGTGCTATAGGCCTGTGCATGACAACTCATAATTTGCATATTTTGCCAATAATTTGCATGTAAATCAGGGGCGGATTCAGGAATTCCGTTAAGTGGAGGCACCTTTGCCAAAGTAAAGGGGGCGCAAGCAACCCCCTCCCCCCTTTTCTTTCTTTTTATTTCTATTGTTTTGACCAAAAATAAAGAGAGGGCGCGCGCCCCTCTCTGGATCCGCCACTGTGTAAATGATAGTTATGGGATGATAATGCATTAAATTATTGTCTGCAGCCCTCCCTTCTCATTAAGCGATTGAAGGAACGTTAGTTTGTCACTTCCGTAGAAATTTTCCAAGAAGTAATAGCCTACAAGAATAAAAAAGTAATGATTTGACAGCCATTTTGTCTATAAAAATTAGATGGGCTTGCACTCTTTCGAATTTTGATTGCAGACCCTTTTTTATCAATTCGTCATATACTCTACATTCCTTTGCCAAAAGCAATGTGCAGTATGCAACCTTTGCTCTAAAATGGCCGCACGCAGATACTTTCTGGGGGGAGGGGGACAAGAATATCTGAAAAGGTTTAGGAGTTGCATTTTTGGAGTTGAAGTGGACAGATCTGATGCACACTTCTAGTGAATTTCTTTTGTTTTTTACAAATACTCACGTATACAAAATAAAGGTATTGAAAATTCCAGGAGGTGACGGAGGGCAAATGACATCGTAACACCCTAGTAACTGCCCTTTCCCATCACTCATTTCTTCCTTATCCCGCTTATGTGTTATATCGGGGCACCCTTTGTATACAATTACGCATTCTTAATTGGTTCATAGATGGCGCTGTTCATCTTCTCGGCCTTGAAGGCCTTCTTTGCCTATAGTGTCTGTCTCGTGAACTTATTTTGCATAGTGTCGTTCTCGAGGGCTTTGTTTACGTATTGTCAGTCTCGTGCGTTTTTGTTTTTGTTTTTACCCACGCCGATGAAAATCGGCAGGGGGTTATGTAAAGGGTTCCGTATGTTTGTTTGTTTGTTTGTTTGTTTGTTTGTTTGTGTACAAGATAACAAGAGAACGGGTAAACGGATTTGCACGAAATGTTATGGGGATGTTTGGATAATGGCAGGAAAGAATCGATTAGATTTTGGTGATAATCGGTTGACCCTTGCAAATTCTGTGTGACCTTGAAGTTTTGACCCCATGGTATAGTGACCACTCCGAAAATTTCCCGTTTCTCACTTTGCGATTTTCCGCTACCATACGAAAACATAAACTCCCAAACGATCCGACTTCGCTGCTCAAATGTTCGTAAGAATTCCGAAATTTACGTTTAGGCCTATTTGAGGGACTATGTCCTTCTAGATTTATGAAAGTTCGTTCTCCGTCATCACAAACTGGCCCGTATTTTGATGATTTTTCAAATTAACATTGATTGTTTTTTTCGTTGGAGGAGCATTTGCTCGGTCGCAGTCACACTGCACGATATGCGTGCTCAATGTCAATGCGTGTGCAAGGCCGCTGAAAATGCATCGCGCTCTACACTGTTGGTGCAAAATTGCATCGGGGACGTTGCGGCGCTCGTTGGTGGCCGAATACTGGTGCAGTAGACATTTCCATTCAACCCTTGCATTGAATAATTCCCGTAGACACTAATCATAGGGGTAATTGCCTAGGGGGTACGTAAATTTTGTTTTTCTTTTGCGCTTTTGTGGATACCATCAAAGATCGTACACTCATACGACCTTTGATATCATCACGCTCTCGGCTAGCACCGGAGACCCGCCGCTCTGCGGCGGGGTCCTGGCGGCTACCCCGCAGTTTCGTTCAAGTGAGAATCACGAACAACTCCCTATTGCCACATATACGGCAACTTCACAAATAAACCATGGCTAAATGTTCATCATAAACACAGTGACAATATAAAATGATACCCCATTGCCTTGGTCCTTCTCACCAATTTATCTGGAAACTGCATAATTTTCCACATTTTTTAGGAGTAGGCGGTCTGCCCTAGTGGAGAGCTTTGCTGCTATTTTGAACGTGTATATCCATCAGTACGCATCTACGCATGCGTAAACAATGACGTCAACGTTACGGACGCAGAAGGATATGAATAATGCATCATCGCACGGTGAATATGCATCATGTAGCGAGTAATACAGCTGTCAATGCACTGCACTGAATGCATTGTGTGCGCATGTGCAAGTGATTGTGAGTTTTAGTGAGCATCGGTGAGCTGAAGATATTTGCCTTATAAGACAGCATTTTCTGCATCATAAGCAATGAAATGCATCAAACAGTCGCCGATGTGAATCATTTAGGTTTAGTCGACCCATGTAAGTATTCCCAGTAGTTTTTGTTGAAAAATTAAGGAAATACAGCGCCGGAACGGCACCCGTTTGGTACAACATTAAAATATCGATGCCAAAACGGCGCAGCCCCAACACTGTACGTTGTACGTTGGGGCTGCTGGTCGCAGTTAGCTCTCGGCTTGCTATAATCAAAATATCCCGCAAGAAAACGATGGAATTTTGGAGGAGACTTAAGGACTTTCCTGTACGTGAATGAGTGTTAATACCGTATGTGTAATGATGTGATTTGCGTGTGATGTGACTGTAGAACCAAAGATCGTACACTTCAGTGTACGATCTTTGGTAGAACTCACTGGCTGGTGATAAAGCACACTGGCAATTAAGTGGCCGAATTCTGGTAGATGACCGAATGCACATTATGTTTACCCCGACTTTGTACTTACGCGTGGGTCTGCCGCCTTTGACGGCCCCTCTCTAGTTTGTTTTTGTTTTTTTTTTGCTTATACAGTCAAACCTGTCTATAGCGGCCACCCAAGGGATACGGAAAAAGTGGCCGTTATAGACAGGTGGCCGCTATAGACAGGTAATCCAACTTTGTGTGCATTGCCTACATGTACATGTATCATCGTTGTATGTATACATGTACATTTATGTGTGTACGTATGCACACGTGTGTATCATGCATAGAACAATGCCGGTGTTTATGAAATTGTTGCACAGTACACTAGATGTAGCATGTGCACAGTCATGAATTAGTGCATTATTGTGATTGAATAAGTGATGAATGCAACGGTGGCGATCACTGAATGTTGCCCAGAAATGACTGGCACGGCTAAAAAGCAGAAAAACACCCTGAATTATCAGCTCGGCTACGGCTCCATCGGGTTTTTGGCCGTTATAGACAGGTTAAAATCTACCGCGGGAAACAAAATGTGTGGCCGCTGGCCGCGTTAGACAGGTGGCCGCTATACACAGGGTCTTTAACATGGCTTTTCTCTCGGGGGGATTTTTCAGTGGCCGCTATAGACAGGTGGCCGCTATAGAGAGGTGGCCGCTAAAGCAGGTTTGACTGTACATGTTTAGTGTCGGACTCATGGGCTTTTTTGTCCTAAACGGGTGCCCGGTTAGAGTCTGAGAGGGGAGGGGAAAATTAACCCGTTTAGGACGTGTCCCGAGTGCGTGTTTTTTTTTTTTTTAGACAGCACAGATTGGGGACCCTAACACTAACCCTAACCCTAATCCTAGCCCTAACCCTAACCATCAAACCCTAACCCTAACCATAACCATAACCCTAAACCCTAACCCCTAACCCCAACCCCAACCCAACGTGTTTCCCATAGGTTTAATACGCGCCATGCCCCAATCTGTGCCGTCTAAAAAAAAAAAAAAAAAAAAAAAAAAAAACGCGTCGCGAGTGTACTCGGGCTGACATTTTCCAGGCTGTGGACTAGTAGACCGGGGGCCCAGAAGATTTATTCAGCTGAAAAGGGTCACACTTTTAAATGGTCTCATCGTATAAGGATGTGGCCAAGGGTCAATAAAATGAATTGCTGGCAAGTCACATCCTGTACCGTAAGCTTAGGGACCACAAAAAGGGACCCCGAAAAATGGATTTATTCAGCCGAAGGGGGTCACGGATAAAAGTTGGTGGATATTGTTCCTTTGGGTGTACTTATCTAGAAAACAGCAATGCCAGCTATTCTATCCTGTACGGGGCCCCAGACAGTAGCCCCAAAGGGCCTCACAAATATGGTGTTATTCAGCTGTAAAGGGTCACGGCTAATTTCTTTTGCAATGGAAGTAGTTCCCATCAGAGATATCCCAAACACCAATGCCAGCTATTTTATCCTGTACGGGGCCCCAGACAGTAGCCCCAAAGGCCCCACCCCCATAGGCCCTACGTACAAACACACACAAACATTGATTTTTTTCAGTTGAAACGAGTCACGGCTAATTTCTTTTGCAATGAAAGGAGTACCCATCAGAGATATCAAAAACACCAATGCTAGCTATTTTATCCAGTACGGGGCCCCGGACAGTAGCCCCAAAGGAGCCCCCTCCCCCCCCCCCCTCCCCCGGCACACACACACACGCACACACATTAGTTTCATTCAGCTCAAAAGGGTCACGGCTAATTTCTTTGGCAATTTAAGAAGTACTCATCAGAGATATCCAAAACACCAAAGTCAGCTATTTCATCCTGTACGGGGCCCCAGTCAGTAGCCCCAAACCGCTCCCTCCCCCCCCCCCCCCACACACACACATTGATTTTATTCTGCTGAAAAGGGTCATGGCTACATTCCTTTGCAATCGGAAGTAGTAGGCATACTCATCAGAGATATCCAAAACACTAAGCCAGTTATTTTATCCTGTACGGGGCCCCAGACAGTAGCCCCAAAGTGCCCCCCCCCCCCCCCCACACACACACACATTGATTTTATTCTGCTGAAAAGGGTCATGGCTGCATTCCTTTGCAATCGGAAGTAGTAGGCATACTCATCAGAGATATCCAAAACACTAAAGCCAGTTATTTTATCCTGTACGGGGCCCCAGACAGTAGCCCCAAAGTGCCCCCCCCCCCCACACACACACACACATTAGTTTCATTCAGCTGAAAAGGGTCACGGCTAATTTCTTTTGCAATGGAAAAGTACCCATCAGAGATATCCAAAATACCAAAGCCAGCTATTTTATCCTGCACAGGGTCCCAGTCAGTAGCCCCAAATTGCTCCCCCCCCCACACACACACACACACACATTGATTTTATTCAGCTGAAAAGGGTCATGGCTACTTTCTTTTGCAATCGGAAGTAGTAGGCATACTCATCAGAGATATCCAAAACACTAAAGCCAGTTATTTTATCCTGTACGGGGCCCCAGACAGTAGCCCCAAAGTGCACCCCTATACACACACACACACACACACACACACACACACACACACACTCACATTAGTTTCATTCAGCCAAAAAGGGTCACGGCTAATTTCTTTTGCAATGGAAGTATATAGTACCCATCAGAGATATCCAAAGCACCAAAGCCAGTTATGTTTTCCTGTACGGGGCCCCAGACAGTAGCCCCAAAGTGCCCCCCCCCCCCTCTCCACATACGCACACATACACACACACACACACCCTCACACACACACACACACACATTAGTTTCATTCAGCTGAAAAGGGTCACGGCTAATTTCTTTTGCAATGGAAGTAGTATCCATCAGAGATATCCAAAATACCAAAGCCAGTTACTTTATCCTGTACGGGGCCCCAGACAGTTTAGCCCCAAGCACGGGTAATTTCTTTTGCACTGGAAGAAGGACCTATCAGAGATATTTAACACACCAAGGCCAGTTATTTTATCCTGTACAGAGCCCCAGACAGTAGCTCCACAGTGTCCCATCCATTATACATGTACTGTGAATCAGCTGAAAATTCTAAATGGTCTTACAAATTCTTTTGTAACGTAAATATCAGGGCCTACTGAACAGAGATATCACAAACACCAAAGCAAGTCATCTTATCCTGTATACGGGGTCCTATAGGTTACAGAAGCAAAACACCCAAGAAATTTGCAAAGGAAGCATACTTCTGTATAGTGCACAACCGAGATGACCATATTACGAAAACCAGTCATTTCATCTTCATTTGCATACTGTACTGGGCCCGGTACAGTAGCCATCTAGTGCCCCTCCCCCACATAATTATTATGACATCATTTAGCTGAAAAGAGTCATAGTTGTTTTTCTTTTACAATCGAAGTAGGCCTTAGTTTACATCATAGATACCCAAAACATCAAAGCCAGTTAGGTTTTCCCAGCCAATTTCGCACTTTTGTCGGTTCATTTGATAGAAGGTTCGAATTCATTTTCATTTCATTTCAATTTATTTTCATATTTCTCACATATATCACAATATAAAATAAATTGATACGAAATCTATACAGAACATAATTCAAAATAGAACTTCACCGGAATGTTCAAAAGTTTGTCTTGGTATACACAAGGTCTGTATACATGCGAGTTAAACTGAGATCATAATGCGAAAAAAATATGATGGGGCCTGCGTAAAAGCAAGCTTGTATAGAGCCGCAGATCCCGTGGTAAAATCAGATTAGGGGAAGCATAAGTACAGATATTTTTAGACCATACTATAATTGGGGGATCCGATTAAAACGAACAAGATCAAATCAAATGTTGCTATATAAAATACAGAATAAAACACTGAAAGGTCACATGTTGCAACTATAACCTACTACAAGTAAGGACATTGAGAGAACAACGACTGAGATTGTAAGGATTTAAGTGGGTGTGGAGGTATAGATGATGACGTAACAATTGGCATAAATACATAAATGGAAGGTGGGCTAAAAGAATTTTGTCGTGAATATAAAATATACACACAAGGACAATGGAGCTCAGGTGTCAAATTCCAGCGGGGTCCTAAACCATGCAGGCCGTGTGACCATGGTAACAGACAGCTGCCACGCGCAAGAATTCCAACAATCGAGTGTAACAATAAAAACTTAGAGAGCGCAACAGGCAGACTGATCGAAGAATAATAATGTACATGGTTAGGATCCCGTCGGACTACTACTAGAAGATAAATGAGATAGACAAGGGAGGAAATACTGAGCAACAAGTACTATACAATATGCATGCCGTAGCTGCTCAAAAGATATTGTTTTAATTTTCGTTTGAATGAGGTTAAAGTGGTGCAGCTTGTAAGTTCCGTAGGGAGTTCATTCCAGTACTTAGGTCCAGTGAACATGATAGTTTTTTTCGCAAAAATTGTTCGGGTACGTGGAAGGTGATACGCATAACGTTGGCGGGTTGGATAATCATGAACTGTATAGTTTCTTGTGAACATTTTGGAAAATGCATCTGGTAATTGGCCAGTTGAGAATTGAAACATAAACAGGCAAACGTTGTAAGAAAATAACTCAGGAATTTTCAAAATTTTATTGCTTATAAAAAGTTCATTCGTATGCGATAAGTATCCAGCGTGGTTTACAATTCTAATAGCGCGTTTTTGCACAATAAATAACAAATCGATAAGATTTTTAGAAGCATTTCCCCACGCCAGAATCCCATAATTAAGATAGGGAGATATCAAAGTTGAATATATACTCTGTAGAATATTACATGGAAAATAATAACTAAGTTTGTTTAGAACCCCTGTATTTCTAGCAATAATTCTACTTACATAACCAACATGGGTTCTCCAAGATAAATCACTATCAATGTAAAGACCCAAGAATTTTGTGCTGTTGACCTGTGACAAATCAATGTTGTTGATCTTGACAGAAATAGGTAGTACAGGTGGGGAATTACTTAACAAAATATAATGAGTTTTTTCAAGGTTTAAGGAAAGTTTGTTTGCAAAAATCCAAGATTGAACAGAAACAAGTTCTTCATTTATTATGTTTATAAGTTCATCAGGATTTGGATGAGAAAAGAACAAATTTGTATCGTCTGCAAAACAAACGAAGGAAAGGATCTTAGATGAGTTCTGAATATCGTTGATATACAAAATGAAAAGAAGTGGACCTAACAGGGAACCCTGAGGAACCCCGCAAGAAATTAACTTAGGTTGGGAATCGTGACCGTGGATACTTACAAATTGTTTTCTATTTGTCAGATAATCAGAAAACCATTCTAGCGCCTTACCCCGAATTCCGTAATGATTTAATTTATAAAGTAAAATATCATGATCTATTGTATCAAACGCCTTTGAAAAGTCAAGAAAAACACCAACAGTATGAGATACATCATCTATAGCATGAGCTATCTTATCAATAAACTTGAGTAATGCGTGAGTTGTACTATGTTTTTTGCGAAATCCAAATTGAGAATCAGTAAATATTTTTGACTGAAGAAGAAAATTAAGGGTACGTTTATACACAAGTCTTTCGAGTATCTTTGAAAAGGAAGTTAAAAGGGAAATAGGACGATAATTACTAACAAAATCTTTTCGCCCTTTTTTAAAAATGGGAACAACTCTGGCTACTTTCATTTTACAAGGAACTTTACCACTAGATAAGGATTGATTCAAAATAAAAGTAAGGGGTGAAATTATTTCATGAATCACGTTCTTTACCAAAAAATTTGTGATTCCATCGTATCCCGAACTTTTTTTGTTATTTAATCTATCAACAATCTTTATTATTTCATCTTCAACAATCGGTACAAAAAATAAAGATGCCACATTCCTATTATCCAGAAAAGAGTGAAATTCCTGGTGCGCTGAAGGGATTTTGTCAGCCAGATTTGGGCCAATGTGTACAAAGTAATCATTAAAAACTTCAGCTATGTCTATGGGGTCGTCAATACGAACATCATCCTCTTGAACATAACTAGGAGCATTATTGTCAGTATTACATTTCAACGCCTGATTTATCACCCTCCACGTATATACCCTTCACATCATATTTGCATTTATCGAATTGATTCATGAAATACATCCGTTTGGCTAACCGTAATGAAGAAGTAAGGATATTACGATACCGAGTATATCGGGACTTATTCATAACAGTGGGTACTTTACGATATTTACGAAACAGTTTATTTTTCTTATTAATGGATTTTAAAAGTGATTTAGTAACCCATGGCTGCCGAGGTACTTTTTTATGATTTGATTTAAAACATTTACGACAAGGGATAACAGTATTGAGCTGAGTAATGAAAATATCTATGAAAATATCAAATGATAAGTTTACGTCATTTTGATTATAAACAATCGACCAATCAACGAGTTTTAACTTTTCTCTAAGCCTGTTAATATTTGAGTCTGACATCACACGAAAACCGGAAGTGTTGTGCACACTTTCTGTCAGAGTGTCAACGTTACCAATAAGTGCATACACAGGAAAATGATCAGAGATATCAGTAACCACAATACCAGGTGAAATAGGAGAAGATAACTTGTTAACAAATATATTATCGATTAAAGTAGAAGAAATATCAGTGATTCTTGTAGGTTTTCTTATAAGAGGAATGAAAGACTTAGACAGCATTTGATTGAGAAATTCTTGACAATTATGGTTATCGTAGTTTAAAAGATTTAAATTAAAATCACCCATAAGAAAACATGATTTATTTCTGAAATACTGGTTCAACAAAATGCCATCGAGTAATTCAACGAACTCAGTTAAATTCGAATTTGGTGGCCTGTAAATTTCCCCGACAATTACATTTCCTTTATTTGGTACTTTTATCTCGATGAAAATACTTTCAAAAAATTCTGTCATAAAACTGAACTCCTCTAATAACCGATGGTTTAAATTTTCTGTGACATAAAAACCAACTCCACCTCCTTTCTTACATAATCTATAGTTTGTTATAAGTTTAAATTGATCAATGTGAAACAAGGAGGAAGGTGACTTCTCCTGTAACCATGTTTCACTGAGGCCGATGACACCATGAGTAAATCGTAGTTCATCAATGAATAGAAGAAATTGATCAAAATGTTGGTTTAAACTCCTTATATTAAAATGAGAAATGAAAAGTTGATTTGGGTCAGAATGGGATGATGAAATGAGATCTTTTTCTGAGCAGTAATTTGCAGAAAACATATATGCTGGAATGTCATTTAGATGAAAATCTAGTTTTAATTCATCAGATTCTGTAGTTAAGAACATTTTAGAAGCAAAATTATCATCGTCCTCATTATTTGTAGTGGTTACGGAACTTCCACCTTCCGATAACTGAACATCTGCAAGAGTATCATTCATATTCATTGGGATAAAACTCTATGGAAATCATCCTATTTTCCACAGTATTTTCGTTGAGAAATGTGACAAAATGAGCAGGAATACTAAACATGACATATTGCCATTGACCAAGATACATGGTGGTAAAAGACACGGTATAATATTTGTCCTGGGGACATGTATGCACCTGAGTAGCTATTGCCGACATTGGGAAAACATGTTTACGTAAGAACGGGGAAAAATACACCAGCATCAACGCATGGAATTCGGAAGTGCAAATAGCGAGTGAGCGAATAAAAAGTACTGGGGTTCTGCAAACACGAATGGAATGTGTCACTCGATTGGATAACGCGTGAAACAATGTATACAACGGATACAGTGAATACATAGATTCAACTGGTGCGAATAACATTTCTGTAGGTTCAATTAAGAATTGCGAACATGTGACCTTCCCTAAGAGCAGACATGCACACTTGGCATTGCTAATAAATACGAAAATGTAACATTTAGACAAAAACGCAAAAACAAACAAAAGAAAAATAAGCATGTACAACACTGGCTCTATCTTAGAGCACATCACTGTCATCACAAGTGATAATAAGGTGACAAAAAATGTCAAACTATACATTTCTTAGAGTCATGAGATATCGACTGCCAACCCACCCTCCCCTCCCTGATACAATTTACAATAATTGCAGACTTAAGCTTGGTCCATGAACTGAGTTTAAAATTGAGTTGGTGTAGTTAAAGATAAGGTTCATTAAGTAAAGTACACTGCATCATAGAAAATGAATATACCAAAACCCCTCAAAAAGGGTCCTTTTGCATTATACCGTAAGTTTGTAGTAAAGCATGGAGTGAGTACTTCAGAATTCATGAAAAAAATATACAGTATGTACATTTAAAAGAAAGATGCACTCCATTCTGGCGTTCCCCCCAATCAACCATTATAAATCAGAACACATCTGAGAAAGTTGTGGAGAGAGAGAAAAAAAAAACCAGGCAGCAGTATAACTGTCTATATTATAAAAAATACATAATGTAGTTTTATGATCCTCCTGTTGATAACAAAAATAATGCATTTATCTGAATCATATGCCAGAATAACCTTTAAAGAAAGACATACTCTTATAAACAGATAACATTTAGTGAATTTAGTACATATCTTGTTGGTGTTTATAGTGACAGTAAAAAAGGAGAACATAGCATTGGTTTTACGTACCAGCTTACGATATAATGTTGTCTGCCCCTCCCCCCCCCCCCCAAAAAAAGGAACAAAATATCTTGAAGATGTTATAACAGTCTTTCCTCTATGAGAGAAGCAAAAGAGGAAATGAACACACTCAAGGATAGGGGTAAAATAATTAAGCTTTTGTGAATCGTTGCGTGTATTACCCGGGGGAGAGCCTCCTGACCCACACACAATACACTGAGTCGCAGCTCAGCCGCCAAACCAACTATAAAACCCTGCTTCTAATCAACATGGCAGTTGGTCTACTTCTCCGACAGGAATTGATACATGTGTCGGTAGAACATCAAAATGAGTAAATATGATGCCTATATCAGTAAGAAAATGTAATTCGGCTCTTTTCCCTTTTCGCTCCTGTAAATATGACAAATGTATCATCACCTTTGATTACATTTTATTCGACTAGCCAATAATATAAAACAATTGCCATTACACTGTCACGTATTAGATTAGGAAACTGGTTTCAGTAGTAGCAGAGTTTTATTTAGGTCTACTAAATACATGGATGAAGAAGAAAAACAAAAAGTGAAAGGATATTACTCATGGTATAGATTCCAGTCTGTAGCAGCTTTTTCTTTCCATTTTAGTACAACCTTGGTTCCCGCGAGTAGTATTTTTGTGGAGACTCCTTTCTGCTTTCGGAGGTCGTAGGCAATCTTCGCAAGCTCACCTCTCCGAGCTTTCAGACTGGGCGGTAGATCTGTACGCACGGTACACACTAAGAAAAAATGATTCATTCTTGCACCTTTTAAGGGTGCAAAGTGATGTCACACTGGTGGCTCCCTATGGGTGTTATCTTGCACCCTCGAGAAATGGGTGCAAAAGTGGTACCTTGCGCAAGGGTATAACCTTGCAACCTGTGGGTGCACCTTTGCACCGCCAAAGAAGGTGCAACATTGCACCCTTTATTGAGGGTGCGAAGTGGTTCCCTTGGGTGCATATTTCCACCCACACTAAGTGGTGCTAAGTTGCACCCTTTTCTTGAGGGTGCATCTTTCCACCCACACTAATTGGTGCTGAGATGCACCTTTCTTGAGGGTGCGATCTTTCTCCCTTTAATTTTCGGCGCAACTTTGCACCCTCTCTTGCCTCTACTTTTGGTGCAACTTTACACCTTTCGTGAGGGTGCAAAGAAGCACCCTAAGTTCCAAGATTGTAGCTTCTTTTGAGGGTGCGATTTTGTGCCATATTATATAGGTATAATGTTGCACCTATGTGGTGCTTATTTGATCCATGACTGCAGCAAAATTGCTTCTTTAAAGGAGCCAGTCAGTGTCACTGTCTACGCCTATAGAGGCGCAATGTTGCCCAGTATAACCTCAAGTGAACCTTGAGATTACTGGGCAATATTGAGGGTGCGAAGTGGTTCCCTTGGGTGCATATTTCCACCCACACTAAGTGGTGCTAAGTTGCACCCTTTTCTTGAGGGTGCATCTTTCCACCCACACTAATTGGTGCTGAGATGCACCTTTCTTGAGGGTGCGATCTTTCTCCCTTTAATTTTCGGCGCAACTTTGCACCCTCTCTTGCCTCTACTTTTGGTGCAACTTTACACCTTTCGTGAGGGTGCAAAGAAGCACCCTAAGTTCCAAGATTGTAGCTTCTTTTGAGGGTGCGATTTTGTGCCATATTATATAGGTATAATGTTGCACCTATGTGGTGCTTATTTGATCCATGACTGCAGCAAAATTGCTTCTTTAAAGGAGCCAGTCAGTGTCACTGTCTACGCCTATAGAGGCGCAATGTTGCCCAGTATAACCTCAAGTGAACCTTGAGATTACTGGGCAATATTGCTTCTCTAGAGGAACAGGCAGTGACACTGATTGGCTCCTTTAAAGAAGCAATTTTGCAGCAGTTATGGATGAAATAAGCACCACATATTTGCAACATTATACCTATAAGGTAAATATACTTAATATACATAACAAGGTACAATTTGGTTACTTAACTACATTAAACCTTGAATAGTGCGAACTAATGCAAGCCTGTTTGCTCAGTATATCAAACTTATGCTGTTGTTGCACTCTGCAAAGTAAATAAGATTGGTGTAATTTGGATCCTGTGAATCATGAAATGTGTGCGTGGAATTTGTGAGTTTTGAAATGTTAAAGTAGAAGTTAACTTATAGTTGTGTTTGAATGACATACTAAAATCAAATATTTACCCAATTACCTTTCCAATGAGGTGAGCACTATCACTATCTATCAAACAAACCCTCTAGGCAAGAGCATACATCTGCATGAAGGAAGAGGTCAAATATGATATACATTTGTCTGGATACGTTTTATTCAAAACGTACTTGAATACGTACTTATTCACATAATCTATAAGAATAAGATATGCTTTTTGCCAGTACACAAAGCCTCAAAAAACAAAAGCATGCTACGTACATTTCTAAAGTATGCACCATATCTATAAAAAAAAATGTAAGAGGATTTAACAAGTTGTTTGTATGCATTTAAACGAATAGGCCTACATATTTCCATGCGTACAATATTCATGTAACAGTGACGTCATCATGAATCATCAAAAAGATATGTTTCCAGCATAGACATGAATTTATATAAAATTTAAAACATGTCTTACAATTAGGAGTTTGTTTTATAATGACGATGCCAATTGTCTTAAAGTCCTTATCACGACATGCCTTGGTGTTCACACTTATTCAAATCATGAGATTCTTGGCACTTAGATTACGACTACAATTCATTATGGTTTAGATACTTAAGTGACATACGCATACCATATTCAGGTATACGGGCATTTCGATGAAAACATCTAAATACAAGGTATAATTATAATATGAAAATCGAACTTGATACCAGCTCTTATGGGCTACCAATGGAGACTAGGCAGAATCGCAGTTATCATGGTTATGTATTCAGATTTTGTTTTGGGTGATCAATTCGAGTCCCTCGAGCTGAGATTCCGGAACTGCAATGAGCAAATCATCATAATGACTAACAAAGTGACTGAGAATAATACATGCACCAGTTTCTGTTTCGTTGTTTTATACATAGAAAGTTGTTACGTTTTCCAATCCTCTGTAGGCACACAGGGATTTGCAGATCACCTTTGGCTATAACGCCATGGTCGCGTGCAAAATGATTGCAGCTTATCTAACTCGTAGTTTCCGAATAGGGGACTACCGTGCTTATACATATTAATCGGATGATAGACCCCGTCAAAGAGTAAATTGCGGATATCGTATACCATTGTCAAATCCACTTTTTGTTCTGTACACAGTTTCACTGGACTCTTATGAACCACTTAAGCATTACCAAATCATGGAGTATAAGAATAATCTTATGTTATTTCCTTGAAACAGCTGCATTTGTATGAGCGGGAACAGTTTGGCATCATACATGACTAAATGCATGTATTATACAAGGTTTCAGGACACTCTGAACCGTGTCCCCCCCCCCTCCCCCCAAAAAAACCCACAAAACAAAACAAAGCAAAACAACAACAACAACGAGTGAAATGTTGTATACCCTAGGCCCATTAGTGTATGATCTTTGTCCTTTGAATACATTGCCCATATTTTTCAACGAATAGGCATCTGGATGCAACGTAGGTATATATAAAATGATTTTTTTTTAAAGGAAAATACATTTAACCACTTCAGAAATAACTATGGAACAAATAGCATAATATTGACACGTTCCCTTATTCCTAAATGACGTGACAGAAAACTTTCCTCACAGAAATCATTCTGTCGTTATTCAAGTACAAGACATTGGTGATTATATACCTAGTTCGATTAAAAGTATACATGGGGTCATTGCAAAAGTATCTAATGAATAGCATGCTTAAGAACTACATCATTGTCATTTATTCTATGACGCTAATAATAGAGTAATTGTTCCGCCATACTGCCTGGCAGGTTGTAGTCCTCCTACGACGTTTGTTCAGCAAATAAGGCACAAAATAAAATTTTGCGAATTTTACACGCTGTTGCCAAAGTATCTAATCTTCTTTACCACTATTCTCAGACATAAGGTATGCTGATGCTGTATGAATTAGAAACGGAAGCTTCACAAATATTCACCATTTAACAAGGTAAACTCGAAGTGATGTCTTGCCCACATATCGCATTTGTGATTACACTGATTTTCAAATGTAAGCTCATTGACTTTTTGACTGTTGACGGAGTCGGACTTCACCAATATCAACACTTGACAGCCATCTTTAGATGTTCTGGGGAGTGAATTTGGTGGTCATATAGCTCAAAAGTGTGGAAAGTTATTAAAAGAACACCACAATACTATGTCGACAGTGCTTACAAGGTGAGATACAAAGAAAGAGCACGAAATGACATTGTAGAATTTGACAATGACCTACAATATTTGACCTTGAACGCTGGCACCCACAAGGTGGTAGAAGTAACTTCATCCAATCGTACATACATATGCAAAGTTTCATTTGGATACCTCAAACAGTACTTAAAGGGGAATGAAACCCAAATGTACCCGTGGATTGGAGCAATATCATAAGAACACATAAGTGAACATGGAAAATCGTATGATCCAGTGGAAGTTATGCATTTTTTAAAGTTTCAGTGTCACTTTCATGTATGGAAACGTATATGAAGAAAATATCAAGGGAATTCCATAAAATCTGATTCTAAATGAAAAGTACAAATTGCCTCCACTTATTTGTCGTTGCCATAATGTTAAGGGTAATATTACCCCCTCCCCCTTCTGGAAGAAGTAAATAAAGTGCTCCTTTTGTAATGCTAGAAACGTGAAGCTATGCCTATTTTCTTTACATTTCTTTATATAATTTTCCATGGTTGACGTCAAAGATGTAGCTTTCACATCTCGTAATGGCGGCACTGAAACTCTAAATATATGTGTATATATAGCTCTTCAACGGATTTTCCGATATTCCTCAATTTGTGACGATGTGTTCAACTGCTAAAGTAATCTCCCTGCATTAACTTGTCCACTTGTACTTTTCGTTTCATTTCCCTTCGTGATACAACGTTGCCATAATCAATAACAGACTGATGTGCGAACGGAGGGACAAGCTGAACAACATCATTTCTCTGGTGACAATTCCTTGTAAAAGTATACACCATGAAAACTTTAGGCTGGTAAACTATATCAAGACAATTATTGAACAATATTGTTAATGAAATGCCGTAGGTTTTTCTTCGTGATAGTTGCCTGTTCAGATCAAGGCTTGCAATGTACTGCTGAAGTATGCATCGGGTGTTTCTGCCTTGTCTGGGATACTGAAAGCCACAGAGCACAGAAGGCCGGAAACATTGTAGCGAAGGAAGACACGATTGTATACAGGAATTCGGGCAGATTTCACAACCATCCAGCCAAATAGTGCGCAGCATTCACAGTGAAGATTGTGGGATTTAGTCCTGCCAGGTTCTGAAAGAGATTTTGGCATGAATAAATAATGACTGAATAAAATTTCGAAGGAAATAGGTCGTTTACACTATAGGCGGTTTTGTTGCTAACATAAACTAACAGGTTGCAACTATGACCATTGACCAGAAAATGGAAAATTAAATTGATTGCATAGATCTACTTCAGGTTTCTAACGTCTTTTGCTGAAATAATGAGAAATGGTTTTGAAATAGCTGCGATATCCAAAACAGAGCAATAATAATATAATATAGGACTCACTTTTTATCACGATCGCTGCGTTTTATTTTGTTTTTGGATGGCTCATCCATTTCAAAACCAATTTTCATCAAATAATCTTTAGAATTCCTCTTAGAATGGCATACTCTCTATTATTTCATAAGTAGGTTCTTGGTATATCACAAAAAGTTAAAAGCCCAAATCCTCACCTCCACCAATACTATACCATCCCTTTAAGCTTTGATATTGGTTTCTAAACAAATCCGGTCGGATAGATTTATTTCAGCTCTTTGTCATATAAGTAAAACATGATAATGTTGCAAAGAAATATTCCTCTTATATTTCTAGTCACAAAGCAGATGGAATTCCCGTCTCCCATAAAAAAATAAAAGTGCAGCACTTACTTTGTCACAGACATACAGCATGTCCTCTCCAGGCAGACGGGGAATTAGGAGACAGCATACCGACATCACTAAGTTAGAGCTGGGAAAAAAAGAATAAATGTGGAATAGCCTGAGTAAAGTCATGTTGAAAAGAAAAATGTGGCGAATTTGGACTGAGATGAAAATACACACCTTTTATGTAGGCCTGCATACATTTATTACATAGGGCATATTCAAATATTCCCACATTTTTCCTGTCCAACTCAAAGTCTTCATAACATAAAATAACAAAGTAAGACAACATCAAATTACATGCCAATTTAACATCAGTTTGCTGTATATTTTACACAGTTAGGAAAGGAGTAAGACTTATAGACCTCAGCCATTCAGCCGTTGCTGAGCTTGCCACAGATGATGGTCCGGGTGCTGGCCATGGCAATGGGTGTAATGATGCCCATTATGGTTGACACCTCTAATCCTGCTACCACACACACAAAAAAGAGAAAATATAGCCCCCTCTACTTATTCATAACATTGATTTGATTTACTTTGATAATACTGGTTACAGAAAAGAAGATTACCCCCCCCCCCAAAAAAAAAAATAATAATAATAATAAATAAAATAAAATAAAATTAAATAAGTAATATATAAATAAATCCAAAAAAAAATGAAGATTCTTGCGGGGTAGAGATGCTGCCTGTATGAGTTACAATCCATCATGGAGTTTTCAGGAAAAAGTCAAAAAAAAAAACTGAGAAGACGTAGAACGGAAAAGGCAAGAATGAATGATCGCAATGGTCCACTTGAGTAACATATCTCTCGATTATAGATGGTATCAAAAATTGCACTATAGTCTTATCAAATTTTCCGCAACCCACTAAACGGTGGCTACGTTATAGTAACTGATAAAACTGCGTTCATGTGTAATAATACGCTTTAATATAATATACTTCACGGATATCACATGCTGAAAATCTAGATGAATCAATAACCTGAAAATACATAACAAGTGTGCATGTATTACGGATTAATCCATTAATGAAACTTACATATTCTGTTGAGGAATCACTCTGTCCTTCAGAATTGCATATCAGTTTACGTGATCAGGAGAATGCGCGCAAATTATTGTATCTTGCTTGAATACCTGAAAAGGAAAATCAAGTGTCATGAGTTCAAGGCCACTGTTCATGCGTGTGTAATAATTTTGCAGAAGAGCTAACTTATGTAAATGTGACTACGTAACTCTCTCCATGGCAGCTTAATGTATAGTTCAATTTTTATGCACTGCCTTGCTGCATACAGGGTGAACTTAAGTCTACCACTAACACTACCTGCCTACAGAGAATTATCCCAGCATAAAGATAAGCGTGCAATGTTTGCCAATATAAGTTTAGTTAGTACACTAGTCTATTTATCCATAAGTTTATCAACAATTATTCATCAACTTCAGTTCCGTTCCTTTTATTCGTTATTAATCAATTGTGGTATGGCACGACGCGATGTATTATCCTTGGGGATGTGTGTTTGTGTGGGGGGGGGGGAGGTGGCGTAAAGGTTATGTTAAGGATACACTTCCTATAGGAATATCCGATTCCACGTTTTCTTAACTATTTTGTTTTGTTGTTGATCGGTAAATATAAAGAATTACTTGAAATTTGTGATTATGTATGTGTTCACTGTATTGTGAGTATAAATCATGCTTGTATAATTGTGTATGTAGTGAAAATTGTATCATTTATAATGTGTACATGTACATGGATATATGTGAGTTTATGCATGTATGTAGATATTCCTATGTGCACGCCCATGTACCAACAAAAAGAATTTCCTAAATGAACAATAAATGAATCTGAAATCTGAAATCGGAATGCCATGACGTCTTTAGCAAGACATTTTATCGCTAAAGCTGCTCTAATTCCACAGAATGGTTACGAAACAAAACAAAATAGAACAGAAAACAGCACGCATAAAACTAGCCAGTTTTAACAGAACTCTAAAATGAACATCTTAATATTACTGCCTGCAAGCCTACATTATAAGACATGGCTATACAACCAAAAACATAACAGATACAAGAAATTTGATGAAGGGTAATATCGAGAGTAAGACCTTGGTCGAGAACATTGTGGATATTTCAAATCATGCTTTACGATGATGTTTTAACTCACCATTTTCCACGTGGTAGGAATCTGCGGGGTCTTGATATTATGAAGTGGACAAAATAACTTTGAAGTCAGAGTTGCAGTAAGCCGCTACGAAAAGCCTCAGAAGAGCTGATCTGCTATGGAAATGGAATTTGCGCTAGATGCCCAGCTCAAACACGCATGAACGAGCTGTACAATGAACCATCTGGGAGTCAACTTATGTGCACATAAGTTTGCACGACTCAACAATTCATTGAATTCATAAATCATGTTCAAGAAAAGAATGAACATGCCCACACCAGGTGACCAAACTACTGGGTCCGTGAATTGACACTCTAGTAAACATCCATGTCATTATTTTGCATCGAATGGATTCTATGGATTAATATGCGTTTTAAAAAAATTCCACTTTTGATTCTTAATAATTCAATAACTATATATCAGATAACACTATCATTGATATGGGAGATAGTTGTATAGTGTACAATTTCGTTGGAGGTGGTTTAAAACACAAATCAGTTTCATGAAATCCATGATCAATTTCACAGTTAGGTTACAGATTTTGCTCTATTTCCAACCCTCTGTACAAAATTTTCACTTTGCACAGGGGTCAATGGGTGTGTATGGGAGTATGTGGTTAACACCCTGACAATGGTGTTGAACAATAGCCAGGTTTTAATGCTTTATTATTTATTCATGAGAAATTCCACTATCACAGCTAGTCCTTATTCATTCCAAAATGTGGTGTTTGCAAGCACACGGAAACATGTGCTTACATTTTTCATGGGCATGCATTTTACCCTTAGGCTTTACCGTGCATGAATCCATGAAAAAAAAAGGGGAAAAAATCAACCCTTACAAATAAATCGTGTAGTTTGCATCCTTATATATCCGCGAGTTTGCTCTCTAAATGATTTTAGTTTATCATTTCCTTTACGTTCACTTAATAAAATATGCATACATAAAATGTGACAATGGTATGAATAAAATGACAATGTGACAAACAAACAAACAAAGCAAACAAACAGCAAAAGATATCAAGTGAAGGGGTGAGTGAGAAGGCAATTGGCCTTATTTAAAACTAATCCCGGAAAAGTAAATACATTGTATATACAGAGAAAAACATTGGCACACACACACACACAAACACACACACACTCACACATACACACACATGCATACACAGACAAAAACATGGACCAGCGCATATTAGCAATACACAAGATGTCATTTTCACAAACACACCCTATCTTGCTAGTCTCTTATAAATTCGTAAAATGATATTGGTAACTTTCAGACAACCTTTCAAGTAAAATGCGTTTTAAAGCTTCCTTAAAACTTTGTACCGTTTTCTTACATTTCACATCAGAGTGGATGGAATTCCAGATTTGAGGGCCTTGAAAAAATATTGACTTTTTTTTTCTGTCCCGAGATCGAGTCGCAACGAAAATCTTTAGCGTGTAGTAGGGTTTGATTCCATCATCGCACAGTAAGCATGCAGGGAATGCTGTGACATATTCCATTTCGATTGGTCAATACCAGACGAGCAGTCAAGTATTCTTCGTTAGCTTGTTCGCAGACCCTTTCATCAAAGACTCAACTTCATTTAAAAATGCTCCGATGAATGATTATGAAATTATGGGAGAACATCAAGTTTTATGATGTCTTTAAAAAAAAACATGTACATAGTAGCACCACGACGGTATGCAATATTGTATTCAAGTGTCGATCAACACCATATGGGTCTTTCTTTGAGACTTGTTGTGGACTCCATATTGCACCTTAGCAAGAATGAACCACAAACAGGAAGATATGTCTTTGTAATGGTAATTACGTTTCGACATCCCAACCAATAAGAGATAGGTTAGGTGAATGTTAAAGACACGGGGATACACGAATAGAAATTGCTCAAAAAAATGAAATAAAACGAACATTATTCTAATAGGCATGCCTGGGCAGTAATCTGATGTTTCTATTGATAGAGAATTCTATTTGAAGATTCATATCAGTTTGCTTTGTCAGAATCATGAGGAAAAGTGATAAAATAAACCGGCTATCCAGGGTACAGTTTAAACACTTTCACATGAAACAGCTCTGATTAACACTTTTGCACAATAATATTTCTGTTCAGAATTGACTTTTGTTTTATATGTTTTTATCTTAAAGTATAGGATTTCATTTGAAGCAAAATATAGCCAAAATTACGTAAACGTCCACAATGAATCTTCAAATTGCTCAGTGAGACGGCGGCATCGAATCCCGATCAGCGAAGGCACAAATGCACCTGTGGAATTGTTTTGTACAGCAATAGAAATCTGACGACTATTTGAATAATTACATCAAGTTGGAACTTCATCTGTTAAACCTCCTAGGTTATGTGTACAATGTGATTGGTCAATACCAGACAAGCAATCAGGTATTCTACTTTTGTTTTTTTAGTAGACCCCTTTCATCATGGACTCAACTTAATTTGAAAATATACTCTCGATGAATGATTATAGAATATGAAAGAAATTTAAGTTTCCTGATATCAAAAAATATATGTTCATAATATCAGCACAAGGATATGTAATATTGCATTTTAGTGCCGAGCAACACCATAGGATGGCCTTTGTTTTGAGACTAGTTTGGGGCGTAATATTGCACCGTCAATGACCGTGGCAAGATCGAACCCAAAATGAACCATATAAGAAGCAAAGTTCCACCATTTTCTCAAATCGTGTAGTTTGCACCCATTTTCGCGACTTCGAACCCTTCTAGCTCCCTTATTGAACCTTTTTTTCTTAGTGTGTAATTCTGCGGTTGGGGGTTCCTAGGTCATCGCTAGCCCGCGGTTGACGCTGATCGTCTGTGTATCGAACGCGTTGAGAACAAGGGTCCTGTCGCGCATAAACACAAATCTGGCGATGATAGCTCTCGGGGGAGGGTCGCGGGATGGGCCACCAGTGGCCTGGTTGGAACCGAAGTCGCGGCGAGGAAGTCGATGAGCGTTAGCTAGCTGGATGCCATCAGCATCGGTCGCGCTGATCCCGAGATAAATGAAGACATCGTGAAGAACCCGATCAATTTGCTCATTTGGTGATTCCGTTACTCCGTAGAATAGGAGGTTACTCCGTCGGCCATGAATTTCCATAGCGGTCAACTTATCGTTGAGTTTGGAGATCTCGTCCGCCATCTTGTTAACAATATCTGGAAGCTTCCTCTGTTCAATTTCGATGATTTTGTCAGTGTTCATAGAAACCGAGGCTTCCAATTCCGAGAGCTTGCCATTTATTGCATTAACTTCTAGCTTCAGGGCGTCCAGTTTCTCGCAGACTGAAGCGGATGAGCGGGAAATAGACCGTTGAATGTCAGCTAGAGTTAGGTTGGAATCACCATTTGGCGATTCAGTGGTATCAGTGTGGGAACTGCTATCACTCGTGGGCTGGACGGGCTGGGCGGCATGCGGTGCCCTAGGCCTCTCCTTCGGGCGTGTAGAACGGGTGGGCATGCGGTCAGGGCGGTCCGCCATGTTGAAGTGAACGTAACAAATAGAAGTTCAAATAAATGAATGAAAGTTCGCAGAAAGTGATGAGTTCTTCCCTATGTGGACTATCAAAACTAGGAGGTAACAGAAATGCAGTTCTGTTAATCAATAAGTTACGTTGTCAGTAGAGTAATGCCTGCATTCCAAACGTAAAAGGAAGGGCGGTGGTCGTCGGTCGGAGAGCACTACTAACACACGTCCTTCCCCATGGAAGTCGAGGAATGGAATTTTGAATTCGTAAAATGGGTATTCAAATTGGCTAGTACCCTACGTTCATTCAAATTCGCCTTGACTTGATGAGAAGGGTATTTCAGTCATTAAATTTCGCGAAAGACAGTCAAATTCCAAACGTGTTCATTCAAATTCAAATCATGCTATTTCTTTGTCTCAGATCATTTTAACGTGTCTTTCTATGTGTGTTTTCGTTTCATAACTACTGTTATAAAGCAGTAAAAGTATTATATCTCTTATCTAGTATAACTGGATTTGGTTGTTCTGTAACCAGACTGGTAACGCTCCTTCATGTCATTATAGGCCTATACGTGTACCAGTAATGCAGATTAACTTCATATTTTATAGTCATGACAGCACAATAGATACAGACGTATATCTCTAGAAGACATAGAAAGAATTATTAAAAAAAAGGATCATAACCTTGACTTCCTGAACTGGCCGACCGCTCGTAATAAAGCGCTCGTAACGGCCAGATAATTTGTGGCTTCTTACTTCTTCGGATTCAAAAAGCACGTTAAAAAAAAAAAAAAAACTGTTGTCAAAATCTCTTAAACGAATACGAAAACATGAAATGCTATGATGCTTACAAAACAATAACTACGATGAAAGAAAATAAGGAAAGAGGTCAAGCATGAACATATCTGTTTAATTGACTGCAGAACATGTTAAATTAGATGGCCAGAAATCAATTTGAATGAACGAGCGCAGCATGTGATCACGTGACTATATCATTATGAATTTATGAATGAACGGATAGTGGAATGGTGTTTGTCTTATATATGGATTTCAGTTGAAAAAGTGTTATTTAGAATAAGGGTAGAGGTAATGTGAATGTTTCAAAATGAATTTGAATGAAGAGATTATGACATTGAACTACTATGTCATCTAGGCGAAATTTTTGCTAAATTTAATTCAACATTAAAAAATTCGATTAAAAGAGGTGCGAAATTGGCCCGGATGCAGGGCCCTTGACAGGTATAGCCCCAAGGTATTCCCACCACATATGAATTAAGTGTTTTTAGGTGAAAAGAGTCATGTATGCCTATTTTCCTTGGCAGTGGAATTAACAGCTGAGATACGTAAAACACAAACCCATCCAGTTATTTTTAGTCTTTCAGGGGCCCCCAGCCAGTAGCTGGAAAGTGCTCCCGTATTATTTTCTTCTAAGTGAAAAGAATCACTGCTATAATTTCTTTTGCAATGGAAGTAGTACTCAACGAGGTATCAAAAACACCGAAACCAGTTATATACTGAACGGGGCCCCACGGAGTGTTCGTATTAGTGTCGCCACATGTAATTCCACTATCAAGATCTGCATCCCGATCTATTCAATCTGTCAGATCGGGAGAGAGCGGCAAAAGTGTCCGGGGACCGGGAGCATCGTACCAGCAGCGTTTGGGTGATGGGGTTGGATCTGGCAATTTTACAGATCGGGAAGAAATTTTGAACTGGTTCAAAATTTCTTCCCCATCTCCCCATCAAGATTGACCTATTTTGAATCGTAGCTCAAACGGGGAGAGAGCAGTGACAGCGTAAATACCGCGGGATGAGCGTAACAATTCCAGGTTTTTCTGACCGTAGTAACAGCGGCACAGAAACGGGAAGTAGTCTAAACTAGACACCGACGACATGGTCCCGCTGCTGCGCCGCTTTCTTGATCAAAGCACGACCTTCCCGCTTTAACGACGCTCTCACTAAGTTCTCTACTCTCGTATAAAATCAAGGCCTGTTCCTACGACGCTTCATTCCTGCTTCGATAACGCTATTGGCCGTTTTAGCTACGCTGTTCCTACGCTTTCCCAGACTCAATTACGCATGTCTTCCACAAGCGCATTCGTCGCTCTAAAATCGAACGTAGCCGATACGCTTGAAAATGTTTGCCAGAACAACAAAACTGATGATGATGAGGAGGACGTTGTCGTTGTCGCGAAAATGAAGACGAAGGAGCGCATATTTAAGAAGAAGAAGAGATGCAAACAATAAAGAGAATAAAGCAAAACACTTTGGAGCTACTGTCTGGGGCCCCGTGCAGGATAAAAATCTGACTTTGGTATTTTGGATATCCGATGGGTACTACTTCCATTGCAAAAGAAATTAGCCGTGACCCTTTTCGGCTGAATGAAACCAATATGTGTGTGTGTGTGTGTGTGTGTGTGTGTGTGTGTGTGTAGGGGGCACTTTGGAGCTACGGTCTGGGGCCCCATACAGGATAAAATAACTGGCTTTAGTGCTTTGGATATCTCTGATGAGTCTACTTCCGATTGCAAAAGTAAGTAGCCGTGACCCTTTTCAGCTGAATAAAATCAATGTGTGTGTGGGGGGGGGGGGGCGAGGGGGTAAGGGGGCAATATGGGGCTACTGTCTGGGGCCCCGTGCAGGATAAAATGACTGGCTTTGGTATTTTGGATTTCTCTGATGGGTACTACTTCCATTGCAAAAGAAATTAGCCGTGACCCTTTTCAGCTGAATGAAACTATTGTGTGAGTATGTGTGTAGGGGGGGGGGGCACTTTGGGCTACTGTCTGGGGCCCCTTACAGGATAAAATAGCTGGCTTTGGTGTTTTGTATATCTCTGATGGTACTACTTCCATTGCAAATGAAATTAGCCGTTACTCTTATCAGCTGAATAAAGTCAATGTGTGTGTGTGTGTGTGTGTTTGTACGTAGGGCTTATAGGGGGTGGGGCACTTTGGGGCTACTGTCTGGGGCTCCGTGCAGGATAAAATAGCTGGCTTTGGAGTTTTGGATATCTCTGATTGGTACTCCTTCCATTGCAAAAGAAATTAGCCGTGACTCTTTTTAACTGAATAAAATCAATGTTTGTGTGTGTTTGTACGTAGGGCCTAATGGGGGGTGGGGCCCTTTGGGGCTACTGTCTGGGGCCCCGTACAGGATAAAATAGCTGGCATTGGTGTTTTGGATATCTCTAATGGGAACTACTTCCATTGCAAAAGAAATTAGCCGTGACCCTTTTCAGCTGAATAACACCATATTTGTGGGGCCCTTTGGGGCTACTGTCTGGGGCCCCGTACAGGATAAAATAGCTGGCATTGCTGTTTTCTAGATAAGTACACCCAAAGGAACAATATCCACCAACTTTTGTCCGTGACCCCCTTCGGCTGAATAAATCCATTTTTCAGGGTCCCTTTTTGTGGCCCCTAGGCTTACGGTACAGGATGTGACTTGCCAGCAATTCATTTTATTGACCCCTGGCCACATCCTTATATGATGAGACCATCAAAAAGTGTTACCCTTTTCAGCTGAATAAATGCTCTGGGCCCCCGGTCTAGCCCCGAGTATACTCGGGCTGAGAGAGCGAAATGAACACGCATTTTAAAACTTAGAATTTCACCAACAATACGATGCCTACCCCATGATAAAAATGAATTATATTTTGTGGGACTACATACATCAAAATTGCCATCTATGTACAGTTTGTGATGATTGGTCATATCATGGGGTTAACCAAAAATCGGCAAATTGAATAAATTCAAAAGTAAATCTCTTTGTTTGAAGGGTTTTACTGTCATTAATAATATTTTGATTATGTTATAAAATCGTTCCCAAAAAAAAGAAACCACATGGCCAAGAACAAACCAAGTAGAGGATACTCTGTATACAAACAACGCAAGAGCCGATAGTGCCAGTTTATCGTTATCACTCATCATGGCGTGTGCCCATGTCTATTGGGCGAGAATACTTTGATGAATAGACCAGCTGGCAAGAGTATCAGGTTACATTGTACCTTTATGAATAGACAGGATGTAGATACAAAAAACATTAGATAGACCCTCTCGTAGACGCAATCTATAAAAGGGCGGGGGATTATGAACATAATAGAGAAGGTCAAAGGTCGATTACGGACGGCCTTTTTTTTTTCCGGTCGATAGAATGGATGTATTAATATGGATTCTGCCCCTGAAATGTCATTTCCTGTGTTTACCTGAGTAATAGGTTGAGAAATCATCACTGGAATCTGAACAAGACTTGGTTACTGATTGTACCTGAGTGAAAATTATTGAAAGAAATGTGATAATTAGCGAGAAAATGTCGCAAAAAGCAAACAACAAGACGAAGGGAAACAACGGACAATGGGCTGGACGACTTCGCCTGAGTTCCCCGGTCGGCCCCAGCACCGATAAGCCCACCAGCCTGGCTGGTCAAGTCAAGTGTAGATGCCCCAAAGACGCTAAGAGGAGATAAGCGAGAATCTTGAACCCAGAATAAAGAGCTCATTGTATTCGCACCACGTGCTTGAAAAGATTAAGTCCGTAATAATGGAGGCAATCGTGGAGGTGACACAGGATATGTACGAGGCTCTGACGCACGATCTGTCAAACATCAAACTGGAACTGGAAAGAATGAGCGAAAACATCAAAGGGATTACAAAGGAAATTGAAAAACTCAGAGAAAACCTTGATGACTTGGAGCAATATGGCCGAAGAGAGTCCCTCCGCTTTTCGGTGTGCCTGAAAAGCAATCGGAAGACACAGATAGCGTCATACGTGACGTAGTTCAGCGACACCTCAACATTCTTCTAGATGAGAAGGACATTGCTCGTAAAAATAGCCATCGAATCACTCCAAAACCTGGTAACAGCAGCCGTGGGAGAGGACCGAAGCCGATCATAGTCAGATTCACCACCTACAACATCCGTCGCAACGTCTACGAAGCCAAATCCAAGCTGAAGGGGTCTAACATCTTCATACAGGAGGATCTGACGCCGTTCAAGAGGGATCTGATCAACAAAAACTAGGCGAGGAAGATGTCATCTGTGAAACGAGTCTGGTCCAGTGACGGCCGCATCATCGCCCTTCGATCTGCCCCTGATGGCCATGAGAAAAAAAAACGGTCATGAGAAAAAGGAACGTCAGTGACCTATAAGCTCTACTTGAGTAAGAGCATGCACAAACTTGATAGAACTTTGCACTTCGTTTACAACCTAAATGAAGAACATTATACCCATGCATTGTTTGTGAAAAGAACGTCAAGGAAAATAAAAAATATTAATGCTCTCCTTTGTGTTGCATGCCTACAATGGTGTCATTTGCCCACGTTCCGGTGAGGATATAATTTTTTTTTTGAAACGGATAAAGATGAGATATGTTCGTAAATGTTACTTTGCAGAACTTCTGGTAGAAATGTTTGATACTCAGCCTGAAGATGAACTTCGAGAAGAAGCGAACTCTCCTGAATTGTCCAACAGCGAACTTCCCTGTCATTCCAGTTCCCGAATCTGTCAAGGAAGAAATAGACATGATAAGAGAGGAAAGGGGATTCAAAATTACCCATCTTAATTGTTTATCACTAACAAAAAAACACTGCTGAACTGCGACATCTTGCCAAGAAAATGGACATTGATATATTTACCCCTAGTGAAAGTCACTTAAATGACTTGATTGAAGATGGTGAAATTGATATTGATTCGTATTACCTCATCCGTAAAGATAAAACACGTGCAGGTGGAGGAGTTTCTGTCTATATTAAGAATACAATTGTATGTAAAGAAAGACATGATTTACAAGTGTAGCTGAACCTGACTTAGAAATTATGATTTTAGAGGTTATGATGTCCAGTGCAAAACCATTCTACATAATTGTATGGTATAGGCCGCCAAATTCAACAATATCCACTTTAAACTCATTTGAAAATATTTTGCAAAAACTGGATGATATTACAATGTAACTGTGATTATTTTGTACTAGGCGATGTGAATTGTGTGATTTATTAGCAAACCGTAAATCATGGCAAACTGAATGTCTTGTAAATCTAATCAACAATTTTGGTCTTGCTCAATGTATTCAGTCACCCACCAATGTAACAAAACAGACCAGTACTCTTATACAGTGGATCTTGACAAACAATCGTGACAAATTTGTTTCAGCTAAAGTTATTATTGTCACAACGAGTGATCATTACGCCATTTATTGTACTTGGGGTAAACGCAAATCATCACAAGGTTATATGCATAAATACAAATTTAGTAGAAATTTAAGACGTTTAAATTTACCTGGTTTTTATGAAGACATTGCCAAACTTACTTGGGAAGACGTCTTGAATGAGACTGATGTCGAAAAAGCGTATGATGCCTTTGAAAAAACTTTTACTGAAATCTTGAACAAACATGCTCCTTTAAAAAAGAAACGAGTAAAAAATGAAGAATCACCATGGATTAATGATTAACATACTACAAATAATACGTGAGCGAAATAAGTAAAAACAAAAAGCCAAGGAGTCTAATCTGGATAAGGGTTGGAAACTGTATAGAAAACTTCGTAACAGAGTAACTTCTCAAGTCCGAGTTGCAAAGAGACACTATATTTCAAATCAAAGAGGGAGTTTTCGCAAGCACGACGCGGCCGGGATTTTAGCGTGTCGTGTGCAAAATTTGCTTCTGCGCATGATGAAATCCGAGAAACATCCCGTCCTGGGGAAATCGAGTTCGGTATTCAGCCAAAATAGCGTTCGGTCCCGATGATGGGCAGCGAGTGAGCCAGCCAACCAGCCAGCCAATCAGCGATCTTGTCCCCACGCCTCCGTCCTGTACAGGAAAGCTCTTAGTACGGGGACTGTCACAGCTGATTGCTTCCGCGTATTCTCGGTCTTCCCGTCGTGTAGCGAAAACTCCCTACTTGTGCAGGGAGTGACGGCACAAATTGTCTCCTCTGCTCGTAACCAGTCCCCAATTTTTGACCTCAATGGCGACAAATGAATATGCGGACACAAATTGTTTTATTTATTTATTTATTTATCTATTTATTTCTAATCTTTTGTCAGGGTAGCCCATTCACCAATAAATAATACTGGTCTTCCATGGAGCCCTGAATAAAATTGATGAACATATATATGTACAATAAATAGCAAAACGTATATACAGAAGATCATATACAATGTAGATACATACCAGCATACTGTACATTGCAAAGTGACATAAAAAAGTACATGCCACAGCAAGAGTTCACCAGAATGCCGAAATAACAATTAAAACGCTATTATACAGGAATGATAAGCTAGCCCAGAATAAATTTCGTGTGTTACTTACAAATAACAACTTTGCTTAAGCAATCTCTTAAATGAACATATGGAAGAAGCTGATCTAATTGAATGATCTAGCCTGTTCCATTCAAGTACAGAGGATACGATTGGGCTGCACTTGTGACAATCAGAGCGAAATCTTGGCACACGTAGATTTCCACTGTCTATTAGCCTTGTACGATGTTCATGTACATCACTATAGGCTTAACTAAGTGCACCTGAAGGTACGAAGGTGCTTTGACCGAAAGATCGGTCTGTATCTGTCCGTCGGGGAATGTTCCGCGGAGACTGCGTCTGGCTTCACGGATCCCCTCCGTATACAGACCGAAGTCAATGATCCCGGCTCCTGTGTGGAGCATCGCGCACAGATCAAACGTTACGATAAACCAAATTTCAGACAGCTTTTTACATTCAAACAGATGAGCTAGTTGTTAAATTGCATCTGAGAAGCTTGGGTACAACATGTCCAGGTCCGAAATCGACAGATCGCACCGATCTGGGAAGCCGCGCTCAGACGACAGGCCCCGCCCAATTTTAGTAAAGTTTTGCTCCTACAAGAGCAAGGCCATCCTGATGAAAAATCGTCGGAAGATGAAGGGGTCTGGTGTCTCAATCCAGGAGGATTTGACGAAGCTGAACCACAGTATCCTGATGAAGTTGGCAAATCACCATAAAGTCCATGCAGCTTGGTCAACCGACGGGAGGGTTATGGCGGCTCTGAAGACCACCCAGGATGGAGTACACGTCAAGAAGGCCTTCACATCGCTTCAACAAATTGACACCCTGTAATTCAGATGCTTGCTATAATATCCAAAGAGACAAAACATGTTACATTTGTATTTCTACTCTAACTAAAGTCTCCTCTCCCAGGGGTCTATAATTTCCTTTCTTTTTTTCCCCATACCTTTACTCCGTTTTTTTTTCCCATAGCATGGGTCTTAGCTTAGATCTGTATCTTTTAAATGTTGCCGCTAACCATCGGCATCTCTAATATGGTTATATTACTTATACTCTTTGTGTTTACTTTTTATGTGTGCATGTAATTACGTGTGTATGTGCTTGTGCTTGAATGCTCGAAGATACTATCTCAACATTTTGCTTCTTTATCTGGTGATTCAGTTATCTCATAGTCTTGTTTACATAACTGTTGGGTATCTACTGTGTTTTCATCTTTTTTTCCCTAATGGATGATAATTTTGATGATGTTTTTGATGTTGTAGGTAATGACTGTAGTTATATCAATTGCTCTGATTTTCGTTACAGTGAAAAAAATAAACTGTCACTTTTGCATGTTAATTCTAGGAGCCTTTATAAAAATTTTGAAGATTTTATTGTGTTTTTATCCAGGATAAGATATGATTTTACTGTGATTGGTATAACCGAAACTTGGTTTAAACCTTCAACAGATGTAGCTATATTTAACATCCCTGGATATTCTTTTATTCAGTCATGTCGGTTGAATAAAAAAGATGGTGTGGTTGCATATTATATAAAGGAGGGAATTGATTTTCGGCTACGAAGTGACTTATCTGATACAAATTTGTATTATGAATCTTTGTTTATAGAAGCGAATATTACAAACACTAAATATGTTATTGGATGTGTGTACAGAGCGCCTGGTGCTGATATAAGATCGTTTATTGATAGATTTGATGATACAATGGAAATTGTGAGTGCAGAAAATAAAATATATATTATGGGCGACTTTAATGTAAATTTATTGAATATTAATGTAGATAATAAAGTTAAAGATTTTGTTGACTTTGTGACTTCATATCGTCTATTCTCCCTAATTAATAAACCAACTCGTGTTACGTCTTCAACCGCAACCTTAATTGATATCTTTACAAACTGTGTTAAAGACCAAATTCATTCTGGTATTCTGTGCTCAGATTTTTCTGACCATATGCCCATTTTTAGCATCAATAAAGGTGATGTTGTTACAGCTGTTAACAGCAAAGGTAAAATATTTCGGCGTGTTATTAATGAAGAGAAGATTAATGTTTTTAGCAAAAGTTATCTGACGTTAATTGGTCTTGTTTGTATAATTTGTATGATGCTAATGACTCTTATGAACAGTTTATTGATACTTTTTAATATTATAAATTATGATTCAATTTTTCCTTTAGTTGAGATGAAGTCAAAGAAAAAATGTAGAAAACCATGGAATACCCCAGGCCTCCTGAAATCTATTAATCAGAAGCATAAGTTGTACTCTAGGTTTATTAAAGATCGAAGTGATGCAAACTTTAAAAAGTATGTGGTACATTAAAATTTGTTGACTTCTGCTGTTCGACAGAGCAAAAAGAGGTATTATGATAATGTTTTTCGGTCAACTCAATATGATATTAAGAAGACATGGTATCACATAAATGAATTATTAGGGAGAGGGAAGAAACCATTAATTCCGAGTAAAATGTACCATAATGGCATTACACTTCAGTCAGATTTACATAAAGCTGAATATTTTAATAAATATTTTATTGATTTGCCCTCAGAGATAACCAATGATATACCTGCTGCCAAAACTTCATTTCTAGAATATTTACCTGTGCAAAGTCACTCCTCATCATTGTATTTTACTCCAACATCTGTTCATGAAATTACAAAATTTGCTACTGCCCTAAACTCATCAAAATCATGTGGGTCAGATGATGTATCTCCAATGGTTGTAAAGAGTTGTATACAGTATATTGCTGATCCCTTGTGTGATATTTTCAACAAGTCTCTTTCACAAGGAATTGTTCCACAAAAATTGAAATTAGCAAATGAAATCCCTGTATTTAAAAAGAATGATAGCAAATGTATAGAAAATTATAGACCAATTGCTTTGTTGCCCATTTTTCAAAGATCCTTGAAAAAATTGTGTATAAAAGATTGGATGATTATCTTCAATCATATAGTGTTTTGATTCCACAGAAATTTGGTTTTCGGAAAAAATGTTCCACGAGCATGGGTGTCTTGAATTTAGTGAATACTGTCGTTAATGCTATTGATAGTGGCAGGTATTGTACTGGTATATTTTTAGATTTGTCGAAGGCTTTTGATACTATTGACCATTCGATACTCCTGTGTAAGCTTGAGCATTATGGTATTCGTGGGGTAGCTCTAGCTTGGCTTAAAGATTACTTCCAAAATAGACAGCAATATGTAGCGGTAAATGGAGTTAAATCACAGTCGAGGCAAGTAACATGTGGTGTTCCACAGGGCTCAGTCCTAGGCCCTTTATTGTTCCTTATTTATATTAATGACATTATCAATTCATCTAGCTTGTTTACTTATTCGCTTTTTGCAGACGACACTTGCTTTAATACTTGCTCACCACAACTATTTGTTACCCTTAATAAACTCTGTAAATGATGAAATTGGTAATATATTTGAATGGTTTTGTTGTAATAAACTATTATTGAATACTAGTAAATCTCAACATGTTGTATTTAGATTAAGAGGGTGGATTTGCCATCAAGTGTTAAAACCGGTAACATCTATATGTTTGCCGATGATGCTACTCTGTTTGTTAGTGGGTCAACTGTTGAATCAATAGAGAACCAATTAAATCAATCAATGGAGGAGGTGAATCAATGGACGACAAAAAACAAGTTAGTATTGAATACGCAAAAAACAAAGGTAATGTTAGTATGTTCCCGGCAAAGATTAAATACGTTACAAAGGAAGAAATTGAAAGTTAGAATAGATAATATAATATTGGATTGTGTAGAACAAAGCAAATGTCTTGGTGTTGTTAATGACGAAACGTTGAGCTTTAAACACCACGTTAATGCTACAGTGAAAGTTATGCAACAAAAGCTCGGCATGATTAGACGAATAAAGCATTTATTTACCCCGAACCAATTAAGCAGATTATACTGGGGGGTTGTTCTACCCCATGCAATGTACTGCTCAACCCTTTGGTCTTTAAGATCCGAATCTAACCATACTACTATAAACAAATTGCATAAACGTGCTGGTTATACGGTTAGTGGATATACTTGGGATACCCCATCTGATCAAGTCTTACAAAACCTCGGGTGGTGTACTCTCAAAACACTATTTAAGAAAAATATCGCCATCATGATGTACAAATGTGTGAATAGCATTGCTCAATCAATATTGTGTGAAAGGTTCTGCTTTAACGACAATGTATCTTTGCGGATAACCCGCAATTCAAACAGAAATTTATTAAGGAAGCCACTGTGTAAAACAAATTTTTATCAAAAAACCTTCATTGATATCGGAGGAGAACTATGGAACTCTCTTCCTGATGAATGTCGAAATGCAAATTCGCTTTCCATATTTAAGAGTGATTTGGGTCGTGTTACATCTCTACTGTAATGTCAAATTAAAAAAACTGTATGTACCCCAGCTCAGTGTAACAATCTCGTCAGTCATGTCCTTTACGTTGCATTTATTTTGTACTTGTATAATGTTGCCTTTTTTTTAAGCTCTTACCGCGCAATGCAACTACATACTCAAACACTCATCGTACTTACAAACCTACATACACATACACGCATACACACACAAACACACACACACACACACATACAACGCACACATATACACATACACACACATACACAAACAACATCTACATAATCGTAACTCTTCAGTACATTACCATAGGATTCGCAGATTTGTAATTTCACTTGTTTTTTAATTGAATTGAAATTGTGTTTTTCATTGCAGTTACATAAATATGTATATATATATTGATGATTTTACAGTTCATCTATGATATCTAATAATGTCCATTGAATTGTTGTATTCAGCTTTAATTGTTGTTTAATGATTTATGTATTCTGTAACATTTTACAGCTAAATGTGTAAATTATTCATGCAATCTTAATTTTCTGTATCGTACATTTTATGTGTTGTTTTTAAAAAGGGCCTTGCTGAAAACCAGACATTGCTGAGCAAGCAACCCTTTCAAAATATGTGAAATAAATAAATAAATAAATAAATAAATACATGTCAAATGTTTTGTCCAAAATTATTCATGCTGCCCTCTTTTGATTTTTTTTTCTAGCTTAGTTGTATGGGATTGAAATCTGTTTGACCAAACAACAGAACAGTAATCAAATTGTGGTAAGACTAGACTATTATAAAGTAATCTTAGGGATTGTTGGGGCAAAAAGGCCTTCGCTCTCTTTATCATGCAGACACTTTTTTGGGTACGTTTTGGGTACGTATTACTCTTGTAACAACATTGATAGATTGGTGACAGTTCTAAATGAGGACTTAGATAGAATAAATGCATGGCTGTGTAAAAATAAGTTGGCACTAAATGCCCCAAAATGTGAGTTTTTATTGATTGGGTCGAGAAGGAGACTCAAGAGTATTTCAGTTCCTTGTGTAAAGATTAAGGACACGGTCATTAATCGGGTCACGCATATCAAATACCTTGGTGTACACATTGACCAGTACGTAGACTGGACAAAACACGCTGAATGTTTGCAGAAAAAACTGAAGAGCTTGTATTTACTGAAAAGAATTAGACCCTTTATCACGCAGCAAATGGCAATGATATTCTATAAAACCATTATTCTGAATCAGATGGATTTATATTGTAGTCTCATATGGGGGAACATGGTAAAAACATTTTGTGAAAAACTACAGAAAATACAATTTAGAGCACTCAGAGTGATTATGCGGGTTGACTGGAAATTTCCAAGTGAAGCCCTTCGTGATGTCAGTTGATACAAACAAAGTGTAATGATAGCATTGATCGACTTTCGGATAGACGCGATAAACAGTTGTTATGTATTATGTATAAGATTGTAAACGAAAACATGCCTTCACATATAAATGAATTATTTATGTACAGACAATATTTGTATGGTTTGAGGAAGACAACCCTCCAGCTAGATGTACCCAAACCAACCACAAATTTTAAAAAACGCAGTTTCTCATATCGTGGTGCCCTAATGTGGAATAGTTTGCCAAGTGATGTTAAACAAAGTGTTTCTTTAGCTGCATTTAAACGTGCAATAGATTTGATATGAAGGTTTTATATGAAGGTAGGATTTTTAAGATAATTACTTGCAGTTTTATGATGAGTATGTGTATTAAGTCTATATATTTGAATGGTCCCACTTTACTTTCTTTTATTTTTTCGTTTCTTTTTTATTTATCACATGTTTGTATATATATATGCATATTTTTCTTCTTTTAATGCGTAAGTGATTTTATGGAATTATTTCAGTATAAATTGTAGTATTCTTTGATACGTTGTTGATTTTACAGTGTATAATGATTGTGTTTGTTTTTATTCTCTTATGTTATGTATACTAAGTATAAAATGTTGTATTATATTACCTTGATCTGTTTTTACCTCTTCACGAACTCACTGAAGAACAGCCATTGGCTGAAGTGAGTGACCGTGTCGAAATAAAATAAACTGAAACTGAAACTGAATACATACATTTTCGATTTGTTTAGACCATTTCAGTTCTTCAGCTATTAAAACACCTAAACATTTAGTGAACTGAACTCTTTTAATCAGACTACCATCTAATGAAATGCTGAAATTTCAATTTTCCCGAGTTTAGCACGGGAGCCGATAATCATGACAGAAGTTTTGTCAGTGTCAAGGACGAGACGATTTTTCTTAATCCACCCCATTACTTTGTTTAGTGCAACAGTTATCTTTTCTTCTAAAACTGCTGCGTCATTAGCACCGACAGTGAGGGTCGTATCGTCAGCGGACATATCTATAACACCTTCTGAAGTACACTCGGGTAGACTGTTGACATAAATTGAAAATAAAAGGGGACCAAGAATTGACCCTTGAGGTACACCTAATCTAATAGTTGAAGGGTGGGACTTGGCTCCTTTGAATTGCGTCCCTTGCTGTCTGTCGCTTAAATAGGATTTGAACCAATCTACAGTCGTCTTGCTACACCCTATACACTTTAATTTATGTAAAAGTAGGTCATGATCTACAGTGTCAAATGCCTTCCGAAGATCTATGAAGGCAACTCCAGAAATTTGATTATTATCTATATTCAAAGACCACTGATTCACAAGTTTTGCAAGAGCAGTTGATTCGAAATGAAATGGTCTAAAACCAGATTGATTAGGGTGTAGTAAATCATTCGCATTCATGAATTGTTGTTGATGTACGGTCCTTTCGATAATTTTACTCACGGTTGGTAAGATTGAGATGGGGCGGTAGTTATTCAACGAAGAAATATCTCCTGCTTTAAATATTGGTACTACCCGAGCCTTTTTCCAATCACGTGGAACAACTCCCGTAGACAAGGATTTGTTAATGATATCGCAAAGAGATTCTGCAATAACATTCTTTGTCATCTTTAAAAGTTTGGAGCCGATGTGATCTTCTCCGGTTGCTTTATCTATGCCAAGAAGCTCGATCTGTCTCAATACAAAATCTCTCGTTATCATACATAAGTTAAATTGAGAATGAGATGGAACAAAGCCTTTGTCCTCACATAATATCATTTGAGAAGTATTCCCCTGCAGATCTTTTGTAATTTTAGAAGCATTCGATATGAAAAAATTGTTGAATGCTTCAGCAATACTTGCGTTGTCCGATACTTCTGCATCATCTACCTTTATGGTATTGGGAGAAATGGGTGACGATTTCAATTGGCGTAAGTTCCCTCAAGCTCTTCCATATTTTCTTACTGTTGTTACGATTTTGTAAAATTTAGTCAGTGTTATACGTAACTGTTTTTTTCTTATTCTCATGAGATGAGTAACTTTGTTTTTTAGATATTTATAGGTATTCCAAAGATCATCACTATTGTTAGCTTTAGCAGCTTTGAGAACTTTATCACGTTCCGTCATGAGCTTAACAACCTCATCAGATATCCATGGACATGCATGTTTTCTTATACGCTTTTTGCGCAAAGGTATGTGCTTGTTGATAACATTATTGAAAAGAGACAACCACATATCCCAAGCATCATGCATCAACGTCGTCTATGTCTTTTATGACCTGCCACTGAGCACTTCTCAAATCACTATAAAATTCCTCCTCATTAAGATTTTTGAATGAGCGAAATTCCGCACATTCAGATTTTTGATGGATCTTTGCACTGAAGTCCCGAATAGCATAATCATATACAAAATAATGATCACTAATGCTAGTCTCAAATATTCCCCATTCACGGTAAAGTTCTTTGTCTGATACAAATATCAAATATCAAATATCAAATCAATTGTCGTCGGTTGTTGTCTTGAATCTGCAGAAGATAATGCTAAGATGCACTACGAATTGTGTAGTTGAGGTGGGTGTTCCTGTGTTATGCTTGGGTGGGGTCGGTATGACTGTTAGATGTGAAGTGTTTGTATGTGTGTGTGTGGGAGGGGGAGGTTGGAGGGGGCTGCCCCTCAAGTTATGTGAAAAGTGTATGGTGTGCAGGTGCGTATATGACGTGCGTATGCGTGTGTGCATGCTTAGCTGGGTATGCGTATGGTTACATGGGTTACAGCTCGTTATTCCGAAGGTTCGTTATTGCGAAGGCTCTTTATTCTTAAGATTCGTTATTCCGAAGGTTCATTGTTCCGAATTTCATTTTCGGATTAACCAATCTTTGGAATATCGAACCTTCGGAATAACGCCACAAATTTTCGGATTAACGACCCTTCGGAATAACGAACCTTCGGAATAGCGAACCTTCGGAATAACGAACAGCACCCGGTTACATGTATGTATGTGTGTACGTCTTTTTGTATGTTTTTTTTTTCTCGAGCCCATTGGAGGTGGGGGAGAGTATAGGGATCACCTGCGACGTCTGTCCGTCCGTCGTCCATCCGTCCGCCTTCTGTCTGTAACGGTACAAAAAACAACAACAGCAAAACAAAACTAAAATACCTCGATGTACCCAGGGCTTCAGTGTAAGTCAAACTTGGAATTAAAGGGATGGTACAGTCAACGGCGTAAATCCGTACTGAGGAGTGGGGGGGGGGATGATTGGCGATAGTCACCATCACCACGATTACAAGCCCATAACTGGACCGGCGCAGCCCGGGGGGGGGGGGGGGGAGGAGCTTGCCCCCCCCCCCCCCCCCCCCCCCCACACACACACACACTTTACAGAGATCAAATGTCCCACTCTTTTCCATGCGAAGTGGGAGGGAAGTGGCAGCAAAAATATGACGACTTTTTGTTCTTGTTTTTGTTTGTTTTTTTGTTTTTTTCTTGTCAGCCGACTTTCGGCGGAAAATCAGACCTTAAAAGTATGAAGACTTTTTTTGTTGTTGTCTCTCTTGTCTTTTGATGTTCTTTCTTCTTGACTGACGGGCGATTATGCCCCCCCCCCCCTTTCAAAAACGTAGCGCAGCCCTGAATAATGCCCAAATAAATTCAATAAAATGCTAATAAGGATATCCATTTCTTGAATAACGTAGTAGATATTTTCCTGTAGCCATTAATTGTATTCTTCAATTTTCTTGATTTAAGTCAGTGAAGCAATCATCACAGGGGCATCGTTCCGTTTTAATGATGGGGGGGGGGGGGTAGGGGATGGACTTGAGTTTGAATATCTGTGCGAGGAAGCGGAGCGGCCTGGGGGAGGGTGTGGGAGGGGGGGTATCCCCTCCCACAAGAGGAAACTTTGGCATTTTCAGACCTCAAATTCAGCGATCTGGTGCACACTTTTGGTAAAATTTGGGATTTTTTTTCCTACAAAAAACAAATAAGAAAAAGAAATATTCATAGATAATTGAATGACTACATCGTGGTATTTCAGCTCTTGCTCCGCCTGTGCGACATCACTGTGAAGGCCTACTAAATAGTGGGGCCTATCACCGGCGTAGCCAGGATTTGATGTTAGGGGGAGCGGTTATGCGAGGGAGAGATGCGAGCGAGGGGGGAGGGTGTGGGAAGGGGGGTTCCCCCTCCCACAGTGAGAACTATTTGCATATTGACGTTGTAAATGGTGCAATTTGATTCACTTTTTTTTGCGTGTTCTATCGACTTGAAACAGTCCAACATGTTTAAGGTAGCAACTGATTGACAAATTGCCCTACATCGACGTAGATAAGCACTGAATTGATCAGTGTTTTAGTAGTAGCCATGATAAAAAATCATGGGCGTACATACTCGAGCAGGATTCGAACCCACGACCTCCTGATCACCGTACAGGCGTCATCTCCACTAGACCACCGAGCTTTCGCCCGACAGCAAGTGTTGGTTCTAATCCTTATAGCATGCAGCGGGTACTGCTTTGTTATTCAAATTTATGAAGTTCTTCCGTCGAGATGTTTTCATTGCAACTGATTGACAAATTGCCCTACATCGACGTAAATAAGCACTGAATTGATCAGTGTTTTAGTAGTAGCCATGATAAAAAATCATGGGCGTACATGCTATGTTTAAGGTAGCAGTACATTTTATGTAGATTATTATTGAACAATTTTGCCTATAAAATGGTATCATTTAGAGAAACTTCTTGTCTTAATTCTTACACTGAAGATCATGAACGCGATCATGAATTTTGACATTGTACAGTCCAAAAGCGGCCGTTTGTAGCTATTTATTGTATATATATTTTTCTCTTTGGAAATTAAGGGGGCGCACCGGGCGCATTTGCTGGCAATTTAATACTGGCAGCAACATCAGGAGAATGACATAACGATTAAATGCGAGCGAGCGAAGCGAGCGAGCTTGAAAATTTTGACATTTTACAGTCCCAAAACTGCTTATTGTAGCTTCATTTTTTTGCTTTGAAAAATTAAGGGGGGGGGGCCACCGGGCGCAACTGCTGGCAATTACCCGGCAGCAACATCAGGAGAATAGCATATAGCGATTAAATGCGAGCGAGCGAAGCAAGCGAGCTTGAAAATTTTGACATTGTACAGTCCCAAAACGGCAGTTTGTAGCTATATTTTTTCGCTTAGGAAATTAAGGGGGGTGGGGCGCACCGGACGCAACTGCTGACAATTACTGGCAGCAACATCAGGAGAATGACATAACGATTAAATGCGAGCAGGGAGGTGTTTCTCTTCCCACCTCCCTGATGCGAGCGGGCTTGAAAATTTTGACATCTTACAGTCCCAAAACTGCCGTTTGTAGCTATATTTTTTTTCGCTTTGAAAAATAAGGGGGGGGCGCACCGGGCGCAACTGCTGGCAATTACTCGGCAGCAACATCAGGAGAATGGCATGACGATGCAATGCGAGCGAGCGAAGCGCGCGAGCTTGAAATTTTGACATTTTACAGTCCCAAAACTGCTTTTTGTAGCTACATTTTTTCCGCTTTGAAAATTAAGGGATGGGGGCGCACCGGGCGCAACTGCTGGCAATTACTGGAAGCAACAAATATCTCGTAAACACATTTAAGATGTAATCTGGGGAAATTTCAATCCCAGAAGTGTATACTATTTTTTAGGGGGGGGGGATCCCCCGTTAATTGGAAGTATCTAGATATCTCCTTCCACCCAAGGAACATTTGCATTTCTTTAAACTGAAGTAACAGACCTGGTGCACACTTTGGATGAAACATTTTGAAATCTGTCAATCTAAAGTGTATTAAGTAGAAATGATTGAACGGGGAGGGTATGGTAGGGGTTAGGCCTATCCCCCTCTTAAAGTACGCGAGGGAGATTTTGTATTTTCTGAATTGAAATTCAGCCATCTTTGGGTGAAATATTTAGACAGTCTTCTATCAAAAAAGTAAGAACATTTCCACATCTCGTGAGTTACGAGGAGGAGCAAGATGATCTGTTTGTCCCCAATACTTTTATGGGGGAACCATCCCCCTCCCCCTCCATCGCATATCCTCTGCATATGAGGGAGCGTTTGTAAGTGACAGATCTGCTGCACACTCTTTGATAAATATAAGGAAATAAAACGTCAATCTCAAAAGTGTACAAAGTCCATCGAAAGGGACCCAGTATAGCTTTTGCATATTTATGATTGCAATTCAGCGATCCGGTGCATAATTCTGGCGGTAGTTGTCCAATTTTCCATAAAGAAAGTTCGAGATTTGACCTCATCTCGGGAATTGCTTGGGGGACAATATGATTTGTCTCCCCCAAATTCATCCACTGCACATCACACGATTGAACTTTTAAAGCGCTCGGTTCCACGCGCTTACGCTTTTTTTTTTCGGGGGGGGGGGGATATCGTACTTGGCAGAATAACGAAGAACGGTTTCCACAGAAGTCGAGTTGTAGTGGCAAGGTATATAGTGACAGCTCTTCATGTAAGCCGGGATAACTTGTGACATGCGACAACTAACACACTAGTTTTCCTCTGATCAAAACACTATTGAGAACAAATTGCTGGATAAAGGTGAATATAATAGTTTTATTCACTTGAATAAATTTATTCCGCGAGATCAGTTTTGTACATTATGTGTTAAAAACCTTAACCTAAAACAGTAACAAAGCAAACAAGGTTAAACAAACAAGCACAGTTTTTTCTCCGTATGTGTCTCTATGACAATCTTTGTGGAATCTATAAACATAATTATGTTCCGTAATTCCAATCGACCATATAGAACATTATCTTTTATGTTTAACCCCATTCCTTTGGAGAGTAAACAATAAACATCAGAAACGCAAGGTTATATAAGGACCGTATAAGCGGAGATTGAAAACTTGAAAGTTCATCTCGTATTGAAGGAAATTTTACCTTTTAACTTCAGTTACCTCACAGGAATAGATTAAGCAAACCGTACTTTAGTTGAAGACAACCCAACGTTTACTAACTATAAATCTCGCAACATAGGCCTACATATCAGAGCACTCCTGAAGCCCAGGTCTATCAGATGTTAACATAGCCTTTGAAAGTTCAAACATAATTGGGCATTGTATGATGCCGACAATTTGAATAATTTCCTGAGATGTTTTCTAAAGATTCTTTTGTATATTTTATTACCATTTAAACACCATTCATATTTGCAGAAATCGAAATAAGTTCAGCCCTTCCTTTTCGTAGAGATAGTTCTATTTATTTTGCTCACTTTTTTTCCATCTTTGTCAAGTTAATGGCTTCATATCTGGCCCCTACTAAGCACAAGGACATGATAAGCAACGTTATTTTCCAACAACGTAACAGGCTCGTAAATATACAGTTGTAAAATTCATTCTGGATCACGGCACACTTCAGGTTTTATACATTCTTACCAACGTGTGGAAATGATTTGGTAAGGTACAATATCCGTTTCAGTACTCCATTCCAAGTAGGTCCTATTCACTGGAAAAAAAAAGTGAAAATCTTTTCGTACTATTCTGGCAAACTGTTAGAATGTCTTGCCTTTTCCTTATTGTTTAATTAGGGATTAACGAATCCATTTTGCTGTTCGTGAGATGAATGTTGCATATCAATAAAATTGGTTGCGAATAAACTTGTCTTATTAATCTATTGATGTATGTTTGTTAACAGGTGAACTTTCTTGTGTTTTTTGCACATCTCCCATGAAAACAAAAAGAAATCTGGTTAATAGGTCTGAACCATTAATCTAAAGCAAAGTTCATTAGATTAAAGGAGGTACTTGCATATGGCAAAATATGGGAATCGACACCCGTTCACTGTTCAGCAGTTTGCTCTCGTCACGAGGCGGGCGTGCGAACGTCATGGCTCATGCATTACAGTATGTAGCCAATAACCTAGGTGGGGATGCAGCTGGTCTGATCCGACAAGACTACGAACAGTGGATGCGCGCGAATACATCGCCTATGATCCAGTGTTGTTTGTCGTTGTTTTCTTATTTTTTTTAATCGGTGGCAGTCTTCTTACACGAAAAAAAAAACTGCCACCGATCGTGTCGCGCCGAGCGGACGCGGTAGATGCGTCCACTGTTCGTAGTCTCGCCGCATCAGATGTATCGCTTGGCAAAGACAATTACCTCGCTGCATCATACGTTTAGCTCAACAGCAAATTACAAAGACAATAATAATAATAATAATAGTGGCTACTTGTATAGCGCACAGGTCCACTTTTCAGAGCTAATGGCGCTTCAAAAATGAAAAGATATCAAATATTGACATGCATATACATATTCAAACATTTCAACAAATAAGAAAATGCTAAACAAAAACAAATATATACCAAATAAAGAATACAACATATACCAATCAAAAATACAATATTGATCCAATATTAATAACATACAGCAAGTACAGTCCTCAGTACGAAAGGAACAGATAAGTTTTAAGTTTGGATTTGAATGACTCTGTAGATGACAGTTCCCTTAACTGAAGAGGTAACTGATTCCACAATTTTGGTCCCATAACGGAAAAAGCACGATCACCATACCCATGTTTTACTCTGGGTGTTCGGCGTAAGAATGCATCTGATGATGAACGTAGCCTTCGTGCCGGATTGTATTTTTGAACAGGATTACTTATGTATATTGGGGGGAAAGAATGAACTAATAACAGAATCTTGAAAATAATTCTTTTTTCTACAGGTAAAACCAATGTAAGGAACGGAGAACTGGTGACATGGAATCAAACTTATTAGTAAAAGTTAACAATCGGGCAGCAGAATTTTGCAACCGTTGAAGTTTTGTGACATCTTTTTTTTGAAAGATTACACAACAATGAATTCGAAAAATCCAACCGAGAAGAAATCAAAGCATGAATAAGTATCTCAGCTGCAGATTTAGACAAATATTTCCTTATGAAACTTAAATTACGCAACTGATATCGAACATTCCGCTGAATATGAGTTACATGACTTCGAAATGACATTTCCTGATCAAATATGACACCTAAATTACGGGCTGTTTTCGACGGAGTAATGCAAGTGCTACCGATGTTGACATGACATGACTGGTAATCAACTTTGCTTAACATATGCTTTGATCCCAATAACAGAAACTCAGATTTATCATCATTTAGTTTAAGGCCATTGGATGTAAGCCTGATTTTCAGGTCTTGCAAACATGCTTCGAGTTTTGCAATGGCGGATGACAATGAAGACACAGTGGGTTTAAAAGACAAATATAGTTGTATATCATCCGCATAACAATGATAACTAATACAATGCTTGCGAAATACTTCACTAATTGGTTGCATATACAGAGAAAAAAGCAGCGGGCCTCCAACAGAACCTTGAGGTACACCAAATTTTGTCATAGTTTTACAAGAGGTAGAATCACCAATTCTAACATAATGAGATCGATCACATAAGTAGGATATAAACCAATCAAGAACAGTTCCTTTGATGCCCAAATATCTCAATCGTTGAATCAGAATAGCATGATCGACTGTGTCAAAAGCTGAGCTCATATCAAGCATGATAAGAGCAGCGATGTTACCACTATCTAATTCTCTGAACACAATATCTGATAAGTTGACTAACAGTGTTTCTACACTATGACCAGGCTTGTACGCAGATTGAAATGAATCAAGCAATTCATTATCTTGCAGATACATTGTCAGTTGTGAGAAAACAACCTTTTCAAGCAATTTACTTAAATAAGGTAAATTTGAAATTGGGCGGTAATTTTTTAGACATGATCTAAGCCTGCTTTTTTCAAAGTTGGATGACTAACTGCTTTTTTACACACCTATGGAACTACACCTAATCTCAGGCTAGCATTTATGATTCTTGTGATAACGGGTGCTAAAACTCTGCCACACTTCTTAACCAAATCTGTTGGGATTGGATCAAGTTCACATGATTTGTTAGGTGAGTTCTTAATAAGCTTTTCTATCTCATTAACAGTGACAGACTGAAACTCACTCAATTCTGACTTGACTTCACATACAATGTCATTTGGCTGTTCACAACGAGTTGGGAAACTCCGTTGGATTGCCAAAATTTTATCAATGAAAAATTGATTAAAACAATTGGCTAACTCAACTTGATCACCATGAGTGAGGTGTTCTGGCAAAGGAGATCGCTGTTTTCGGTAAAGTAAAGCATTAGCAACTTTGTACAACTTCTTTGTATCTTTCGCACAATCCGTAACCTTTTTAGAATGATATTGTAACTTAGCATCTTTAATCAAGGCATTTACACATCGCCTTTGTGCATGATACATCTGCTTGTGAATCTCCAGTTTTGTGGACCTTGACTTCCTTTCTAACTGTCTACGAAGCAGTTTTGCTTGAGCTATTTCTGGGGTATACCATTCCGTATTGGGGTGTATTGTGACCTTGATTCGTTTCTCAGGTGCCAACTTATCAAGGGTGGCAGTGAGTAAGGTGTATATGTGACAGTGCACCTCAAAACAAACAAAAAGTCGCCAGACATGAATTTTTAGTTAAGACCATATTCTGAAAGAGCAGACTTTAAACTTTAAAATGATGTATAAATCAAATCAAATGGACTCTCCTAACCTATCTAAATATTGGAAAGAAAGCACAAACTCAGGAAAAGTGTGAATTGAGAAAAGAGGCTCTGAAGTACAGTGTCTATTCAAGTGCCTAATCTTTACTAAACCGTGCTGGCTGTGCGATGAATGGGACAAAAAACAGGAAGTAAACCACCAGAGTAACAACAATGAAGAGATCATCAGATTGAACTGAAATTAAGCATGCCTCATTAACACATTCTGTCCATAATCAATGTCAACTTTTAAAGCAGTAGCACTATCCTTTCAAAAGTTACTAGAGTTGAAAGTGAAGAGTGTGGACAAGGTTTTTCAGAAATGAAAAAAGGATTCTAAAGACACACATAACCACACTATTCTACCAAAAATGTTCGAGATAAACTGCTAAAAAAACACACTTTCCTGCCCGTTTTATGATACCAAATTTTAGCATAATGTAAAGGAAGACCCGCTCTTTCAGAAAATATGAAAAAGTCAATTTCGACTAGGTTGACCCATTTCACTTATTTTCAGTCCTCACGCAAAATCAGTGTGTGCGACTTTATGTTCGTTTTGAGGTGCACGGTCACATATACAAATTCACTTCATCATCAACATTAACTTGAGATTCAGCTGATAAGAGACTTAACAATAACTGCATTCTCCGCCTAGATTATAAGCTATGCAATAATCCATCATGCTGAAATCAATATCGCCACATTTCTTTTTTTTTCCTACATCTTTTTCTTGGGAGAATTTCAGGGGGGATATTGTACAGGCCACCCCCCCTCCTTCAAAAGTGTGGGGGAGATATATCCCCCCCCCCCCCTTCCCCATCCCCGGGGATTTACGCCCATGGGTACAGTATTGGTGGAGATGAGAATTTGGCTTTAAACTTTTTCCGAGATACCAAGAAAACACATTGTCTTATGAAATAGTACAGAGCATATCATTTTAAGAGGAATTGAAAGTTTATTTGAAGAAAATCAGGTTTGGAATGACTGAAACATCCAAAAACAAAGTAAAAAAAAAAGCGATCGTAATAAAGTGTGGGTCCCACACTTGTTAGAATCGCTCTTTTTTGGATGTCTCAGCCATTTCAAAACCAATTTTTATCAAATAAACGTTGAATTCCTCATAGCATCACATGCTCTTTCATATTTCATAAGATGTTTCTCACTATCTCACCAAATAATGTTAGAAACCTGAAATTAGGTCTCAACCAAAACTATACGATCCCTTTAAGGGCAGTTATACAAAATCTCACATTTTACCAAACATAGAGGTGACCTCAAGGTCATTGGTCGCAAGCAAGGCTCAAGGTTAAGTTTTTTTTTTTTTAATGGCGCGCTTCTATTATGACTCATAACACCATACACACAAACTCACACACTTTTTTTTTTGTTTTTCCTCGATGTTTATTGATTTCATTCAAATCATTCATAAACCAATCCATTCTGGGTGTAACATGAACATAAACGGTACAAATGCAATTCAAACCACAAAGAAATCCATTTGTCAATTTACACTGCAAATAATCTCTCTTCAACGTAATAGATAACTCGATTATTATAATCAACCCTACTAACAATTTCTTCACGAGAGTTTGGACAATAGATAACTCGATTATATAATCAACCCTACTAACAATTTCTTCACGAGAATTTTGACATGTACCAAACCTATATCCCTTGAATTCGTCGAATCATGTAAGTATAAGTCCTTCTCATATACAAGGGTATGCATATACATAAAAAAACCCGAAATACATTATACAAATCTAGAATGAAATTATTCATTAAAAAAACCCGACCAACCCTTCCCCTCCCAACCGAAACAAATCTACATCTTTCCTAAATGTTAAATCCTGCCCATATCTTTCATACCATTTATAACTATCCTTCTTCAAATCAAATCCCCATCCCACCAACCCCCGATTAACCAAAACCTAAACCATCCCACAACCACATTTACCAAGCCACATACACACACACATACACACCCACACACACACACACCCGAACCGATACCACCTTCCTTCCTGATGGAACGACTTCCCAATGTTGATACGTAAAACATAATGGACCTTACGCAAAAAAGCAGCATCCGCCGCACGCATGGACCGCTCCGAATTCAAATACAAATCCGTCAAACTAACTCATCAAACTCAAAGCTGATGATAAAATAGATATACGTTTATGCCAGCAACAGCTTACCCTTCCCCGCGCCCAGCCAATAACACATAATATTGCCTTCACCAAAAATAAATACTAAAGAAAAAAAATGCCTAGGCCCTTTTTTTCGAAACATTTTCTCATTTCAGCAAATGTATTCCCAACTTATTTCTTTTTACAGCAATTTCTTTTTCTTCATCCCGAAATCTTATCATTCTCTTATAAATTTCCTCAAAAGTAGGATTTTTTCCCTCCAACCTAGATCTAAAAATATATTTCAAATGAAAATTATTCATTGTATTATCAAGTTTAATTTTTGGGTCCCTTCCCATAACACCAAAATGAACATCTTTCCACTCTATATTTCGAAGATGTGCCATCTCAAACCTATCTATCACTTTCTGCCACAAATTCTTAACATGCACACAATCCAAAAATAAATGTTTATACAAAATCATTACTCCCCTACTATGGTTTGACCCATATGACTAAAAACAATACGTCCTCCCTAGTCTCTTTCCCATGCTCCCTCAATATCAGGAGTATACGTTTCCTGTAACATGACTATATCCCCCTTTCTCATTCTAACCCAATCAAAAATCATCTTTCTCTTTACTCTATCCCATACTCCCATAACATTAAGTGAAATTAGATTCAAACCCGCCATTGTATTGTATGAAAAACGGTATCTACGTAACCTAGGGGGTACCTACATAAGTAAGAGCAAATAGCTCAAACCTACTCCACCCAAACCTCTGAATTGTACTGAAGCTTAGTCTAACACACCAAGAAAAAAGGCGGTATCCCACACACACCTTCTATTTCACACCACCACACACGCAACACAACACACACTCCATCATCATCCCCTCAGTCATCTTTGACCCCTCACTCACCCGTACCCGACCCACCTCCGACAACATAACACTTATCCTAATCATCCTTATTCTACAACACACCCGTCAATGATTAACACCTGTACATTTCTAAAGCCGCTCCCTTCCCCACATTTTACTTTCTATCCCGTCATATCATTCCTGTCACCGATAGTCCCAGCATGTACATGTACCTACACACTGTCACCGGTAATCCCAGCATGTACCTACACACCCACACAAACACACTCGGACATCCACTCCCCACACACCTATCCTTCCCACTTACTTAACCTATCAAAACTGACTTAACTCAAATGCCAATCATTATTGATATAAATTATTCCTCACAAATTGTGACCGTGCACCTCAAAACGAACATAAAGTCGCACACACTGATTTTGCGTGAGGACTGAAAATAAGTGAAATGGGTCAACCTAGCCGAACTTGACTTTTTCATATTTTCTGAAAGAGCGGGTCTTCTTTTACATTATGCTAAAATGTGACAGTGCACCTCAAAACAAACAAAAAGTCGCCAGACATGAATTTTTAGTTAAGTCCATATTCTGAAAGAGCAGACTTTAAGCTTTAAAATGATGTATAACTCAAATCAAATGGACTCTCCTAACCTATCTAAATGTTGGAAAGAAAGCACAAACTCAGGAAAAGTGGGAACTGAGAAAAGAGGCTCTGAAGTACAGAGTCTATTCAAGCGCTTAATCTTTACTAAACCGTGCTGGCTGTGCGATGAATGGGACAAAAAACAGGAAGTAAACCACCAGAGTAACAACAATGAAGGGATTATCGGATTGAACTGAAATTGAGCATGCCTCATTAACACATTCTGTTCATAATCAATGCCAACTTTCAAAGCAGTAGCACTATCCTTTCAAAAGTTACTAGAGTTGAAAGTGAAGAGTGTGGACAAGGGTTCTCAGAAATGAAAAAAGGATTCTAAAGACACACATAACCGCACTATTCTACCAAAAATGTTCGAGATAAACTGCTAAAAAAACACACTTTCCTGCCCGTTTTATGATACCAAATTTTAGCATAATGTAAAAGAAGACCCGCTCTTTCAGAAAATATGAAAAAGTCAAGTTCGGCTAGGTTGACCCATTTCACTTATTTTCAGTCCTCACGCAAAATCAGTGTGTGCGACTTTATGTTCGTTTTGAGGTGCACGGTCACAAATTTGGTATCATAAAATGGGCAGGAAAGTGTGTTTTTTAGCAGTTTATCTCGAACATTTTTGGTAGAAAAGTGTGATTAGGTGTGTCTTTAGAATCCCTTTTTCATTTCTGAAAAACCTTGTCCACACTCTTCACTTTCAACTCTAATAACTTTTGAAAGGATAGTGCTACTGCTTTGAAAGTTAGCATTAATTATGGACAGAATGTGTTAATGAGGCATGCTTAATTTCAGTTTAATCTGATAATCCCTTCATTGTTGTTACTCTGGTGGTTTACTTCCTGTTTTTTGTCCTATTCATCGCACAGCCAGCACGGTTTGGTAAAGATTAAACGCTTGAATAGACACTGTACTTTAGAGCCTCTTTTCTGAGTTCACACTTTTCCTGAGTTTGTGCTTTCTTTCCAATATTTAGATAGGTTAGGAGAGTCCATTTGATTTGAGTTATACATCATTTTAAAGCTTAAAGTCTGCTGTTTCAGAATATGGTATTAACTAAAAATTCATGTCTGTCGACTTTTTGTTTGTTTTGAGGTGCACGGTCACAATTTGTGACGGGGCGACAATTGAGCCCTCATCGGGAGCAAGACAAAACAAATTACAAATTCCTTATTTGAATCGTCGGCCAAAATTTCTAAATACATCTGCCATGTTCATTTAAACATGGACCTAATACACATGGACATTCATCGTATCGTTAATTAATTCATGCACCCGTACATCTCAAAAGCACCTCTTAGGCTGCGTTTATCAACTTTCCCGTGTTTAAACGGCTTTCAAAAGCCGTTTCCGAAGCCCTTTCCAAAGCCGTTTCCAAAGCCCTTTAGAAACGGCTTCCAATATAGTTGTGTTTATCAACTCTTCGCGAATACGATAACCGGCCTGTCACTGCACAGCTGCACTGCGCAATTCGACCCGAGGAGAAGTTCGCAACTGCAGTAGATTTCAAGCCGTTTCAAAACAGCTTTGCGCTTATGGGTGCGTTTATCAACTCCTTTTCTCGGCAGAAACAGGTTTTCCAAACAGCTTTCAAGGAATTTTTACGAGTTGATAAACGCAAATCTGTTTTGAAAGCCCTTTCGGAAAGCCTTTTTCGAAAGCCGCAACTTTGTGGCTTTCCAAACAGGTTTCCTAAACAGGTTTTCAGAAATCTGTTTGTAAAAGCCTTTTGAAGTTGATAAACGCAAAGTTGTATTGTATTTTGGAAGCCGTTTATAAAGAGCTTTGGAAAGGGCTTTGGAAAGGGCTATCGAAAGGGCTTTCGAAAGCCGTTTAAACAGGGGAAAGTTGATAAACGCAGCCTTAATCTCACTTCAAAAGGCTTTTACAAACAGGTTTCTGAAAACTTGTTTAGGAAACCTGTTTCGGAAAGCACAAATTTGCGGCTTTCGAAAAGGCTTTCCGAAAGGGGCTTTGCGTTTATCAACTCGTAAAAATTCCTTGAAAGCTGTTTGGAAAACCTGTTTCTGCCGAGAAAAAGAGTTGATAAACGCACCCAAAGACAGTTTTAGCACGCTTCACTGCTTTGATCCCATGATCGTCATCGCCAGCAAGCCGGGAGAAGAACAAGACGGAGATTCGAGAAATCTAAAACTATCATATGTGTGCAGAAGAAAATAACTCACAAAAATCAAGTAAAGTGAATGTGCAGTTGTGGTGTATGTTAGGAAATCATACCCCAAACAATTGCGCTTGGGAGAAGCAGGCAGTTTTTAAAAGAAAGCTAACATTTTGTCAGAATGATTGTCATTTGTGATCTTAATATTTCTCTTTTCTCCCGCTTATTCCAGCGCAAAAAGGGACGGTAATAGTAGAGAACAGATATATCTTGCGATTAGGCAAGATTTTATGCGTGTGCGAAAATGTGCGAATCAGCAATTACCCATCTTTTGGCACAAAATTTGTCATGATCTCAGGGTTGCCGCTGCTAATCATCTGTATTTATGCAAAGACATTTCCGTCTGAAAAAGGCACACCAGCGAAATAAGACTGAAACGATGGAAACGATCCTTTTGTTAGTGACGATACATGGATACATGATCATACAATCGTTATTGTCCAGACACCTGAATGTACTCATTAAAGACCTAATAAAATGCGTGCAAAATGTTATAACATGCAAAAGAAATGCACACTATATGTCATGATTATCAGTGTAAATATGTTTTCAGTGTCGTTCCAGTAGAAACTCCCCCAAATATCACATTTTTGGAGGACCTCGTTGCAGTTTTTGCGAAAAAAAAATACAAGTGACCAACACCCCTGAACCGATTGATGACGTATTCTAGCACGGAGTTGTGCTCAGTTAGCAGACGCCGCTCAGCACTAGCACCCCCACACTAGCTTGGTACACGCGCGTACACGTTAGCTAGCCCGGCCAGGCCCGGCGCCCGGGCCCGGGATGTGCGCTCCCGATCGACCCACTGACTGTCGACATGTACGTATTAGCACCACGGTAAGTTAGCTTGCACAAATACCTGGTACCTCGAGCATAATGTCTTCCCCTATATGGGTAAACATTGACATTGATGATGATGGTGATGATGAAGACTGCAGCTCTGACGATAGCGGAGAAGAAGAGGAGTCACATGAATTGAAGTTGAATTGGAAGATGGGGAGGGAGAGGCAGCTTATGAACTAGAACGTTATCGTGGGGTGCACCTTACCGATATGAACCAGCTGCATCTCCCGCTGCCAGTCAGTGCAAGAGCGAATGAACATGGTACCAAGTCCGAGAATATAAGACCTCATGGAAACGATCGCCTCAATGGGAAATACAGAGTGGTATGTGCGTGGTATACCCCATAGTTTAACATTAGAAAGGATATACTGTATTCTACATGATTGATAGTGTAAGTTGTAACTGTTTGTCTCGTAAGTATTGTGCTGTTCGCGCTGAATTTGTTTTTGCAATTTCGGCTTCTCATACGTAGGCTAGTGTTAGCGCATCAAACATAGCGATGATTGTGTGTTAAATGTATGCGCGCGCGCAATATATAGTAGTGTGATTTTCGGCCTTCCATAATGGGCTAGAAAGATGGCGCACGAACCGACGGTTTGCTCGTTCGTGAGTCTAGCCAAAATGCAGAAAATGTGTGAGATTATCTCACGATAGTCACAGAATTCCGGGTGGAAGTTCTTCCTCTGATGGTTCTGCGTAAGTTTACAATTATTACGTTGTTCACAGTTCTTGATAAAAGAGAATCTCAATGCCTTTTGTGTGTCCGGATATCATGAACGGTCTAGCGTAAGTGACGCTAGTGTAGGTTATGTACAGTAGCCTGACTAGTAACCGCTCACTTTGATACTTTATCTTTATTGTGAATAACTTTACCAAATTATCTTCTTCCCGATCCAATCCTGTGAAATGGAGTTGGCGATATTGCTCTTTCTTATGTATATTACGATCATCTGCTCACGAAGTCCTATAACGGAATAAACGCGCGATATCTTCGTCGTTACATCCTGTACTAGTAGCCGCTCGCTATAATACATGGCGCGCGCGCCGCACATTACAAGGCTCTGAAGGATGCTAAGTCCCTTTCTGAATGATGCTAACTAGCAAAGGGCAAGTCTGCCAACACGTGTGCCGAGGCTGAGATAAACATAAATTTTTGGCAGCATACGGTGTGGTGGATATTCCATATAATTGTATTCAATTTCCATGTCCGAATTCGAACAATCTAATATCACATTAATGTTCGGTTTGTTGTTTTTCACTTTCTTTATCGTGTAAGTATGCTGCATTGGACATAGTGTCGTATTTATTATTATGTGGAAGACGGGTCTGCTTATTTATAGTTGCGAAAATAGAATTTTATAGATACATGGGAATCCCGTTAAAACGAGATCATCGGTTCCGGGTGATTTTGCTCGTCATATCCGGATTCTCGTTGTATCCGAACGCTTGTGGAATTTACACTTTATATGTAAATGCTCTATTAAAATTGGGCTACCTGCATTTTATTATGACGACGTCATATTAATGAACAGAAAAACAAGAAATGCGACAGGAAAATGAGAGAGCATTGGCGATAATTACGATTATTTTTGTTCTAGACACATGTTATCAAAATTAATATTGCAGATTTGAAAAATCATATAATCATATCGTATATGGGGCCTTCCTTTTGTTAGCCCTATGCTGATCAATCTGCACATCTGAGAAGAGAGAGAGATGAAGCAAAATTTATGCAACTACAGGTAAAGTATCGCGCTATCAACGCTGCGTTTAGCGTAACTCGCGTGGATGAAAGCTGTGAGTAAAATCCGAATTTATCTTTCATTATATGACAAATTACTGATATAAACCACGTGTGCTATGGTGAAAGTTTACACAATTTACACTCTCATCTTTTATTTCTTCCAGGGAAACAGCTTCCCGGTTGTGATGCATGAGGTTGAATGCGTGCTTTGCGTGAATGTTTTACCCGACGACTTTGATGGGTCAATGCCGCTTTATAAGAAAACGAAAACCACATAGATACCGGCTAACTGTGGATTGCAAAATCGAGTGAAAGTACTTGTATTTCGATAGGCTACAGTTGACTTAATTGAAATTTTAGCATACGATCCCATCGTACAAAATTTTGACATTTAATTCGATTCATCTTATCAAAGTTACGTATGGGTAACTGAGCGGCCAATGTTTGCGAAAGCAGCGAATAATGGCAGATTCTTACTTTCGTCAGGGCTCGGTAACGGTTGCGATCAAACTCAAGAACAGTTTTGATTTTAACAAACAGTTCTTTCTTATCGCAAAGGATATTTGAACATGTTCAAAGCTCCCAAAACATACAATTCGCTGTGTTCGCCGCTCACAGATATTCCCGTTACGTATCTTTGGAAACATTCGGGTTAAAAGAGAATAAGTTGTCGTTGTATAAAAATCCGCACAAATTCATCTTTGCTTTTCTCTGTTTTTAGGCCCGAAAATTATCTCGCAATAGCCGGAACTCCAAATCTCCATTTAGGCTAACAGGCAAATTTATTTGGGACCGGACGATTTATTTCGTTATAAGTGGATTCTCGTTGTATCCGATCTCGTTAGAACAGGATTCCCCTGTATACAAGTTATGAAATAGCCATTATTCATTAATGTATTGGACTGAATGATTCATGAAGTCTTTGATGTATAGCGATCAATTAAAACATTTAAAACGCAGAATAGATCCAATGCAAATTAATTCACGTGCATTATATGCCCTCCGCTGTTTTATTCTAATATTCCTTTTCTTTTTCTTTTTCTTTTTTTTTGCTTCCTGTTTCTTCGATTTTTTCTAAGATCATTTCAAGTTGTACAAACGTGGCAAACAAGGAACTTTACAAAGAAATCCATTCAATTATATATAATGTCAATGTCTCACAACTTTTCCAACAAAGCTTTCGTTATAAACATCATTATAATATCACCCATCCATTAAAAGCGTAGACGGCGTGCTCTGTCAATGTCTGTAGGCCTAGAGAATAGATTTCAGAACTGGCATAAATTGGTTTTAGGCTCAAAACTTTCCATAAAACAAAAGGCTTATCGGTATACATCATTGTACGAAATACAGAAGCATATAGCTTGAAAACAATAAATTTAACCTTTATACCAAAGTGTGGACTTTGATACCACCCGTTTCAAGGTCACATAAATTATAAACTGGCAAAATCAGGGTGTTAAAAGTCTTACACCAACATGGTGTAAACATAATTATCTTAACACCGTTGATAACGCCAGGATTCACTCAAATCGGCCACCATAGATAAAATGTAATATTTATATTAACCTCTAAATACCAAAGTGTGATTGCCTGGATGTCATGGAAGCAAACCACGCCCGTAACCAGGCTTTTTTTTTGTTCCTATATGGAGGCGGGGAGGGTGCGTAATTAAGAAAAGAAAACTGACTTTTCATGCATGCAAAAATTATTGTTTCGTTAGCGCCGACAATCTCGCTCAGCGGGAGGAGGAGGAGGAGGGGGGGTTGCCTCGTACCTTTATGATCACACATTGATATAATCTCGTGTTGATCATTGCATCCCAATTTCCATGGAATTAATTATAAGTATATGAAAAAGATATACATATTTATACAGTTCACCACCGAAGCTTTTAATTCTATATATGGGTGAAAACATTGAACGATGTACAATTGGCCATTTTCGGGCTTTTCGATATTCAAACCCTTGTAAAATTGTAACCTGGGAGTGTTTTTCGTGGTTTTAGGTATCATTTGGTAGGGGAGGGTTGTACCTTTCAGAAAATATATACTTTGTAGTGCTCTTACTATATTTTCTTTAAAAAATAATGCCTTGAAGCTGAAAAAATTGACAAAAATGCATATTTTGGGAAAAAATCCCAGAATCACACGTCTTAATTTTTGTTCTAATGCAATTCTACAGCTTTGTTTTTCCTTGTGAGTAAGCCCACATACTTCAACTATTTAATCAAGTACTTCTGCCATGAACGTGGTTTAATGATTTTTTAGATACACCTAACTCCAAAACTATATTTTTTGACCCAACATATAAAGAAGAAATAATAAAGATTGTTGCTAATTTGAAAGAAGGAAAAAGTCCTGGTCATGACGGAATTGGTAACTATTTGATAAAAAACATAATTTCTCAAATAGTGGATCCCTTAGTACACATTATCAACTCATCGCTTACAACTGGCCATGTGCCAAATAGCATGAAAATTGCGAAAGTAATTCCTATTTACAAGAAAGGGGAGAAGGATGATGTCAATAACTATAGACCCATATCTTTATTATCTTCTATTTCTAAGATTCTTGAAAGAATAGTTTATATCAGGACAGTACGTTTTCTTAAAACCTGCGACATATTCTCAAACTTTCAATTTGGATTCAGGGAAAATCACAGCACAACACACGCACTACTTGCCCTCATCGACAAAGTCACACACGCACTCGACACACTTTCACACACAATAGGTATCTTCTTGGACTTCTCCAAGGCCTTTGACACGATTAACCACGGAATACTTCTCGCCAAACTGTCTCATTATGGAATACGTGGAAAGGCCTTGGAGTGGTTCACGAGTTACCTATCAGAAAGATCCCAATTTGTACATGTCAACGGCTTTGACTCTCAAAGTAAAACAATTGCACGCGGTGTTCCACAAGGGAGTTTATTAGGCCCATTGTTATTCATTATTTATATTAATGATTTTCATAGATCCTCGGAGAAACTTTCATTCATATTATTCGCGGATGACTCTAACCTTTTTTTTTCTCACCCTGACCCAAACATTTTAATAAGAACAGTCAATGAGGAACTGAAAAAGGTTATACAATGGATATACGCAAATAAATTGTCATTGAATATTCAAAAAACAAAAGTTATGCTTTTTAGTAATTCTTTAGATAGCCTCCCAGGCAAAATAACATTTGATACTACTCCCTTAGAAGAAGTTTCTTCCTTTAAATTTCTTGGTGTTTGCGTTGATAACAAGCTTTCATGGAGGAATCATATTGATAACATATGTAAAATTATATCACGTAACATTGGCGTAATGAATAGATTAAAATATTATCTTCCTTCATCTGCATTATTAACTATTTATTCTAGTTTGATATTACCTTATTTAAATTACGGGATTCTTGCTTGGGGTAATACATATCAGATGTTACTTGATAAACTTCTTTTATTGCAAAAGAAAGCGCTTAGAATTGTTTTTAATTTACATACCCGAGAACATACAGATGCTTTGTTTTCTGACCATAAAATATTAAAAGTAAATGATTTGTATGTGTTTCAACTTGGCCAGTTCATGTTTAATTACAACAGTAACTTTTTGCCTCAAATATTCCATGATTTATTTCATCGAAACAGTCATGTTCATAACTATCCCACGCGACGATCCGACGAATTTCATCTTCCATTAATGAGAACCGCACAGGCCCAAAATACATTTCTTTATACCGGACCCAGACTTTGGAATGATTTAGATAATAGTTTAAAAGATTCCCCCAAATTTGTTACATTCAAATACAAACTCAGAAAATATTTACTTTCTACTTATAATCATAGATAATTTTAATTGTTTTGATTCATGCTTGAGCCTTCACCTGTCCTGATGTCGCAGCACTTGGCGTGTTCTGTGTGCAGACTTCTCTTCTTTCTTCTCTCCTCTTCCTCTCCTGTCTTTTGTTCTTCGTAGACTTGTATTGTTACCGTCTTCTCTCCTCTCGGTACTGTCTCGCGTCTTACAGTGTATATGGGTCAGAATTTTGAACGATGTACAATTGAGCCAAAACAAGGTAAAATTTAAAAAGTAGGAAATTCTCCAAATCATTCATCTTACCTGAAAGAGTATAACTCAATCTTTAATATGAACCCAATTATACTAGGATTTTCCCAGAGGAACAAGTTTTTATTCACCGCTGAAGTTTACCATGTCCAGAGCAGCGAACGTCCGTGAGGAATAGTACTGCACACACACTTGAATACCATTTAACATAGTTTCCAAAGATCTGATTCAGTCCAAAATCCTAACGAAATATCTTAAGGGACATGTGTACGTACTTGCAGAATATTAAGCTTGTACTCTTAAACTGTACGTAATGGTAGACAACTGATGATTTAATTAAATTCGTCATTTCTGTGGAAATATTGCTCTTTCGCTTAACACTTTCTCCACTTTACGCGCATTTTGCAGAAACTCAATATTTTCACCTCTTATTTCACTATCCCATACTTTAATCCTCACTCCCAAATAATAACATAACTTTTTAAGATGTATCTCATCTAGGCAGTCTCTATAATCCAACAAACATAGCATAGTTTTCATCACGGAGGTTCGCATGTAGCTCACGGACGTTCGGAACAAACAGGATATTGAACAATGCAGCTCTCTTGAGTTGGAAACGCATTCTACTCACAACAAACGGCAATTTCATGTCGAGAACAAACTCCTCTGCAAAATCCTGAATAGATATTACCAATTCTCAATCATATAAGTTCGCTTATCTTCTCATACTGAGGAATCAAAGAAAACAATTTTCCGTCTCTCGTAAATGAACGTACAAACGTACGTGTAATCTCAGTGACGTAGTCCATCCTTGAGAACGAATATATTTATCAAAATTTCGTTATCATGAAGTAAAGATTCAGGTCCTAAACTTGTTATATAAAGTCTACAATGCAAAATTTGCTTATATAACGAACATGGTCACAGCTAAAATTATGACAAAGAATTACTATAGAAAAACAACAGGAATGTGCTCCGTTATAGAAATACGAAGTTTAGCTGGGGAGGACAAACGAATACATTAGGAAGAAATCCCTCTGTGTTTGCTCCTTGTGTTACACACTGTTACCGAGGAGAATTTGTGTTATATTAGTCAGAAATGATAATAGGCTCGATACTGCGAAATTTCGTCATAACAAGACATAATAAGTCCATATAACTTGGATGGATGTTTGTGACTTCAATATTATACAATATGGTTTGTTATACTCTCTTAATTTCTAGGATTTATTTTTAAGTCCTAAGGATTTATTTCTTTAAGTCCTAGCGGACTGTAAATACAGACAAAACCTTAGGACTTAAAAGTAAGTCTTAGCTAGGATTTAAAAATTTAAGTCTATGTTCGACTTAAATTTCAAGTCTATAGGATTTATTTTTTAAGTCTTATTAGATTACATTTAAATCTTTCTTAGACTTGTTTTTAGAATAAATCCAGCTTGGATTTAAACGACGAAAGACTTATTTTAAGCGACGAAAGACTTATTTTAAGCCTTCCTTGGATTTATTTCAAATAAATCCATCATGGATTTAAACTCAGACTACTGAAAATGACAGCCAATTGATGCACTTTCTTCACATGTAAAGGTCTATTTATTTTAACAAAATCAAACTGATGCATTTTTCACAAACATCGATAAGTTACAAAATATACAGATGATTGTCATACACATGTAGGCTCCAGAAAAAATGAAATACGACATGATGAAAACAGAGCATATTTTGCAATAGTCTCAGATGGTCACATCTTCACATTCATGTTACTGATGCTTCTTTCACTGTGTTCTGTAAACAAGTTACTAGACGACTGGAACCTTCATTGCCAAATAGATTACTTTTTTTCACTTTTTTTTTTAAATCATGCAAGATGACTCCATACGACTCGATTCACTTTCATTTTATGTATTTCTTTCCCTGGTGAGCATCGTTAAGTCTTAAGATGGAAACTATGAACAAATATAAGATTATATATGAATTCTAATAACTTAAATTTTAGAAATGATGCTGTGTAATAAACAATACAGCCTCCATTAAGTTGACGTTTAGATTTACACGCTTTGTACGTCCCATGCATACAATTTAAAGAATTATTTGATTTTTTGGAATGATGCATAGTATAAATTTAATCAAGAGGGAAGTAAAGGCCAAAATTAGTGTAATCAAATTGGAAAAGAGAAGAAATTTCCCTACACAGAATGGTGTAAAGACTATGAAAATCAGCTACGAAATAAGGAAGATATGCCTCTTTTCAATTTCACACATTTCCAGAAAACAGATCTTGTCCAGTCTTTATGAACGTCCAAATGAGGGAATTGATGTCATTCCTTCAAAATATTTTTACACTTTTCACCTGCATGTATTTGCATATTCATACGGACTAGTCAAGAAATGTTTTCTGAAAACGTGTTACATTTCCTTATTTCTTACCAGACTTCCCTAATTTTTCCACTATTCCGTAGGGAAAATTTACAATTGAATCCAAACTGTATTACATACAACAGTAGGGAGCAAGATCTATGTAAACTCTGAAGTAAATTCACCTTAAAACATTAAGAAGCTCAAATAACAATTAAATTCTAAAATTACTTCTAAAATTCCTTGAATATCGATTGTCTGAAATGGATTTACATAAGTACATTTCCATACTGCATTTTGGTAGACAAAATGTTTGACAAAAGAATATACAAATTCCTGCTTAATCTATTGATATTTAAGAATCCATCTCAACTGATGACAGGGAACCATCTCAAGAGACTGTTCAAGTGAGATGGACCACTAGTTTCTTAATTACTTTGATGTCATATCTCGTAACAAAGCACTATGTTGAAGTGATGCAATCTGAATTTTTAACTAGAATTATCACTCATTGTGATTAATATACCCCCACCCACAATTGAGGGAATTAGCTCAACCAGGATTATTTTTTCTTACTTTTTAATAAAGAAAAAAATTACCATGGCAATGCACTGTTCCACCTCTCAAATCAAGTGCTCAAAAACTGAGTGAGCAAGATAAATAAACTGACGATTTCTATGGTTTTTACTAAAAATTGTGTAACCATGGCAACACAATGTTGGACATTAAGAAAAAAAATGAAGTTTGCACAACTATAGGCCCTATATCATAGCCGTCATATGTGCCAAATTTCAAGCTAAATGCTAAAAGGGTGAGGGGTTTAGTTGAATTCACATTCGTGTATCATTTTCATGCAAAATATACTGTTACCATGGCAACACATTTTCCACACTGATAAAGATTTTTTGCACATCTAGGTAATGTAGAGGTAACATGTGCCAAATTTGAAGCCAAAATGCTCTAAACAGAGACAGGAGAATCGAAATGTTTGTATGATTTTCATTGAAAATGCACCGTTACCATGGCAACACATTGTTTAACAATGATGAAATATGAAGTTTGCATATTTCTGAACTACAATGGTTGCATGTGCCAAATTTCAAGCCAAATGCTCAAAGACTGAGGGAGTTACCTGAATCCAAAATGTTTTTGTATGATTTTCATTCAAACTATGTTGTTACCATGGCAACACAATGATCAACAATGACGAAAGGTTAAGTTTGCACATGTACGTACCATAGTGGTCAGGTGTGCCAAATTTCAAGCTAAATGCTCAAAGACTGAGGTTGTTACATGAATCCACAATATCTTTGTATGCATTTTAGTGAAAAGATGCTGTTACCATGGCAATGCATTGTTCACCATTGATGAAAGATTAAGTTTGCACATCTATATGCTAAAGTTGTTGCATGTGCCAAATGTCAAGCCAATTACTCAAAGAGTGAGGGAGTTAACTGAATCCACAATATTTGTTGTATGATTTTCATTCAAAATATGCCGTTACCATGGCAACACATTGATCGACACTTACGAAAGAATACGTTTACACATCTACATACCACAGTGGTCTTTTGTGCCAAATTTCTAGCTAAATGCTCGAAGACTAAAGGAAGTTAGCTGAATCCACAATATTTTTGTATGCTTTTTGGTTTAAAAAAAGCTGTTACCATGGCAACGCATTGCTCACCACATTGTTTCCATATCTATATACCATAGTGGTCATGTGTGCCAAATTTCAAGTCAAATGCTCTAAATTTGTTTAAGGTGCCCATCTGCGCTGAATCTATCCTTCCTCGTGGGTTCAAGCACATACTTTGGCTGGAAAACCAAAGTTTATTTCTTTATAAATAGAGAGTTTCATATTAAAGTGTTTAGCCACAACGTCATAATGAAAATAGCAACAAATCAGCGCTCAATAAATGTGATGGACAATGGCTCAACAACACTGTGGGAGTGATGAAAATTAGGTAATCGTTGAATAATTACAAAAGTGTTCAGGGGAACTTAAACTTTCTTCTTTCAATTTAAATCAATGCGGATCTGGCATTACTTTTTTTTTCATCATCAACCAGACATAATATGTGACACTGCACCTCAAAACAAACAAAAAGTCGCCAGCCATGAATTTTTAGTTCAGACCGTATTCTAAAAGAGCAGATTTTAAGCTTTAAAATGATGTATAACTCAAATCAGATGGACTCTCCTAACCTATCTAAATATTGGAAAGAAAGCACAAACTCGGGAAAAGTGTGAACTGAGAAAAGAGGCTCTGAAGTACAGTGTTTATTCAAGCGCTTAATCTTTACCAAACCGTGCTGGCTGTGCGATGAATGGGACAAAAAACAGGAAGTAAGCCACCAGAGTAACAACAATGAATTGATTATCAAATTAAATTGAAATTAAGCATGCCTCATTAACACATTATGTCCATATTTAATGCCAACTTTCAAAGCAGTAGCACTATCCTTTCAAAAGTTATTAGAGTTTAAAGTGAAGAGTGTGGACAAGGTTTTCAGAAATGAAAAAGGGATTCTAAAGACACACCTAATCACACTATTCTACCAAAAATGTTCGAGATAAACTGCTAAAAAAACACACTTTCCTGCCCGTTTTATGATACCAAATTTTAGCATAATGTAAAAGAAGACCCGCTCTTTCAGAAAATATGAAAAAGTCAAGTTTGGCTAGGTTGACCCATTTCACTTATTTTCAGTCCTCACGCAAAATCAGTGTGTGCGACTTTATGTTCGTTTTGAGGTGCACGGTCACATATACAGAAAACAAGCCAAAGATGAACAATAAATAAATTGAAACTGGACATGTATAAAAACTTGAAATATTGTTGAAATGTTCACGTAGCAATGCAAATGCAAAAGTGAGGCACACACATACATGATAGCACCTCTAAAGGAAACATTGCGGCATTAACTTTCCTTATTGTGTTATTTTCATTTAAAAATGCACACACAAAAAAAATTACAAGGAAACTTTACTACAACCAGGGCATGACAGACATGCTTCTTGTGTGCATGGATTTGTAGCTCAATATAAATGGAAAAGTGAGGCACACATAACATAACTCAATATCCATGAGTCAAACATTATGCATGATAGTATCTTCAAAGGAAACATTGCAGCATTATACCTGTGTTACTTTGATTTAAGAATTCACCGAAAATTAAGAAAACTTTAAGAAATATTGTTGAAATGTTCACGTAGCAATGCAAATGCAAAAGTGAGGCACACACATACATGATAGCACCTCTAAAGGAAACATTGCGGCATTAACTTTCCTTATTGTGTTATTTTCATTTAAAAATGCACACAAAAACATTACAAGGAAACTTTACTACAACCAGGGCAAGTCAGATATGCTTCTTGTGTGCATGGGTTTGTGGCACAATGTCGGAAAATCTTACTAGCATCATACACTGACGTGTTCTTGAAGTTCGTGGCTAATGCCCAGAACGAAGCCCTCACTTGGGATTGTAGCAGTGACATGAATATGCCGCCACAAAATCAAAGAATGCTTCAAGCACCCAAGCATATTTGACGATGAAGACACAGTGGGCTTTAAAGAGTCTGTCAAATTCTTGCTTCCGGTCATCTCCAGCCTGGACTTAGTATGGTCTTGTCCAGGATGAGAAAATACTTGATGTACGTCTAGTCACTCCCTTATCTGACTAAGCAGGGCTGGCTGAAGGTGGCATCTTTAGCATCACTGAACTTCGCGCTTCTCGCTCGTGATGTATACGTTTCGCGCAGATCAACTTGGCGTTTCCCGTTTGCTAGGGCTTTCAGGTGGGAGAATCTCCAGATCAGAAGATGCTTGGGGCTGGGGTTGGAGTCTCTGCATCAGCAATGCCATGAACATTGGTTCCTACCTGAAAAGAGATTAAACATGTATAGCACTACTGATATTTCGAACTAAATTTCACTTGAATCGTTTGAGCAAATGACAAAGGCTACAATTATTATCAAATAAACTTTGCTTAACATAGAGGGAAGTTAAGTTCTCAGTGAGAGGGCACTCTGGAGGAAAAAATATTAAAATATAATTTTACATATTGATCTTAAATACAATGTACTAATAACATATTCATCACATAACTTTTAGTTTGTGATGTACAAGTAAATATTTCTGATATATTTCGGAACATATTATTTTAAAACATTTTGTCTCATCGGGTAAACCTCAAAGCCTTGAAAAAAATTCCCAGAAATCAGATTACTTTTTGCCATCATCGGGGTGGGGCCTACTTGATATTTACATGTTCCAGACTCATAAGATATTTGATGTACATATTATTACAAATCAATAGAAGTCAGCATGCATTTTTAATCCGTAATTTATTGAATTTCAAAGAAAACTGTCAAAACACGGTAGATACCCTTACACAATACTCATTGCTGAATGTTCTAAAGTTTGTTTGAGAAGAATCGCTTCAAAAACACTGATATATCAGAGAAGAAAACTTTGCATTTCTCACGACAGCATGAGAAATTCAGATTTTTAAATTCCACCTGTTACTGAGTACATGCAGATTCTACACGAGTCTTGCTTTGTAAGATACGAAGCTCAAATATTCTTCTCTAAACATGAGCTGGTACTTAAAAGCCCAATGAAACATGCATATTGATAATTCTCAAAATTGGAAGCTCAATGATTTGATCATAAACTGATTTCAAGTCTATAAACATTAAGCATATACTGTACTTACAGGCACATAGTCATTCTGCACCAGGTACTGCTGGGCATCCTTCGGGAGCATGAGAGGTCCTCTCCCTTTCTTCTACATGGGGATGTTGGGTCTGTGAAGCATCGCTGCAAGTAGTGACATTCCACAAAATTCCTATAGAATGGAACACACAACAATTTTTTTTTCAACTTTAAGTATTTCACCCATTCTCTTTAACATATTAGATATGACGTATTGTATCAGCTCTGACAATCCCTAACATTCAGTTTTCGACTTATTATCAATATCAGTCTATGAAGAGCAAACTCGTACACATTCACTTTCCTGAAAGGTGTAATAGCAATGAAGCATAAACAAATGAGTAAGTTTTACTCTTACACTTTGGACAGAAATTGTTCCAGTAATTATAATCAATGCCACAAGATCTATGAGGATTGGCGGAAGGACTTACTGTCTCCATCCATGTCTTCACATCTTCTTACGATGTCTTGCAACTAAGGGTGGTTTCGCTTGGCAAGTGCAAGATTCTATTGACGTAAAATGGCCCCCATCTGTTCACCATCTCCTGCACTTTTCTCGGTACAACTGGGCAAAGTCCGTATTGATCTGAAAATAAACACAAAAACTGTGAAATATCAGTGATAAGGAAGTGGAAAATGAAAAACAGAAACGCTTGACAAAAAAAAAGGAAGAAAACAAATATGCTTCGGGGGTATAAACGGTCGCCATAGCCACATTTCTAGATTTGTATGTAATTAATTATTTCTTATTGGTCTCGAGGGTTGTATTTCATGCTGGAGGAAAAAATGAGACCGATATCTCTGATTTTTGTTTCAGATGTTATCGTTAAAATCAATTTTTAGAAATACCAGGGATGTCTTGCATATCTAAACACCAAGAAGGGATAGTCCTGACAGAGTACTCCTTGGAGTACAAATTATACAAATAACAGGTAATTTGCATTCCCGTTATCTTAAAAAATATTAAAAGTAAAAAATAAAAAAAGGCCTCATATATTGTAAAACTTCACTACATTCTCTCACTGGTGTATGTGATGCTTAATGCATACATCTCAGCCAGAAGTGTAGATCTGTAGAATTTTCATGACGCAAATCTCTCGTTTGAAGAGGCTACACCCCCGTAAATAATGTCAGTGCATATCTTGGCAATCAATGACTTAAAATCAAAGATATAAAACACCTGTTTCTTGACCCTGGCCTAATCTAAGCATCAGTCATCGCCACAGCACCACAGGAGGGGGGGGGGGGGGCACCGCGAGAGGAGGAGATTGTTTTGGTTTTGGCATGGGCTATGTAGCTCCATGGTGCGTGTGTGTGTGTGTACGTGTGTGTGTGTGAGTGTAGACATTCAGCGTATGCAGACAGAGCATGCCTGTACTGCAGTGACTGGAACTATTGTCATTCCATTTTGTCTCTCCCCTTCTCCCTCCCCCATCTCCCCCCCCCCCTCTCTCTCTCTCTCTCTCCCTCTCTCTCTCTCTCTTTCTCAGCAGGCTGATTGTAACCAGGGAGGTAGTCTCACCTCCCCGTTGTAACTCACTGCCAAATAGCACATTGTCAGCACCGGCAAACTGGCAATGCTCTCCTTCTTATTAGGTGATCCGAGTATCCTCTCGGATCACCTATTGTATCTGTACGGATTCTTTCTTCTTCTTCTTCTTCTTCTTCTTCTTTATTTCTTTCTCCTCAAATCTTGTGCAGCGGTTAACTCAAAAAGTCCCCCACCTATCACTTTCAAACTTATACCATGTATGTATCATGTCCTAAGGACGACAGATCTAGTGTATCAATGTGATCAGTTGACCGTGACGTCATTATGACGTCATTATCTGAAATCACGTTTACATCAATATCTCATTAATGGAACGGAATTTTTGAATGAAATTAAGATATCATATAGTTCAAGTCAAGGTCTATTGATATATTTCATAAAATTTGGTCACGTTCATAGTAAACGAGCGCGTACGCGCGCGTTGAAATTTAAACATGCTCTAATCAACCTCAAAATTGTTTTGCACACGTTTCAGGTCATTTACAGCATTTCAAAAAAAAATCGACGGACGCGTACGCGCGCGCGCATATACGCACGCACAGCTCATATGCAATAGAAATTTCCCGTTTTATCGCACGGATCGAATGTCTGAAATGTCAAGGAATATTTCTACCAAGTTTCAAGTCGATCCGACTCAATATGACGTCATACGGGCCAATCAAAGTTTAAATTCCGCGCGCGCGTCAATGGCGATATACAGTGCAACTATGCCAAAAAACCGCCAATTTTAAATCCGATTTTACTCGTCAGGATGGACGGTGACCCCCCATTTTCTTTACATATTTTGAAAGCTGATGAGTTGTACATGTCATTTCATGGGGTGGTAATGCTGACAAAATGATCAAAAGATATCAAATTTCTTAATAAAGTAAAAAAAGTGAATTTTCAAAATGACGTCATCAAATTTCAAGTTTATTCGAGCATATCTCACTAGTCCTTTGTCAATTTTCACCCAGATTTCAGTATATTGTAGCTTATTTAATGTTCTTACAAACACAAAATTACAAAGTTTTGATTGGATAACGGTATCACCTCGTAAAAATGGATTGAAAGTAATCTTGTCAAATTTGACCAGTTTACGTGTTATCTCTACGGGAGTGCAGTTTTTCTGGAAATGAAAATTGACATGACTATCTTTATCGAGCACTAGCTCACTTACCCTTCGGTAAATTTCTCCCAGATTTTAATATGTTGTAGCTTAGACTTTACGCTACCGTGATGTGCCCTTCATTTTTTCATACGCTGTCGGGATCACGTCAAAGATTTTGGTTGAAATTCAAGCTTATCTTCGATGTATTGAGATATTTCTTTCTTTCTGCAACTTTCTTTGCAATAACTCAAGAAAAGCGGCCTCTATCACTTCCATATTTTGCACATGTTAAGTTCATGTCACGTAAATTATTTCATAAAATAACAACTACTTGATCAGACGCCATCTTGGGTATGTAAATTAGGGTCAAAGGTCATAAGTGTTTCATCCTGTATCTTAGTGAATACCTGTACTATCTTTCCCATATTTTGCACACGCAAAGACCATGTTACAAGGATCATTTCACAAAATAACTACTTTTTACTCAGATGCCATCTTGTCTGTGCAAATTGAGGTCAAAGGTCATATGTACTTCTTTTGTATCTTCGTTATGACGTGTTATCTCTATGGGAGGGAATTTTTTTAATGTGAAAATTGACATGATTGTCTTTATCGAGCACTAGCTCACTTACCCTTCGGTGAATTTCTCCCAGATTTTAATATGTTGTAGCTGAGACTTTACGCTACCATAACTGTGCCCTTCGTTTTTTCATACGTTGTCGGCATCACGATAAAAAAAACTTGGTCGAAATTAAAGCTTATCTTCTATGTATTGAGATATTTCTTTCTTTCTGCAACTTCCTTTGCAATAACTCAAGAAAAACACGCCCTATCACCCCACATGTTTAGTTCATGTCACGTACATTATTTAATGAGATAACAACTACTAGATCGGACATCTTGGATATGTAAATTAGGGTCAAAGGTCATAAATGTTTCATCTTGTATCTTGGTGAATACCTGTCCTTATATCTTTCCCATATTTTTCACACGTATAGACGATGTCGCGAGAATCATTTCACAAAATAACCACTATTTCATCAGATGCAATCTTGGGAGTGCAAAGGTGGGTCAAAAGTCATATGTACTTGTTGCTGTTTCTTTGTTATAGTGTATGCAGAATTTGGTACCAAACATGGCAGATATGACTCCCTTTGCTAAATGAGAATGCAAACACCACACGGCCAATGTCTCTAAACACAGATGGAACTTGTATGGTCATGCCTATTGCAATCAGGACTCGAATCATTGATTAAACAAAAATCGGATCACCTTAATTTGTCAGTGATGACAAATTACAATCTCTAGTTCATGTATTTTCGTTATTTACGGGTCAATTTTTTTCGTTCGAAATGTAAAATGGATGACCATAGAATTTCTCAATAGAATATAAAATTGAAAACTTTAGAAAGGATAGAGAAAATTGAGTTCACTTTGAATGGTCTGCCACAGGCAGATATCCTTATCATGCTCTTACGTAATACGACAGCTGCTTTCTCAATGATCCAGTCAGCAGGCTGATTGTAACCAGGGAGGTAGTCTCACCTCCCCGTTGTAACTCACTGCCAAATAGCACATTGTCAGCACCGGCAAACTGGTAATGTTCTCCTTCTTATTCCTGTATTTTCGTTATTTACGGGTCCATCTTTTTCGTTCGAAATGTAAAATGGATGACCATAGAATTTCTCAATAGAATATAAAATTGAAAACTTTAAAAAGGATAGAGAAAATTGAGTTCACTTTGAATGGTCTGCCACAGGCAGATATCCTTATCATGCTCTTACGTAATACGACAGCTGCTGGAGTCATCAAACCCTGGCTTGGCCTCCAGGTTTGTCACGTCTGAGCAGAAAGTTTATTTGCAATGGACAAGTACTTCGACTCCCAACTCCCAAACGACAAATATACGCACCCCACTTTGGGGAACCCCAGATGGGGACTCGCCTCAAACGAGGGATTGACGGCATGTGAAGTCTAGATCCTTCTACTCAAACACAGATCACCACATTGATTATGCTACAAAGAGAAAGACTGGAGTAGAATACCTTTATCCAGGTGCGAAATCTTGTTCCATTGCACGAGTTAATCCCACACATTATTTGTTTCATACAACGCCTTCAACAATAACACTAACAGACTTACTAGTTCAAGAAAGAGTCTTGAATTCAGTGCAGAAATGGCAACCATAAGGCCTAGGTGTCCAGGCCTACTACTGAGTGGTAGTAATAATAGTAGAAGTATTTTCATGGAATGCAAAGCAGTAGCACATTCACATTACATACACATGTACGCAGCCGAGTGCAAGTAGCACTGAAGTTGATTATTCCAGTAAAATGAGTGACATGATGCACGCTTGATAGTAAGAGTGTTGAGTGCACACGCCAAAGGTAATTGTTTATTGTGACATCAGACTCAGTAGACCTAGTCATGCAATGGAACAGAAACTGTTTATTAATTGTAGACCCCCTATTTTAATATGGGAGTCAATAGAAATTGGTGATGTCAGCCAATATGGCCCATGCGATAGAAGTTTTTACAGTTCAGAGCTTGACGCCACTGCACTGGCATTGCAACATTGGCGCCCTAAACCCTGGGGCGCTCATCACACAGGGGGCTTCGTGTTTGGGCTGGTCGCAGTTCTATTGTAGCGCCCATAGGGTCTACGTACTATTGGTGGCCTAAACCAGGGAGCACCTCCCTGCCTAAACACAACGTTAAAAATAAAACCCATCTAACAGCATATGCCCTACATTTTATCACAGCATAGTGGGGCATGATAAGGCCTAGAACTGTGCCTTTCTACGTAGAAATTGACAAATTAAACCTTACAAGAGTGTAGGAAGGGGTGAACTGACACTAACTTGTTACTGTTACTCAGTGTTAGACGACAGTTAACCGTTAGGCCTACGCTACAGTAGCCTGTTATGCCCATAGCTTTACCTTTCAGTCAAGACACCAACATCGTAAATCATTAGGTAGAATGGGCGCTTTATAAGAGTCCCTGTATTATTACACTTGTACTTGCAGTTTCACCGAAATAGAGCCCCCACAATACTAGTATAACGTTAGCCTACATGTAACTTGTTACAATGTTTGGATAGACACATTACTCATTAGCCATGAACAGCTAACGTTAGCACTGGCGCTTCAGGGATGGACAGCGCTGTATACAGCGGCAAGGCTCAAACTCGCCAAAAATGTAGGGCGGTTAGTGCACATCTTAACATCTTTTATCCATGGTTACTGAGTCCCAGAGTTATCAAACACATTCTTAAGCATTCATACAGTAATATGCTCACCTTTAAGCAACTTGGTCAAGCTTCCGTCAGATCATGCCCTCAAAAAACTCCGGCCTGCATGACTTCTGCCTTCAAGACCAACTCAACTGTTCGAGTCAATAGCGTTTGTTTGCAAATGGTCGATAGGTACGTACAAGTACTATAGTACATGCACAATGTACATATTGTGCACTGAATGTGTGTGTATGACTACGCTATCTAGCATCGCATGAAGCAAAGTGACGGCCAGCGCCAATTCCGGTTTTAGGCGGTTCAAGATAGCGCATGACGTCATTTACAAGTCATCTGATTGGCTGAAAGTTTTAGTCCTTGTTAGATTTAGATTGCGAACAGCTTCGACACTCAACTTTTAATCGAAGCCACCTAAAATAAGTCTTAAAGACTTAAAATATTTTAAGTCGTAAGAAAGATTTAAAATTTAAGTCCTAGAAATTAAGAGAGTAACAAACCTTTTGTAGCGCGTCATTTCGGAGGCTCGTTATTCATACAGTTTGTCAATACGAAAATTGATAGAGTTCGTATAATTATGAAGCTTTTTTATTCGGTAAATGATAGGAATCTCCGAAGGTTAACCGAAAGGTTTATTAATTGGAACATGAAAAATCATGTTCGCTTATCCAAATGTGGAGAAACAAGTTAACAACTAAAATCCTCCAATTTCAAAACCTCATAATAACCGTTTTCACCTAAACGAATATCAGGCCCATTCCACTTTTAGAAGAACGGAACTAAAAATAATGATCCTTAATAACCAATTTGCGAAGAACATTGCTAATAACAAACCTCCTGAATTAACTGCATTTTTTTTTTTCATTGCGGAATAACAAACCTTTGGACATCTGAGTAACGAATCTTTGGAAGAGCGAACGTATCAAAGTGCAACCTTAAACCTATTCTTAATCATTACTTTTTTTAACATGTGTTTTCAAAGTAAGCACAAAAGCACAAACAAATTGACGATCTCTCTCTTAAATGTAAAATGAAAAGAACAATCTTGGAAATAATTACAAATGAATATTACTTTTCATTGATGAGTATAAAACAACACTATGTGATGATAAGCGGAGGATTTGTGTGTTTTCATCAGACAATAATTGTATACTGCATTATTTTTGTTCACTTGTGACGGATTTCGATGAATAAAAAACATAAACAAACAAACAAAAACTTCTCCAGAGGAATTTGGTATAACGGGAGTGCACTGGCAATTCTTTTCTCTGTGTGTTGGAGCTCGATCCCTTCTCTGTTTCTCAGTCATTTTCATTCAACTGCTTCCACGTCCTTTTGAAACTTTTCCGTTTCTTATTCAACACATGCCCATTACAGACTTCTTCCGTCATTATCCTGAATGTGATTGCGTAGCATTTTTCGGATTTGTTTTGGTTTGTTTTGTTTTGTTTTTGTTTTCCGTTTGGTCGCAGCATGTTCAGGCTATTGAGGGAATGAGAGAAAAATTGTCATGAAGAGAAAAATAAGAATGAATTAAGGCATTTAATATCATGACAATTACAGCGAACGTCCGTTATGGAGACCAAAACTGAATGTGTTCTGTTTGAGACGGCAGCTACCATACTAAAAAGATAAACACTTAGAGCACCTGTCACTAAAAAATGGCACTGATCCTCTTTCTCCTACTATGTAATCCATTGACTTATTCAACCAACGAACATCCGTGAAAAAAACGTTTTCCGTTTGTTATTACAGGTAAATTGAGTGCTGAACGCTATTCACTTTCGGGTATGAGCGGCTCGGTGATTTGGTAATATTTTCAACTAACATTAATCTTATGTGCAGTGATATATTTGTAATTGTCAGAAATTTCCTTTCTCGGACAGAACGTCCGTGAGCGAAACTTTCAGAACCTGTAACAGTACAAATTGTCTCCAGAACCTCATTAGAAAGAAATTTAAATGCACAGAAATTACAGATTATGCAAAATTCCATTTTCCTATAACTTTGTTATCAGTGTTTAGCTGTTTTTGTATAATTAGAGGGAAAACAAGCGTAAAATTGTGAGTAAATTTTCAACTGTTTGTTCATCATGATCACATAACGCCTTAAAAATTCTGAAACTACTGCTCTAAACTCATTGTTTACTTTGTAAAACTTTATTTGTCGCTATTGGAGCCAAAAATTTTAAAGAATACAGGACACTTTCGGGACAAGTTATCCCTATCGGAGGGATTGCATACGTCACGGACGTTCGCTGGAATTGTCACGGACATTCGTTCTACTACTAGGGTCATGTTCCAGGACGGATAACTAATCGACAGAGAGTGCGTAGCCTTCCTAACTCTTTCAAAAATTTGAAAAGGTATTGTCAATGCAAATTATAAGAAATTTTACATCCTTACAACATATGTATTGCTCAGAGGGGGATCAGGAGGTGAATTTTCAGAGAAAATATTAATTATTTGCTTGGTTTTTGGTAAATTGCATGGTCCAAAAACTGCGGACGAACCTCAGTCCGCTCCAAAAATGACATGCAGCTCCTCGGCTAGAGAGCCAAAGGTTAAATGCACCTTCGCCATCAAAGCAAGATGGTGTCCCACTCGAAAACGTTTTAATCATCACGGACGTTCTTTTTTTCTCGGAGGTTCGTCTAAAAATATAATTTCGGTTCCTATTTGACAAAGGATGGAGAGAAACTCAAAACAAACATATTATCGTGTTGCTAGATCTTAGTTGATTACGACTCAGAACAATATCGCCAATAACGTTTCATGGGCTACGATCTTTATTAGAAAATAACGGAAGCACGTCCGTGACGAAAACTTAGTATAATTTTGCATAAAAGAATATTACGTCCCATGTACAGCCAGCAGACGTGCAATTTTTGCAGGATATGTTCATTAGGTGGAACACCAAATTTTCGTATACGTTACAGTTGGGACAACAAAGTAGAATTTGCAGCAACGATAGAAATAAAAGCATCACGGACGTTCGTCTGTTCAGGACTTTGATATTTCAATTGTTCTCTGTAATTTTATACGTGCTCATAAAGTTCTTATAATTTTGTGGTACATACCCATGATATGTTAGATCCAGAACATGGTCAGATATTAGATGCCACGTACCATCAAAAATGCTCATCATTAGTTTGAAAAACAGAAATTATTGTGAAAATAGCGTTTTTACCGTACTTTTACGCTTTAAGTCCTTGTGAAATGAAAAATATCAGGCAAAAGTCAACCAAACCATATATTTCCTGAAAGGAAATTTACCAATCTCTGAGATGACATGAAAAAATCTGGTTTCTTAGATCATCCTGGCGTGTTCTAAGGGAAAGAATGTCATAAGGTACGAATATTGGCAATTGTACATCGTTCAAAATTCTCACCCATATACGTGTGGGTAATCGAATGTGTGTACGAACGTGTTGTCCTTGTCATATTTTCCCGGTACACGTAGTTCAGTGAGCAGTGTCCGGGCACTAGCATTGGTATTCTATATTTTTTTCCCAACCGGTGTATCTCAAAATAATTACATGTATATTATTATAGAATAGTATATAATTTACTCATTATTTAGCTAGCGATCCACGTCCGACAAGCTTTGCTTTTTAGTGGATCACTATTTTCCATAATCGAATTTATTTTCCGCTCGCCCACGAAGAATTTATACAGTGTTTTTCCTAAATATTGTACATGTTATATGTTGTTCTATAATTTGTCTCGTATATATATTACATGAATCTTTTGCAAACGTTTGAACCTTATTTCAACACATGTATACTTTGTACTATGTTTTTTTATTTTCGATGATTGGAAATAAACTATGATTGAATTGAATTGAATTGAATTGAACGTGTGTATTATTTATCTTATCAGGAAACGTTGAATTCACTTATGTCTGAAAAAGAACGTCTCTGAATGAATTATCTTTTCCTTGACGCCAAAAATTCAGGATGACTATGAAACATGTAAGGCCATATTTATTTAGCGTCTTATCCATACTACCATTCCATCAAAATTTGTGAGTGAGTTGTGTGAAATAATCATGTGGTGGCTCATTAAAGAAAATTATACTGAATAACCATCAGAGATGTTCAGTTGTTTAATGGTGTCATTAATGAAAGTGGATTATGCTTGAGATAAAAAGTGGCTATCAGTATGTCAGTGTGAGCCAGGCGACTATGATAATCGGCAGCTTTAGTAGCATACTGTCCACAAAAATGAGTTCTGGTTGAAAACCCGAATTGACGAATGTCTCTGATCAAAACGAATGTCCCTGATTGAAAGTCTCTAAAGGGATATTCCCTCATCTGACACTTTCGCACTGCATGATACTTTATTTGCGTGCTTATTTTACGCACTGATGAGCCATCCTGGAATCGAGTCAGCACAGTTCAACGACAGATCGTCGGTGTTTTCACGAACCGACGCTATTTCGATTTTGGTCAAAATTTTCAAAATCGAGATATTGGTACCAAATGAAAGTGCTTTCAAAACTCTACCAAATCCCAAAATTTTAGATCACAAAATTAATTATTCTTAATTTTATCAAAGAAAGAAAAAAACGACGGTACTCGAAATATCGAGAAATTGAGAAAAAGGGGTTTCACGAACCGACGCAGTAAAGATGCGCCGGTTCGTGAAACCCGAATTGCTAGGGTGAAGAGCAATGCGGGTTTTACGAACCGTCGCAGTTGCATTATTTTGAGCTTTGTTCAACTTACTGGCCTAGAATTAGGTTTTGGCACTAATCCAGATCTCAGAGTGAGAACCAAACCTTCTGAAAGATGAATGACGACCTAAGCCAGCTCACTGTCCACGAGTGAAGTGAATGGTAAGCTATAATCCTATTAAAATCATGCTCAAAATAACAGTTTCAGTTGGACTACCATAACCATTCATTGCGGTAGAGTGTAGTCCCATGTATTCAATCGCGTGATGCTTATGAAGCCTAGTCTGTAAACGCCATCCAATTTCAAATTAGATCCCAAATCATATTATCCATAGTTTCTTTTCAACTTATGTCGTTACTTCTGAGACTGCTGAGTACTGTAGTCGTAACGTCTGTGTGCAAGACATGCAAGATGTCAAAGTCTCGAAGACACTCATGGCTATGCCTTGACTTGAGTTGAAAATGAAATCATGAGATTGACAAAGTAGGCCTACTAAACTAAAAAAAAAAGTAAAAAGTCTAAAAGTAAAACTCAAAGGAAGAGTAAAGAATAAAGTTAGACATGTTAGACTTTAACTTTCAAGTTTAACTATTAAGTCTAAGTTAAGACTTTACTTGTAATGCCAGTTACTAAAACTAAGATCAGCTGAAGTCTAAGACCAAGTCAAATTAACACAGAGTCTACAGTCTAGCTCTAGATCTACATCTAGACTAGTGGTAATAGTAGGTAGAGTCCACCCATTTTTTCCCCCAATTTTTACTGGTCCATTCCTGAAAAAGTTACTGGTCAGTGTCCAACAGTGATTTTTCCTGGTCAGGGACCGTCGGACCAGTGCCAGTGTGCAGCGTTGGTGTAGGTGTCATCTATGACAGTATGTGGTCTAGTGATACTACCTAAACACTACGAGTAGTACTCTACAGGTTAGGTGGCTTTCCTGTACAGTGCAGTGTTATAGTATACTTGTGAATTCAGCCCTAGTACCGTACTGTGTGTAGATATGTGACATTATGTCTAACGTTAGTTCGAGTGGAGTACCTTTGAAGCACAGCGGTGGGGCTTTTTTCCCTAAAACTTGTGAATGCGGCCCAACCAAATGGCGTTTACATATTTACGCGTGATTGATAGTGATACAGTAGCGCTGTCGATTTCCACAGCAGCCATACATAATCTTTTGTCCTTTCTTCTTTCCTTTTTTCCCTTTGTTCTTTCACCCTTTTTATTCTTGGAATCGAAGGACTTCTAAGAAATGTCCCTCGACTGATTTAACCAGGACTCCGATCTTGAGTCCTGGTAAACCTAACCTAACCGAGTAACCGTTAACATTTGTTAGGCCTAACATAACAGTAACACTGACTTAGCCCTGTATTGACTGTGTCTTTGGCCGACTTACAGAGATGGCGAGTCTAACTCTTTAACGTTAGTCTAAACGTAGTCGTTAGATCTGTCAGTGTCAGTGTCACCGGTTATTGTATATGGTGCCATCTCTAACGTACGTTAACAAGTTGATGTTAGTTATTTATGTCAACTTACTGATTCAGTAATAGTGGTACTGTCATCCTGTTGGATATCGCCGCAATATCATCCGTGACGTGTTAATTTCGTGTCACAAAGACAAAAGTTGCCAAGATCTAATAGTATTAGATGTCTAGATCTAGATGTAGTCTAGATCTATAATATAAATTTTGTGAACCACTGGTAACTTAAAAGTGAAAGGTCTAGACTTCACTTAGTCTATAATTAGACCAGACATTCATGAGGCAAAGGCCTATTTAGTAGATCTATTCTTATTCTATTTTAACGTCAATTCCTACTAACTCGCCACGTGTTATTCCTAAGGCCAAGGACTTCCGGGTTAGTGATTTTTTTTTCATAAATACCAAACAGCAGACGTGTTTCATTTGCATTCTTGCGCAGACTTCATGAAAATATGTGCAGTATCAAAGAAATATGATGCACATGACAATGCCAGTGTTTTATAGGTGAATGGTTAATACCTTTAAAAGCTGAATGATAATGTAGAGTCTAGGTCTAATTAAGATGTTACAGTCTCTGATAAGAAACAGGTTTGATTGTCATAGACTGTTTCCCAAATGCAGGTACATGTAGTAATATTCAGCTATTTCAATGCAATGCCTTGTTTACAAATACATGTAGATTTATATTCATGTGAATGATAATTCAATTTCTACATGAGACATACTAAGTGCTAAACATAATATCTTGCATCAGTAAAATGTGTAAATGACGAGACAATTTGAATATGCATCAAATACGAACAGCAGCATTTTTTGACATTCTTTGATTCTGCATAGGCCTACCATTTTGTTTTATGTTTAATATAAATAGAGCAAAATAATTTCAACTTCAGTTTTGTTGGCTGATTTTTTTTTTCTTCTCAAAATTAAAGTTGTATCTTGTGCCATGATGTTTGATTTTAATCAAAAGTTCTTAATTTCTTTCTTTTCTTTCAGATGACTGGTGCCATGTAGTAGCGAAGAACTGGACTGTCTCAGAAAAGAAAAGGAAAAGTACAGGGTCGTGTACATCACCAACGGATGTGAATACAATGGTAATGTAGAGTCTAGGTCTAATTAAGATGTTAAAGTCTCTGATAATAAACAAGTTTGATTGTCGTAGACTGTTTCCCAAATGCAATTAGTAATATTCAGCTTTTTCAAAGCAATGCCTTATTTACAAGGACATGCAGATTAATTCATGTGAATAATAATTTAAATTCTGCATGAGACTTACTAAGTGCTAGACATAAGATCTTGCATCATTAAAATATGTAAAAGGCGAGACAATTTGAATATGCATCAAAGACGAACAGCAGTATTTTTTTCACATTCTTTGATCCTGTATACCGTTTTGTTTTATGTTTAATATAAAAAGAGCACAATTATTTCAACTACAGTTTAGTTGGCTGATTTCTTTTTCTCAAAATGAAAGTTGTATCTTGTATCATGATGTTTGATTTTAATCGAAAGTTCTTAATTTCTGTCTTTTCTTTCAGATGACTGATGGCATGCAGTAGCGAAGAGCTGGACTGTTTCAGAGAAGAAGAAAAAAGTACAGCATCGTGCTGATCATCAAGGAATGTGAATACAATGGCTTAGGAAAGAAGACAATCTACAGATAGGATAGAAGGGAGAAATTGGGATGAAGGGCGACAACATAAGGACGGTATATCTACAGTGAAATGTGATTGTAAAGTGGAAACATGAAAGGAGATCCTAAGATTGAAGGTGAAAACAATGCATTCCATTCTGTGATGTCGTAATTACAATTTTGCTACACTTTAATAACACTACAGAGAGACATTTATATCAAGGAAAGCTTCATGTGGATATGGAATGTTAGATTTTTTTAAGTGTTCATTGGCATGTATTTCATGATAATAAATCTTGAAGGTTTTGTGTGGTAATCATAACCTTGTGATAAATCTTGATAGATTTCTAAGTGCACATTGGCAATATTTAGATGATGCTGTAATCAGATTAAGTTCTGTTCTCCTTTATTCTTTTATTTATTATTTTGTTGTCTTCAACCCACTTTGAATGAGTCACGTATGATTCTTATACACATGGGAACATGCACTCCATGTAACTGATAGGACTTATAACAAATTAATTATTCAACCATCACTAGACAGTTCTGTTATAAGATGTTCTTTATCTAACTAAAATTGTAAATTATGATACGTGTATGTTCCCATGCAAACTCACAACAAAATACAGAAATTTGATTTCTTTTAATAATAATTCATTATGTCTCTAAATTTACAATTAAAGAAAGTGATTGCAATAAGGATGTCAAACATTGTATATTAAAATAATAGATTATTCATTTGTCTCCATCCGTAGTAACGTACGCAACTGCAGTGTGCAGTTTGTAGGCTGCTGTGAAAAAAAAAAATCACAGGCAGCCCAAGCAGGATTCGAACCCACGACCTCTGGATTACTAGACCAGCGTCATAACCACTAGACCACCGGAGTGCCCTGGCGCTACCTTTACACATGAATAATTAAGTATAGAAGGGCTTGGGGGCGCTTCGAAGTTTACTGCTCTTATTGAATATGTACATGTCATTTGCAACTCAACTAAAGATGATTAAACACACTGAAATTCTTACTTGAAATGATATTCATAATCTGTTTTTTTTTTCTATAATAGCTTGGGATGTACACTTTATACACTGTATCGGTCTACATTTCGCCTACAATATGGAATTCTTTACTTCGAGACGTTTGTTTTTAACAAACAAAAAATTAAGAGTCCTTTAAAGGTGCTGTAAAACAGTGGTGTTTGTTTGTTTGTTTGTTTTTTGGTGGGGGGTGGAGTCAAATTAGCCTTGGCCCCTCTCCGCCGTCTTTTTTTTTTCCTTTAGCTGCATTTTTTTTAGTCATCACATGAAAATTCGTCTCCATCCACCCCGTAGTTTTGCTGATGACCTTTCTTTTTAATTATTTTAGCCACACACAATTTTGGCTGAATTTCCTCACCCCTCTTGTGAATTTGCTAGTACATGTACTAAGACACATTCTCAGAATGTGTTTATAGTACTGGTGGATTAAGGATTCACAGGGAGGGGAGGGGGGTCGGCCAAAATTTCTCTTTTCTCATATGTAACAAGCCTACGGGGCGAAAGGCTGATATTATGGGCTTTCTACACACATTTTTAGATGCTAATTATTGGTTAACATGAGCATGATCATTTATGTTGTGATTAATTTGTTTCCTTATATATGTATGACTTCTATTAGAGACTTAATTGGCTTGGCACTCCTTACATCGACCTATTTTAGACACCCATTTCCTTCTCTCTCTCGTGCTTTTTCTCTACTGTCCTGTGAATAGTGTAACTACATGTACATGCAGTACCTCTTCTCTTTTGTATGATATACATCAAGTTTTTATCTGAGCATATGGGTGTTGCAGCACTCTCAAGCTTCATGCATATGCAGCAACATCTTTGTGTGTTCATATACATAGTTATGCTTGATATATTAATTTGAGAATGTTATTCTTTCTCTTGTATATGTTCCGTCCGCACTCTATAGATGTAAATGTACGATGTAAGATTTGGTGTGCATGTTCGAACTGTGTTCCTCTTTTTGTGAACACACAAGAACTGATATAATAATGAACTTGAATTACACATATTCTTGAATCTTGATTCCATCTCCATTTGCCATTAGATATGTATTGATTTATGGAGCTCTTCCACAATTGTTATCCTTCCCATTGTCATTACTCATCTCTGAATAATTCAAATTTGATATTTTATTGAGGACCTATGTTTCTTCGATTACATAATGTACCTCTTCAATATATTGCTGCAAAAGGCATAAAACATGACCATTATTATATATTCAAAATGAAGCTTGAAATTCTGATAGTGTTGATATTTATGTATTTTTAGGAGTTTATCAGTTTCGAAGAGTGCATGCAGGATGAGTTTTATGTTTTTATATGATCAGGTGCAGCTATCATAGAATCTGTTGAGCAGGAAAGAGAAAGATGGAAAATGAGGAATTATGAGTGAATTCGCATGCGAGCCAAATGACAATAATGACACTGATAAAAATTGTGACAAAGTAAATGTCACAAATATGTGGAATAATAAGAAATAAAGAAATTAATATATTATTTCAGAGAAAGAAATAACAGAGTGCATGCATGAGTATGAAAGATGAGTAAATACAAGTAATTATTACTGACTGGCACGTCTTTTTCCCAAGATTTAGCGGTATCCTTCATCTTAGAACAAACATTCATAATTATTATGAAAGAAGTGAACTGAATTTGAATTAAAAATAATGTGAAAAAATGAAAAAGTAAGTTAATAAAGTTTAAAAAAAAAACAGTAAAAAGTAAAAAATATGAAACACAGTATACCGAGTACATGTATTACCAAATGATAGATGTCCAAATGCAAAAGTGTTTAATAATAATATATCCACAAAAAAAGGGGGGCGGCAAAGAAATCTTTGGAACGATCAACCACAGCTATAATAACAATACATGCGTGTACTAAATGAAGATGAAAACAATGACAACACTCTTTTTAGAACAATTAAGAGAAACTGGCTTGTATTATCATCTTAATTATCACTAAATGTATTGTAATCATCACAACAATCATTACATGACAGTTAATTTCAATTAATAAGGTTATTGTTGATAAGCAGGTATAGCCCTAATAGTATTTGTATGTAAACACATACGAAAATGAAATAGCGACGGTTCGTAAATACACGCGTATTGCACGTTACCTATTGTACAGGCCCTACAGCGCGGGTCTCACGAACCGGCGTAATACAACTTACGTCGGTTCGTGAGACCCGCGCTTAAGTACATAACCTATGGTGCGCGCAAGAAACGATGGATTTACGAACCGACGCAGTGAGTTTGAAGACAGAAATATCGTAATTTTTTTGAATTCACACTAAAATTACACTATGGATAGGAAGAACAACTTCCACTCTCATCACCCTGTCAAAATTTTCACACACAAGACAGGAAAAGTCATTGAAAACGTTGTCTAAAACTTGTGAGATCTTTAAACGCGATTTTCTCAGAATTGCATTTTCGCTCAAAAACGAAATAGCGTCGGTTCGTGAAAACGCCGACGAGATATGCCCACAAATCTTGAAAATGTGAGTAATAACAAAAACTTTCCTAGTGTTTGTGCCGATTTATTAGAATTATTCCGTAGATTTGCCAATCAGTATCATTTGTGAAACTATGTATTTTAATCTTTGGATTAGAGGTAAATTAAAAAAGGATAGACAGTAAATATGTAAGAATCTGCATGAAGATCAAAGACCGCACGTCTCTGAGCAAAATGAAAAACGTCTCTAAAAATTACTATTTCATGAAATAACGACATCCACTATACAAATTATGAGAACATTAATGTAAATTTATGTCTGGATGGGCTCAGTTAGTATAAAAGGAACAAGTAGAACCAAGTTAACACGGGCATGTTATAATATTAAGAAAAATGAAGCTTCCTAAAAGATGTTGAAAATACGTAAAAGAGTTTCAAATTTAAGATTTTCTGTTGATTGAGCAAGTGTAAACACATTGCCAGGACAGAAACCATGTTTTATGACTAGTAATAGGTCAATATTCTATGATTATTATGTAGTAGTCACTTTAGTTTACGTATTTTTTGTGAGGGAGGCAGAAATGTAAGAAAAACAGGTTTAGGTCAGAGACGTTCTCTGAACAAATAGGATCTGCTCTCAAACCAATATCAATGACCCATCATGGCGAATTGGTGCCTATGTTTGTAGCACATGGGTTCCTCAATCCAAATATAATGCCAATATCTTGTACAAATCAAACCCATAAAGTACTGATAAGCAAAGATGTTTACGTCAGAGACGTTACACTGAACGTTTTACACATTTTCAACTACTACAATAAGGAGTAGATCTTTCATTATTCCACAGTATGTGGCCCTCGTATACATACATCGTTCTAGGTAATTTACGCAATCTAAAAACAATGTTGATTTTATAATTTTGATCAGAGACGTTCATTTGTGCACACATTGTTCTTACAGTGCATGATAAATTTATTTTGTTATCATTTTAACTCTATCTTCTTCTTTTTTTCTTAGAGCAAAATGGGAAGAACGGATGGATTTCAAATGTTCTGAATATTAGAATTTCGTCCTGCTCAGGATCTTTAGGCTCAGTCATGTTCATGGAGCCTACAAGTTCCAGACAACGGCCGTGGTACTGGCAAGACTGGACGGACATCTTGGAGGTGCCATCTGTTTACAAAATAATGACTATCCCAACCCCTGTTTCAGGTAGCAAGCGACGCAGTCGGTACCATGCACTGATTGAGGACATGGAATACCAAGTGCAGGGAAAATACAATTCAATGTTATAATACGGACTCTGTTTTTAATGCACATCACTACGTTTGCTTTTGAGCCTGTAAAATCTGAGGCTTACACGCTAAGAAATAAATGTTCAAATTTGCACCTAATTTGTAACAATAGCAGCACACCTGCGGTGCATAGATACTTGCACCCTTAATTGTGTTAATTGCACCCTTAATTAACGGCCTTTTTGAAGATTTGCTAATTTCTGCAAACACGTTCTCGTACAGTTGATAAGAATATGCAAATGAGTGAGCTAACCACGTCATAACCTCACAATTTTCCATTGAATCTTGTAAAAAAAAAAAATTACGAAAATTAAATTTTTCTGTCTTTGAAATCTGAAACATGATGCTATTCCTGGTTGATTACCTTCAGAATAGTGATCAGTTAGATATACCCGGATTTAAATCCGGGTATATCTAACTGATCAAAGCCTCGGGCATAATTATGTTTGAATGAAAAACTGAATATTTCAAAATGTTTATGTGCAAACATTATGGTGTGAGGGAATGACAAGCTCAATTTGCCATTTGCATATTCATAATGACCGTTCAAAAACTATTTCCTGAAAAATTAGAAACTTCAAAACGTTATAACTTCTTTATTCTTCTTGAGCCCGTAAGATTTTACTCTTTCTTATCAGCGGCTAGCTCATATTTGGGCTGACTTTCCCCTGTAATGAATCTTTTTCTCTTAGAAGTAAGGTGAGATATTCTAGTGGTATCATTTTTGAGGTTTGTAAGCCAAATACATGAGAAAAGAATAAATACAGGTACTAACATCTGTGATGAAACAAGAAAATGTCTATTAAAAATGTCCCTTTACTTAGTTTCCTCTACAACACTACTTAGGCTATGTATCGCCTTCGAGTAGAAAGAAGGATTGATAATCCCCTACCGATGTGACAGGTAAAATGTGATATTGTAATGTTATCATTGTCAACCTCTTGAAAGAGGTTTTCAGTTCATTTTTGGTCAAACGTTTGCTGTACCACACCGTTGATATTCGTTTGAGTTTGGCGTTTACAATTTATATCTGCCATAGTATACAAAAAAGCACAGCGGAATTTGATGCTTCTAGGATGAGTATAGGTTAATTACAGCTTTCTGAGACGACATAACAGTGGCCCAGGTACGGTCCCTAATAAAAATCCGAACTGGTCTGGCATACACATACAATCATATTTGAGGTATAGTGGTCAAATTTAAATAGTATTTAGTAAATTCGTGTTTACCTTTGTTATAGATTTGGACTACATTTGAAAGAAAACATATACAATATTGATAACATGTGGGCACACCTTCGTATACACCGGAAGGTAAAACACAAAGTAGTGGTCATCATAAACAAAAACAATTCTTGACATATATGCCTAGGTAAATGATTTCTCAATGATTGTGGAATGTTGAGTTATGAGCATCTTTTAAAATACGGAGTTTGGTGTTTAATTCTAGTGATAACTTACAGCCGAAACGTCCCTGATGGAAAAGCAATGTCTCTGATATAAACAAATAATTTAGCTAAGGTAGTCAAAATTGCAAGTATTTCATGTAATTTTTAATTGTCTGTCATTCAAAAGTGTTGTAAGATATGAATAATATAACAAGGACAGGTTTGTTGTTGATTTTTGGTGTAGAAATCGAAATTCCTCTTACAATTTGGAGGCTTGTAGTTACAATCGGTTATTATGAAAAATTATTCAAGTTGAAATTACCATTCTGAATTGTTAACAAAAGATAAACATCTGTTTAATAAAAGAATAATGTTGTTTGTTCACAAACCTCGTAATTATGGATCAAAGGACATCGTTTTTATTGTCTATGTCTGAGGAACGTCTATGAGTGAAACCTGAACGTCTCTGATCAAAACATGGTTTACTTTCAGCATCTGTAAAGGGCTTTTATGGGGATTTGACCAAACGAAATGCACTAAATTCATTATTAGTATCTACTGAACATTAACATTTAAACAAATGAGACCCCTGCTTTATGTTTTGTTCAAATGAGATGAAAGTGAAGATAAGAATATAAAAATCTCTGCTTAAATGACAAAAACTCCACTTTTACTTTAACTTCCGTGTGTATTAGCTTTTGTAAACTTCACAGGAGGTAAACAATATTTTAAGAACAAATTAACACAGTCTTCAAAAGCACGAACAAGATGAAAATATATTCATTTGAATGTTTTTCTACCCTTCATTTTAATTTTCACTGAAACAATGTTTATTTTAGTCAGAGACGTTTGCCAATATGTCACAGTTCTATCTAGCCTTGAATAAAAACAACACCCTTGGAGATATCCCAGTATAATCGGGTTTGGAAGAAAGCTGATATCAATGACATTTGACTGAGATATATTTATATCAGTGAGTCATGTTTTTTAATTTTGACCCCTGATTTGCCCAATTGTACATCGTTCAACGTTTTCACCCATATATATATATATATATATATATATATATTGAATGGAAAGTTTTTATAAAAAAAAGTATCTGCAAACATTTCATAAACAGGCAAATCTACAGCAAGGCTGGCGATCTTTTCAAACATTTGTATACCTTCAAACATGTAATACTTATGATAATAAATCTTACGAATGCAAGAGTATGTTTGTGCTTAAAATTTCGGTCATATTAGTAATTTTCGTTAAATATGTCTGAAATAAAGATGCATAAAAACAAACTTCAGTTGTATAACTATATATATATATATATATATGGTTTTTTTGGTATATATACAGCAAAAATATCATATGGGATATAGTCATAACAGCAATATCACTTTTGAGTCCTGTAAATACCTGTATTTCACAGCCGCTCGCTCATACGTATTATTTGTTTTATAATGTCGACGCACATATTACTTCTGAGAAAAGAAAAAGTCAATAATTTACACACACCTCAACACTATTTTGAATATATATACAGTTATTCAAAATATCATTTGAAAATTCCATTTAAATACAATATGAACAAGATCCTTTTTTCACTGGTACGTATAAGGTTATCCAAAAGGAAGAAGGGAAAAGAGAAAGACTGCGCCCGGCTGATCATGCTCCCCTTTCAGTTCAGCAGAAAGGACACCGATACATGTATTTTGATATGTCTTCTTCAACCTTATTTTTTAGTTCATTGCATTCCAAGTGCAACCATGTGTCACAAAAATCACAAGAAACCCACTGATCTTCTACGGCTTCTTCTTTCCTGCATGCTGGAAATACATATCTAACATCATCTGATTCAATTCCTTCCTTTTTGTTCCTCTTCTTCTTTTTTTTCTTTTCTTCTACGCTATTCTCCTTCGTAGAGTCATCTTCTTTGTTTTCTTCTGTCTTGTTTTACATTTCTTCTTCCAAACTCACTTCTCTCTCTCTCTCTCTTTTTTTTTTGCACTCACATTCTTCCAACTTCATTTCTTCCTTCTGTTTTATTTCTTCTAATATATGGTTCATTTCTTCTATCCTCATCACAATCCCATCTCTGTGATCTTTCTTTCTATTTCCTGTACCCAACTTCATCTCTTCTATCTTCTTCTTTAGATCTTCCCTCTCCTTTCTCATGTCTTTGTGCCTTCTTCTTTTTTTCCTTTGTTTCTCTCTCTTTCTCTTCCTTTCTTTTCTTCAACCCTCTTTTCTGTTTGGATTTCATGTGAGTTATGAAATCATCTCCTGATATTGATTCAGTAGCTGCAAGTTCCTTTTTTGACTTCGTGGAATGTGTACATCGGGAAACTCGATATAATGTTCGAGAGACGGGGACATTTTTATTTGAAACCTTATTTCATTTTGGGACTAATTAACGAACCTTACGAATAACGATCGAGTTGTAACCGTGACATGTATTATATATATAATTATATGTATGTATATAATTATATATCTATTTATAGCAATGTCACAATAGAGGAATGCATTATATGTCAATTGCTTTGATTATAATTCAAAATCTGAATTTTCGGGGACGTCCCACTTCGTCGGAAATCCAACAGGATAGTTAGCGGGGAGGAGGGGGGACGTGATACTAGTAAATCAGCGGTCTGAAAGCGCACGCGCCACATATTACTGTACACACGTAATTAGTGGGGGGGGGTGAGCGGTTACTAGTCAAGAGCCATCTCTGTACGAGTTTAATACGAACTTTTTTTGTTCGCGTACGCAATTCCACGTAAATACGTACACTACTATACTATCGTTCAGTTATTTGCTGACAGTCCTCGGGTCGACGACTAGCGCCTATTCGTACGATTTATCTCAACTTTGCGGGATTTTAACTAAAAAATCACGGCCTACTCACTAACTTCAGTAGACGAGACCTTTCCAGCCATCGGGAATCTCCAGATGTGGCTAATTGCATTTAAACATCATAAAATAGTCGTGAATACTTTGAATATTGCAAATTGTTTGAGCATCGAATTCTTAGCATTGTGCACACGCGTACTGAAGTGCGTGCCGTGCGTATTCGAGAATGCAGGGCAGATATTCGCGGTCATCATCAACTACACTCGTGCGCTAAGGGGTGAGCGGTTACTAGTCAGGCTACTGTACGGTGCATATTGATATAGCGTAGGATTGACAGCTTCGCATTGTGCATTGTACGTTGCGTGTAGAGTTACTGTAGTTGTAGCGTTGTAGATTCGCATTGGCTCTTTGTGTTATCACTTGGCCGTGAGCTGATATAATGTGTAGAGCAGTATTCAGAACTTGATTTATATGGTGGTAATACATTCAGAATTAATTCACAACTTCTGTAAAGATAGAGTTTGATTTATACAGTTGAGCAACTCAGTTTGTTGAGTAGGACTTCCAAGTTCCAGGTGAAGATTTAAAAGTAGATATGAGGTTGGATTCGATATCAGTAATGATGAAGATTAGTGATAATTTTGCTGTGTGGACAGTTTCAGCCTAAATAATGCACTTGGACGTCAGGATGAATAAAAGACTGTCTTTTGTGTTTTTGTGCTTTGACATACGTGCTTTACGTATTATACATTCTCATAAATATGTGGTTTGATGTATGGTAGCGTACAGGCTGAAATATTTTTATATTTTTAGGTGATATAAAGTGTACATTATTAAGGCATCTTAAGCAGCTCTGGCTTTAGGGAAAGTATAATTTACCTTGCTTAAATGTACGAAGGCAAGCGTAGTGCCACACATGTAGGTATATAATGTGTGATGTAAGTTATTTTGCATTTTCCATACAATCCTTTGCAACTTACTGTATTATTTCACAGCTTGGGACAGGATCGCAATCGGAATGCATCCAGAAGGGTTAAGCTTCTAGGCTTGGAAGATCACAAGTCTGTAAGTTTGGTATAGGGTCTTTACATGTATATTACAGCCTTTAAACAATATTTTTCTTGTTGATAGTGCAACAGAAAATGGATATTGCAACAGTGTACAAGGTGTACAATTAACATTGCTATAGTGTAACAGTGGATGGATAATGACATTCCAAAGCTGCCATTTCATGATGTGTAGTGAATGCATGCATGGATACAAAATGGGTATGTATAATGATGCAGTACAAGACGGTGTACTATTGTTTGTTCAGAAGAAGCAAACCTTTTTGTGTGTTAATGGAGAATTATATCCATATGCATTCAATTTATTGTGATCCAAGAAATGTATGTTTGATATATTCATACAGTGTATCATTCATTGTTTCACTCACAGTTTTACCGTTTCACATACATGCGCACACGCACTTGGGCTTGCGCATAGACAGCAAGGAGGAGAATTGATTAAAGACAAGAGTGCAACGTTCGACTCGACTGTCTTCGATTTTATTCTTGTTGTGCATGTGTATACGGTTAGCTGACTGGATAGGATCTAGTGGTACCTAGAGATCCAAGGCCAGCATAAGTATAGGAGAAGAACAGATCCAGCTCGCTCACAAAGTGAGCGGCTACTCCGGCCGCCGCAAGCGGGAGCGTCCCGGTCGTGGCCTGGCCTGTCGGCCGGCGCTAGCAAGTTAAACTACTGTAGTAGATCTAGTAGTAGTCTAGTAGTGGTAGTACTACTAGTAGTACAATGTAGTAGTCTACTAATGTTAGTACTACTAGTAGTAGTACTAGTACTACTAGGTCTAGTACAAGTAGTAGACTGGTAAGTAGTAATAGTAGCAGAATCTTTGGTAGTATAGTACAGAGGCTACACACTATACATTAGGGGGATTAGAGTACTTTGTACTAGTATGTTACAGGGCGGGTCGTGGCTCAAAAAAAAAAAGAAAAAAAAAAGAAGGGCATAACCAGTTTCCCAAGGTCAGTTTCTGCAATAATTGTTATCAGTCTTAGATGCGCCATTTTCTAAGAAAAAGCATACCAAGATTAGGAACGATCGTCAGTTTTGGTCGAGTAGTTTTTGTTGTATGATACGAATCATACTGTGGAAGGAAGCCCCACCGCCATGCTTTTATCTACCGATGAACGCCACGGTGGGGCTGAATTCACGAGTAGGCCTAGGCCTATAGTATTAGTACAGACACGCAGAGGTGGGGCTATCGTGAAATAGGCCCCACCGCAGTGCGCGTGCACCCGTGCGTTTATAGCAAGCAAGGGTAGGTCCTAGCTAGGGTTAGGGTTAGGTAGGGTTGTATCTATGGTTAAATTGGCCGTTAGATTAGTCGAGGGACATATTAGTGTTGTATAATGTAACCAGTTATAGTATGCCCTTGGCAACGGCACTATATTGTACGCGCATGTACACCACCGTAACCAGGGCCGTGAGGTCCGTACCAATAAAGGCTCAAACCAGCAAGATGTACCTCTAGTACCGTCTCCAAATCAAACCTTATTTCTGCGTCTCTCTTTACTTTTGTGTTATGAAACTGCCACATAGTCCTACCCCATAACACAACATGGTGGCAGCGGTTACGGACAGAAAACCGTGGATTGTTACTGCTCTAGCTTGACAGTTTTTTTGATGAACTGAGCAGATTACTTTGGTGTCGCTGGATCAGCCCGACCTGACATTTCTACGGCACATAGCACGCACGCATGTACTGTACTGTGCATTGAGTTATACGCGAGAGTCAAGCAAGGCAACTAGCTCAGTTCTATTCGATTGACACGATCGAACTATCGATGCATCTATCGCTCCTCGATACATCGGGATCCACGTACAACAGGTCCAAATCGGAACGCTGAAGCTTAGCCCGAAGTGTGATGATCAACGTCACACAACGAATGCATCGTTTATGGACGCTATGCTGTTGTGCATTCGTTCCCTTTTGAGAGACAAGGCCAGTGTTGACGAATCGCGAAGTGTGATGATGAAATTTGAAATGTATTCATATTCCACATGGTGGACATTATATAATAAAATATACAGGGTATAACACATAGTGGACATTATATCAAAACTATACAGAGTATATTACATGTATATACAATATATGGTGATATTCTCAGATAGAATAACACCATATACAAATGTGGAGGGGACTACTTAGAAGCACTGCTTGTTAAATGTAGTCCCCCTACATATTATAGACAAAATGATATCAAAGATAAGGCTGAGTGAAATAACAAAAACACCATATATACACTATTTACAAGGGCACATGAACCGTACTATGGATATACAAACAAGTCATGTATATGTTACAAAGCACAAGTTTATGTAAAAAGTGTTTACAGTGTACATTATATACAGTGTACCATTAGAATAACGAATGAAACAGAAGATACCCTTCCGAGTATACTTAATGAAAGTACTTCTAGAAAACATTGATTTAAATATACATACGTTTTGTTACCATAAAACTGTTTATTAATACTTATCAAGAAACACATTTTTTAGCTTATACTTAAAACTATTCAAGCTCTGAGCTTGTTTCAGTGAACGATCAAAGGAATTCCAAAGCTTTGGACCAGTAAACATGAAATTTCTGTTTGCAAAACTAGTTCTATTTTTAGGAAGATGATAATTATTCGCATACCTTGTTGAGTAATTATGTATAACATTATTTTTTCGAAACATTTCCTTAAATACAACAGGAGTAGCATTAATTTATACATTGTACATAAAACCCAGCTGAAGACGATATAAATCAGTAATCTTAAGAATAAGGTTTTCTTTAAACAAAACATCAGTGTGTGATCTATAAGCGGTAATGCATATCAAACGCATCGCTCTTTTCTGCAAGAGAAGCACCCTGTCCATTTTAGTTTGTATTGCATTTCCCCATGCCATTACGCCATAATTAAGGTAAGGAAGAATAAGAGTTGAATATAACAAGAAGCACTGACTTGGGGAGAATCCGTTTAACGTGATTAATGATACCAATATTTCTTGAAACTATCTTACAAATATTATCAATATGACAATTCCAAGTTCGCTTATTGTCAATTGTAATACCGAGAAATTTTGTAGTCTTGACTTCTTTAATGACAGAATTATCAAATACCACTTGGTCAGGAAGTTGTTTAACAGAGTTACTGAATAACATGTAATTGGTTTTTTGTTTATTTAAAGATAATCTATTTGCTTTTATCCAATTTGTTACATGTGTAAGTTCTACATTTAAAACTTCTACTAACTTATTAGGATCACTGTGATTATAGAATACGTTTGAATCATCAGCAAAAAGGATAAAAGAGAGAACACTCGAAGAACATCGAATGTCATTTACATAAATAGAGAATAGCAGTGGACCAAGAAGGCTTCCTTGGGGAACTCCACACGTGATTGGTAACGTAGACGAATTATATCCATCAATGGTAACAAATTGCTTTCTTCCAGAAAGATAACTTTCGAACCATTCCATAGCCTTACCTCTAATACCATAGTGCGCAAGTTTGTATAACAGAATGTCGTGATTTATAGTATCGAATGCTTTAGAAAAATCTAAGAACAAACCGATAGTATGACAGGATTTTTCGATTGAAGCTGATATGGTATTTATTAAACTTGGAATGGCATGAGTTGTGTTATGTTTAAAGCCAAATTGGGAGTCAGATATGATGTGAGATTCAAGGAAGGTAGTTGTCTTTGAATGAACAATTTTCTCTAAGATTTTTGATAACGAAGTTAACAAAGATATTGGGCGATAGTTGCTGATACATAATTTGTCTCCTTTCTTGAATATTGGAGTCACCTTTGCGAGTTTCATTTTAGATGGTACTTGACCAGATTGTAGTGAAAGGTTATATAAAAACAATAAAGGATCTGCTATACAATGTATAATGTCTTTGATAAGGACATTGCCAATGTCATCATAGCCAGGGGCTTTGTTTGCTTTGAGCTGAAGTACAATTTTGATTAATTCTTGCCTGTCAATTGGCTTGAAAAAAAAATTGAGTGGTCGTTAGGTGAGGAAAGAAATTCGTAAAATGATTTATCACTTGGAGTGATAGTTTGTGCTAAGTTTGAACCTATCTTTGAAAAGTATGAGTTAAAAATCTCGGCAATTTCAGACTTGTCCTCAATGATAGTATTATCAACTTGAACTTTAGAAATGGGATTTACAGCCTTCCCTCTATTCAAAACGGTATTTATTACTTTCCAAGTGTTTTTGATATCACATTTGAATTGACTCAATTGCTCCGCAAAATATTTCTTGTTAGCTAATCTGAGTGTACTGGTAAGAATATTTTTGTATGAAATATATTTCATTCGAGAGGTTTCGTCACGGTTTTTGATAAAATTAACATATAAAGTACTCTTGCGATTTATTGAGCGTAAGAGTGTTTTGGAAACCCATGGTTGCTTGGGGATTCGTTTGTAATCCTGTGTACGACATTTCCTTAAGGGAATGCATGTATCTAGGCAATTATTCAAAAGATAAAGAAAGTTATCATATGCTTGGTCAATATTTTCATTTGCGTCATACACAATTGACCAGTCCACAGAATGATCAACGTCACACAACGAATGCATCGTTTATGGACGCTATGCTGTTGCATTCGTTATCCTATACTTTAACTAAGTTTGAGCCAGTCACAGACACAGTGCTAACAAAGCAGCTAACGCAACGTCGAGTCTCAGTCAGTCAATCAGTGTCGCACAACAAATGCCCCACTTATGGACGCTATGCTGTACTTAATAAAAGTTGTCATTTTCTGATCTCTAACGGGAGAGAAATGAATCGCGATTGAATTGCCAGTCAGTCAGCGCTGAATGTGTTAATGAAGTTAATGAACGCTATCCAGTCAAGTGCACATTCTAAAATTAGACTAGAGTCTAGCGTCTGCCTACTCTAAAGTGAGAAAGAGTTAATCTACAACTCAGCTAGATCCGGACCAGGACCAGGTACGGACCGTCAGAAGCCGACGATCGCTAGGATTGGTAGCCCAGTTCCAGGATCGGAACCTCCTTCAGCCAGGACCAGGGCGCGATGAGCGACATTGCCGATCGACGTGCAGACAAGTGTCATCGTTGTGCAGCCGTCGTCAGCCAAGGCCAAGTGATATCGCACCGGAGTTTACAGTCGGCAAGCGCAAAAGTTCAGCAATGAACAAGGGATAATGATGAAAGACTGGACTCAAAACTTAACTTGAAGTCCAAGTTAATGCAAGCAGATCAATCAATGATACTGCACAGTTGGAACATTGAACTCAAAGAATATGAACAATTGAACTTGTTGACATTCTTATTGCCATACATTGATTGTCATGTTATGTTTTAATGTTATGATGACTTGTCTCATTGCTCAGTCGTAGATAAAAAGTGTATGCGGATAGGTCCTAACAGTTATTGTCAAATGTCAATGTATTGTAGATCCAATGTCTAGACCAAGCTAGACAAGATATTGCATACATGACACTGACAGGTTTCTTGTTCATAGACCAGAGATTTAGGCTATAGTCTACAGTCCAGTAATAGGTCTAGGTCTAGAGCCTACATGTACCAAGTAGACTACTGTAACAAACTAGTCTAACGTTAGTCTAGTTTCAACAGGTCCAAAACTAAACGGGACCAAGACCAGCAAGTGCTACTAGATTGTACCAATCTAGCCCCAATCGGTCCACATTTAAACAGGACTAGCAGTTAGACATCTAGTTAGTGTATCCTTAGTCGGTCCAGGGCTAGACAGGACCAACAAGTGCATCAAATCCGCTGCTAGAAGTTGTTAGAATATGGACCAGGTAAGGTTGGTCCAACGTTTTTAATATCTGGAGGACCAGGACCAACGAACGTGAATACCATTAAAGTGTTTTATACGGCAAGGTCAAACCCAAGGACATCCTAGACCAAGTCTAATTATTCAGTCCAAGCTACAGTCAAGGATCTCATGCAAGCAGGTCCAAATGTAATTGGTTTATTAAAGGTAGTCTTGATATATTCAGGACCAAGTGCAAACAGGTCCAAGGGATCAAAGTGTGTTTTAGCCCAGTCTGATACCAAATTCTGATCCAGAACATAGTCCAGTCAGTAGAACAGGACCAGAAGCAATTAGGTCCAAGGTGTATATAGTGTAGTCCAGTAAGCCCATGCAAGGCCAGACAAAGTATTAAAGCTACAATAGTCCAGGACTAGATATAAGGTCCAGAGTGTAGTCCAAGTGTAATCGAGCATATACACCCATGCTTATTATTGCACTGATTCATGCAAGGGTTTGCAGATCCTTTTAGTGTGATTGATGCATGTAACCAGTATATTTAGTCTCCATGCACATTTGATTTCCGTTGGGTCCTGGACCAGAGTGTTACATTGTCCAGTGTATCATACATGACTGTGCTTTGTTACTGTCACACGCAGTATTGTATTCATTTCATGTTGTTAAAGTGCATTGTATTGTCATTTGTTGTTTTATGCTAGTATTCATAAGGTAAACACAGAATTTTACATTATGGCTAAATTCCCTGAAATGAATTGGAGTGCTAGCAACGTGGCAGATGAGTTTAAGCTTTTCCGACAAAGAACAGAGCTTTGCTTTTTGGACCATAATATTGTTGATCCTATCAAACAGGCAACAAAGATAAAGATTGCCGTTGGCAATGAAGGCCTTCGTAAGATTAATGCATCTGGCCTCTCTACTGATGATCAAAACAATCCAGCAAAACTGTGGAACCTCTTTGAAGACCAACTAAAGGTCAAGGTCAATTTCAGAATCCACCGTCTTGAACTCATGAGATACAGGCAGAAGCCAGGTGAATCAATCGATGAGTTCCTTAACAGATGTCGAAGTAAAGCAGTGGAGTGTGACTTCAAAGCTGATGAGTTATGTGAACGACTGGTAGAGCTCGTGATCGCATCCACACCAATAGAAGCATTTAAAAAAGACTTGCTTGATCAGCCAAAGGGTTTCAATGCAGACAAACTGATCGAAACCGGACGCAAATACGAGGCAATCATGGCCGGACGTCAATGCCTCCAAACACTGGACAATGACACCAACATCGGTGCCATATCACCTGCGTCAAAGAAGCGCTGTGGAAACTGCGGTCTGTCCCACCCCCCAAAGCGATGTCCTGCCTACAAAGACTATTGTAAGGCATGCGGTACCATAGGCCATTGGCCAAAGATGTGTCGAAAAACCAAGCATGAAAGCAAGACACAACCCAGACACACGGGCGGATCAACCACCCAACAAAAGGGACGCAATCGATCCAGGAACCGAAGGTTCAGAAACCGATCCACATATCGAGGGAAGGACAGAGATCGGAGCCCGTCCCAACGGGGCTGAAACAAATCGGTTGATGCTGTCACTGAAGGTAACCCTCATGAACGCCCATGGCAGGAGCAGGAGGACAACGTTGAAGTCAGTTTTCATTCCATTGGCTCCAAAGACACAAAGGAGGCATTTGTTGATGTCGAAATCGTCTGTCCTAAACGCACAGGAAGGGCCACCCTGAGCTTAAAAGTGGACACGGGAGCAGGTGGTAATGTTCTACCGTTGCGCAACTTGAAAGACATGTACCCACAGACGTGGAGACAGATGATCACGCCTACGAGTACACAACTCAGCGCATACAATGGCACTCAGATTACATGCCTGGGATCCATCACACTCAGATGCAGGTACAAGCAATCTCCATGGTCTCAACAACTCCTTTACATCACAGATGCTGCAGGCCAAGCAATCTTGGGACTACCTGGATGTCAGACGTTGGGAGTTGTCACCATCACCGAAATCAGAGACATCCCAGGAAGAAGCCTCCAGGACAGCCATCCGATCAAGTCTATCAAAGACTTACAAGAGCTGTACCCCCATCAGTTTGACACAATTGGAAACTTCAAGGGGGAAGCCATCCTCTATCTCAAGGATGATGCAACGCCTTCAATAGACCCCCCTAGAAAGTGCAGTAGAAGGCAGAACTAGACAAGATGGAGCAGGAAGGTGTTATCCGCAAAGTTCAACACTACACAGAGTGGTATAGCTCCCTTACGACAAGTGTCAAGAAGGACGGAAGCCTAAGAGTATGTCTTGATCCCAAAAGACTGAACAATGCTCTTCGAAGGTGCCCTCACAAGATACCTACTTTAGAGGAGCTGAACCCAGCATTCAGCGGTGCCAAGTTTTTCTCGAAGCTTGATGCAAAATCGGGCTATTGGTCTGTACACTTGGAGAAGAAATCACAAGAGTTGACCACCTTCAGGACACCCTTTGGTCGCTACTGCTTCCAGCGCTTACCGTTTGGACTGTCGGTAAGCCAGGATATATTCCAGGAACGTATGGACCAGATCATTGCACAGGTCCCTGGCTATGTAGGGATTGCAGATGACATTGCTGTTTTCGGCCAGACAGAAGCCGAACATGACCACAACCTCCTCCAGCTCATGGAGACAGCCAGACGTGAAGGACTAGTCTTCAATAGCACCAAATGCCACATCAAGACAGACCACATAGAGTTCTTTGGCTCTGTCTACACAGCTGATGGCATACGCCCCGACCCCAAAAAAGTGGAAGATGTTCGTCAGATGCCCACACCTCAGGACAAGGATGACCTGCAGAGGAGTCTCGGATTCTTCACGTACTTGGCACCATACATTCCCAACCACACGGAATGTTCGTCCATACTTCGGGACCTACTCAAGAAAGACGTACCATTCCTCTGGCAGGAGGATCACCAACATGCTTTTGATGATCTGAAGCAGGCAATCACTTCTGAATCATGCCTGAAGTACTTCAATCCTCAGGAAGAGACTACTGTTGAAGTAGATGCCTCCCAGAAAGGCCTAGGGGTGTGCCTTCTACAAGGAGGAATTCCAGTAGCATTCGCATCCAAAAGCCTATCACCTGCACAGGCAAACTACTCAAACATCGAGCGCGAAGCACTTGGACTAGTATTTGGCATCACGAGGTTCCATACTTACCTGTTTGGAAGGACATTCACGGTGGAAACAGATCATAAACCCCTTGAGATGATCTGGAAGAAGCCACTTGCAAGTGCACCACCTCGTCTCCAACGCCTACTGATCAAGATACAAGGTTATGATTGCAATGTACGCTACAAGCCAGGCAAGAACATGGTACTCTCAGATGCCCTGAGCAGACTGCCAAATCCCCACAAGAGACGAGACATTCCACTTGATCAGCAAGTGGATGAAGTACACTTGGACATTGAGGAAGCAACTGCAAGATGAGACAGCCAGAGACCCAGTCCTCAAATTACTCTGGCAAACAGTTGTCACCGGATGGCCTGATACAATCAAGGAACTCCCTACTTCTATCAGAAGCTTCTGGCCATTCAGAGATGAAATCAGCATCTCAAACGGTGTGATATTCAAGGGGAAGCGAGTTCTCATTCCTCAATCACTACGAGATGACATCAAGAGTCAGTTGCACCAAGGCCACATGGGGATAGAGAGAACGAGAAGGCTAGCAAGAGAGACAGTATACTGGCCTGGAATAGACAGTGACATTGAGAAACTCGTGAAAGCATGTGAGGCATGCCAAGCCCACCAAGCTAGGAACCAGAAGGAACCACTTCAACCACACGAGATCCCACCTTCCCCGTGGACCAAATTAGCCACTGATCTGTTCACCCTGGAAGGAGAAGACTATCTGCTGATAACAGACTACTACTCAAAGTATCCCCTTGTCCACAAACTCCCAAACACGAGTAGTAGGACAGTTGCAAATATAGTCAGCGCAACATTCAGCCTCTTTGGAGTACCAGCACAGATTGTTTCAGACAATGGACCCCAATATGCTGGTCAACCGTTCAAAACCATGTGCGAGAAGTGGGGAATCAAGCACACAACCTCATCGCCGAGATACCCCCGGTCGAACGGGATGGCTGAAAGGAATGTGAGGACCATCAAATCCCTCATGAAGAAATGCAAGGAAACTGGTCAAGATATCCAGATTGCACTTCTTCACTACCGTGCAACCCCACTGGGATCCAATCTTCCCTCCCCAGCAGAACTCCTGCTCGGAAGACAGATACGCACTACCCTTCCCAGTCACCACGTCTCCAGTCATCGTAACTCAGATGAGATCTATGACAATCTGGTGAAACGACAGCAGCGAATGAAGGATGACCATGACAAGATGGCGGGACCCAGTCTTCCGGCACTACACGTGGGACAGAGAGTTAGACGGATCCCTGCCCGGGTGACAAAAGTCTGCAAGGAACCACACTCCTATGAGGTGGAGACACCCAATGGAACACGGCTCAGGAGGAGCCGTTCCCACCTTCGCGAAGTTCCTTCCGTCAAAACCCCTCCACAAAGCACAGAAGCAATGCTTCCAGTACGTAGACGTGTGAGCTTCGCTGATGGAGATGTAACAGAACCACAGAACACTCCAACACAACTCCCTCCCAAACCAATCCTAAAAACTGGAAGGACTGGTTACCAGCAGTTGGAGCCTGGTACCACAGTTACTAGGTCCGGTAGAGTGGTCAGAAAGCCACTGCGTTATCGAGACACATAGTGTACATACACGCATAGATGAGATATCTTCAAATGCGTAATGTGGGAGGAGATGATAGTTCTAAATTTTGATAATGAGTCATGCAACATAATTGCATAGCCCCAAAGACTGGGTAGACTTCTGAACATTGTTGTTACATTATGATATACCAGGTTGTACTGTTATAAACAACACTGATGGATTATTATAATGTCCTACTCTTTTATGTGAGAAGTGATTAATGTGGACACTTATATACATAAGAATACAAGAGTTGAAATTGTGATAACACATTGTGTTAAACAGTATCCATTTCAGTCTTCAGACACCCAACTTATCAAATTTTGTTGATCTTTGTTAACTGCAGAACAGCTCTATCAGAGAGCCTTTGTAAACTTTACGACAAATGCTGGTCAATAGAGTTTTGTAATTCATTATTAACTCTGAATTGTTTAACGTTGAAGGTTTCTGTGCTAACTAGCAAGCAAAAGAGGTTACCTTTGCATTATTCGGTTGCATACACACCGACGCATACAACTAGTAATCACTAGATGAATGAAGTTAGCTGAAATGTGTATTATGTAACCGTCATAAGTGTGCAACCTAAATGGAATGTTTTGAGAAGCATGCATACATTATACTGTTTTTAGCTGTTATATGAAAACGACAAAAGCGTTGCAGTGATCAAGCGAATTTCAAAAGTATTGGTACTGGCATAGAAAACAAACTTGGTGTGATAAAAGGTACACTCTGTAACTTTCTTTAAGGAGAGGGGGATGTTGTATAATGCAACCAGTTATAGTATGCCCTTGGCAACGGCACTATATTGTACGCGCATGTACACCACCGTAACTAGGGCCGTGAGGTCCGTACCAATAAAGGCTCAAACCAGCAAGATGTACCTCTAGTACCGTCTCCAAATCAAACCTTATTTCTGCGTCTCTCTTTACGTTTGTGTTATGAAACTGCCACATAGTCCTACCCCATAACACAACAATTAGGAAGTCTTTTTCGCCGCATTCACGAGTATTATACTGTGGATGGAAGCCCCACCGCCATGGTTATCTACCGATGAACGCCACACGGTACGTGGTAACGGGCGAGTCGCCATAGTACATTACATGTATAGTGCAGACACACAGTGGTGGGGCCTATTTCACGAGTTTGCCTACAAATCTATGTAAGCTTAGCGTTGTCCTAGTGCGAAGTATCCTTTTCTCGCCACAGTCTCCATGGTCTTACTGTGAAAATAATGGATATTCAAACGTACCACAGTTGTAATCTGTATTATTGGCAGTATTAAATCCGATACAATTCATTAAATATTCTTTTGTCCAAAGGCTTAGCCAATGACAATAGTGCAGCGCAGCGCTAGCTATGCGCTCGCTAGCTCGCTCCCCCCGCCAGCGCTAGCCGCCGCCGCCGGTGCAGTCGCTGCGCTGCACTAGCCTTGCTAGCTCGCTGGCTATGGCTAGGCTGGTCGGACAATTGATATCGACGACTCCGATCTTTGACGTCATCACAATTTTGAAGTGATAGTGCGCCGCATGCCGCGAAAGTATAGAAAGTTTTCCAAAACCGAGGAAATTGCATCCATTATGTTAACAAATATAGAACAAAATTCAGAACAGTAAAAAATCCGCACGACCACAGAATTACGTAGAATTTAACATTCAATATTATTACATCATTAAGAAAAAAATGTCTAAACCATTTTATTAGGTCTTTAAGATGCACATAATCAGGTGTCGGTGACGATCATTACGTCAAAGAAAGACTGCCGTGAACAGTCCATGTACGTACGTATATCAGGTCCATGATTTAACATGCACTCTTCCAAATATTCTTATTTCCAAACATGTGAAAATCCAACTGCATAAGTCAAGAATTGCCAAACCTACCCAACCATGTATGCCACTTGGAATGTATGAAAAATCAACATATGCAAATTAGAGATGCCGCCCATCTTTCCTAGGCTGCCTATTCTAAATCTTTCCTAGGCGCCTATTCTAAATCTTTCCTAGGCGCCTATTCTAAATCAGAAAACTTCGGTTAAAAATCCATCAAGTTAAACAAACTTAAAATAACATACGCGTAGATAAGAAACCACACGATTCCTTTCCTATTGCCAGTAACTAAAATGTCAAAACGTGAGTTAACATACTTCAATCACTTCTTAATTTGTACCTACGAATAAACCCGTTATCACAGAAAACTTCTTTTTCCTTCAACTTTAATGTCTTTATATTCTATTCCAGAAACACAGGTGGCTTAACCAATGCCCTCTATACATAACATTCATCCATTTAAATGATCTTATTAGTTATATGCCCTTCAAATGCATTTCTTAATTTTCCACCTACCATTAACGTTATTTTTTACTTTAATGTAGATTATTGTGCCTTTGAGATTTTTAGCGCTTTTCATGATCCACTCTCGGTCGCCATAGTTAACAAACCGAGCCCTAATTGGGCGTGGTTTCGACTTCGCAGCAATTCCGTGAATACGCTGATACTCTATGTCCGCAACCTCGTCTGCTAGTAGTTTTAAGTTCTTAATGTGGACTTCTTTCAGGATCTCGCTCATATTTTCGTTCTCCTTCTCCGGTATCCCTATGAAGACCAAGTTCTCCCGCACGACATAGATCGACAATTTGTCAGTTTCGTCCTTCAAGGCAGTGTCTTTCTCCTCCAATTCTTCTTCCAAGACCTTTACCCTTCCTTTCAATTTCTCAGTCTCTTCTGCTTGGAAACTGACCGAAGCTTTGATGTCAAAGAACATCTTCTCGAGATGTTTCACTTGTTCCTTGAAGGTTATGTTCCAAAAGGGAAAATCGCTCCTCGATTATCTCCATTTGCTGCTCAAGGAGAGCACGGAAATTTGGCAGGAGACTGTCTTGTGGGCTGGGCGGCGTCCCTCCGGCGGAGGCCCGAGGCCTCTTTGGTGCGGCGGTCATACCGCTGTTCCACAGATTGCTGGCCATCATGTTACAGTAACTGTAACTATCACTATGGGGAATCGGGAGCGGACTTCGATACGTGTGCTCACTCACCAACTATCATCAAAACACACACATACACAGACAGACAGACACACACACACACACACACACACACACACATCCCTCACGAACACACATGCGAACGAGCCCACACCCACACACAAACAGACACACACACAATTAACACAATTTGTCACCCGTTTCGGGAGGCGACAATTTGTGCAGGGGCGACAATTTGTGCCACAACAGTAAGCTGCCATCACTTGGCTTTGTTTTGCCATAAAACATTTACCTGTTTGTTATTCTTCCATGCCCCCTGGCGGGGCCGTTCAAGAATAAAATTCATTGTCATTGTCATTGTCAAAAAAAAAAAACTTGGCTGACCATGGTCAGTCCTCTGCCCTAACGTAATCTCAATAACGTTGACATACTAGGTGTTACAAAAAACATTTCCCACTTTTGATCCTTAATAGTTCTAAAACTATACATCAGATAACACTGACATTGATATGAGCAATAGCTGAATAGTGTACAATTTTGTTGAAGGCAATTTCAAAATGACAGCATAATTCAGTTTCATTAAAGCAAACATTTATTTTTCAGTTAGGTTTCAGATTTTGCTCTATTTTCAACCCTGTGTTCAAAACTTTAACTTTGCACAGAAGTCAATTGGTGTGTATGGGAATGTGTAGTTGACACCCAGACAATGGTCCTGGACAATGACCAGGATTTGAATGCTCCATTATTCAACTATTTATTCGTGAAAAATTCCACTATCACAGCTAGTCTTTATCCATTCTGAAATGTGGAGTATGCAAAAACGTGGAAACATGTGCTTACTTTTTTCATGTGCATGCATTTCACCCTTTGCAAAGAATTCAGACGAGCAGTGCCCAGGCAATCCATCATGAATAATTAATAAAGCATTCATGTGCCTTGGAGCAGAGCTCTGAACAGATGGTATCCATGTCCATTGTTCACAGTCATTGTAAGTACACACTCACGCACACATCATTAGTTCCTGTGTAAAGTTCAGGTTTTGTACAGAGGGTTAAAATTTGACCAAAATCTTTGAAATCAATCATGGATTTCATGAAACTGATATGGGTTTTCATATTCAAATCGCCACCAACTAAATTGTACACTATTCAGCAATTACTCATATCAATGACAGTTTTATCTGATATATAGTTTTCTTAAGCATCAAAAGTGGGAAATGTTTTTTGTAACACCTAGTACATTGCACACACGATTATACAGGTGCAAATTCGATCATATTTCTGGTGTAAGTTGCGATAGATGCACAGATCTGATTTGATTTTGCCCCTTTTTACATTGAGATGCAAACGGAAAGATGTAGAAACACAATTTGTAGTTTTATTCCATTAATGAACACAAGATGATCAATGGGTAGTATCAATGAATTAGTTATAATTATGTACATGCATTTGTTATTGAAATGTGAAAAAATTGGTTATTACGCGTGTGTCAGAGTGCTTGTGCTTGTGTGTGTAAGCAGGGAGGCGAGGCTCATCTCCATGGTGTGAGAGAGTGTATGTGTCTTTGCTTGTCTTTGTATCTAATCATGGAGTGTTTGTAAAGCCCCAGGTATATGAGTTGTTAATAGTGATATATTGTAAATTGTTTAATGTATTCTTTGACTGATATGGTAATACGGGAAATATGGGAACTTTTTTTAAGTGCTCAGGTGGTAAACAGTGATAGAGAAATCTATATTTTTGTTATGCTACTTGACAATTGAAAAATGATTAATGAGGTGTTATCAGATTATTAGATATTGTGAATTATTATGTATTTGTGGTATTGTCTTAATTTTTTTTGGTACTGTGACCGCATTATCATATGTGTATGTGTGTGTGTGTGTGTGTGTGTACGTTTGTGTGTATGCATGCATGTGGCTAAACTGTGGACAAGTAAGAGCCAGGAGTGTAGATGCGTCATTATGTCAGTTTAATTCTCAATTTTAACCATGATTTATTTTTAATTCTGATTTCTTGGTACAGAACTAATGGTTGAAACATGCTTATTCAGTAGTGATATGTGAATATAGATTCTGTATTTGCTTTCTATGTATCATAGGTCCAGTGGCTTTTTTGTTATATGATTTTGCATTAAAAACAAACAAACAAATAAAACATTTTTCAGATTTTTTTCAATGTATAATATCTTTAGAATATGGCATTTTTTTTTTGTCAAGTAAACTGTGACGGAGGGTTATGTAATATTTATACTTGTGTATTACTGGCAAAATATGTGGTATATTTTGCGCAATATAGTTATTTGTAGCCTTCGACTATGATTTTGCATTTTTTTCCAAAGTAAGCTATTCTAATAATTAAAGAGAAACAATGGTAAACAAAGAAATAAACTAAATGAAGGTTTTGTTTTAAAGGGATACACCGTAAACTTAGCCTACAGCATTGGAAATTGATTTCATACTTGCAAAGGTTAAGTTACAAAACTCAGAGAAAAATAGAACCAGATATTTCAAAGTAGGTTCGGCACCTGGGCCATTGATCACTTAAATAAAAATAAAAAAAGTACATCATTCTTTACCCAATATTGATTTTGCCTACGTGTTTGTATTATTTGAATTGCCACGAGGAAGACGTTTAGACATTGATTTTCTTTTTTTTTATAGATCAAATGCATAATTTGTACATCCCACTTTACCTGCAATCATATTAGCCACGTGCAATCCTCACAAAATCTTTGTAGCAAGGAAAACTTAACTACATGCACACATTTTCAGAGAAAAAATATAAATGTCGCTATGGCGACTGGTATGCCTCCGCCGTATTGCATGCTTTTCTCAATAGGTCTCAGTACATCTTGACAACGTGTTGTCCCCTTGACAATTAGTCTAGCAGCCAGAAAGGGTCCCCGTGCACCCCCCCCCCCCAAAAAAAAAAATTCTATGATATGTTCGAAGATCGTGAGAACCTGTATTTTCCGAATCCGGTTGTCGCCAGCGGAAAAAAAGGTTGTGCGCGCGTCTAATTTGCATATTTCTAAGATGGCCGCCGCCCGTTGCTAGGAGACGGATTATTTTTGAATAACTTTAGCTAAGAATAACAAATTACCATAAAAATGGTATCATTTTGAAGAAAATTAAATTTCCTACAAGTTGATACCCCATTTGATGGGATAAATAGTTGTCATGCAATATTAAGGAAGAAATTATGTTTTTTTAATTTTTTCTTAAAAAGTACGGAATTTGGTTATAGTGTTCTTTTCCATACAATTGATATGCATTTACAAATAACATTTGAATTTTCCTAAAATTATCCCTCTAACATAGCTATTATCATGTGAAAACGGCTTCCCAATACACCAACTCCTTTAAAAGTTACACAACATTAAAGGGGATATGGTTCAATAGGTTTGACAGCAATATCTAAGGGTTATGTCTCCGCGCGCAATTTGCGTAGGTTCTGTATGTGGGGTTTGTTGTAAATCACTGCTATCTATTGATCAAATCTCATCGAAATCGGCGAAGTAAGAAAGAGAAATTACACTTTTTATTCCTTATATGAAATAAAAATGTTTTTTTCTATTCTGTGTTACCAAACTCAATCCATTGAGCTTCCCATATCAACAGTTTCTTGTCTTTTTGGATTCCCTCCAAGAACGTGGAATTAATCACAACTTATCTGATATTAAACAGTTACAGAAAAAAATTAGACATGACAGTTTCTTCTTATTGAAAGTGAAAAAAAAAGAAGAATCTTATGCTAAAAGCACTAAGAAATAAAGAACTTGTTAAATGGTCTTTCAGAGTTTAAAATGAAACATGGCTATCTTATTTTTTCATAACAAAATGAAGGGAAGTATCTATGTAGTTCATGTCGGCCAATACTGGGTTACATCGTAAATTCTTAAGAAATGGTCCCCGTGCACCCCCCCCCCCCCCCAAAAAAAAAAAAAAAATCTACGATAAGTTCGAAGATCGTCAGAACCTGTATTTGGCGAATCTGGTTGTCGCCAGCGGAAAAAAAAAAAGGTTGCGCGTGCGTCTATATAATTTGCATTCTTCTAAGATGGCCGCCGCCCGTTGCTATAAAGGAGACTGATTATTTTTGAATAACTTTAGTTAAGAATATCAAATTGCCATAAAAATGGTATCATAATAAAGAAAATTAGATTTCCTACAAGTTGATACCCCGTTTTATGTAATAAATAGTTGTGAAATACTAAGGAAGGATTTTTTTTTACATTTTTCTCAAGAAATACGGATTTCAGTAATGTTTTTTCCATACATTTAATTTCTGTTTACAAATAACATTGGAATTTTCCTTAAGTTAAACCCCATAAATACGCATTATTATGTGAAAGCGGCTATTCAATACACCAATTCCTTTAAAAGTTACACGACATTAAAGGGAAAAGGTTCAATACGGTTATACAGAAATTTAAGGGTAATGTCGACGGCCGCACTTGCGTAACGCGTGTAATACTGTAATAATTATTGCAAGTATGAGACCCTATCACTTCTTACATCCAAATTATTGATTAAATATCATTTAATCTTGTGGAATATGAAAGAATATTAGATGTTCTATTCGCTATCACCTTTGATCTACTCAGCTTCACTTTTAGTTTACGTCTTTTTTCATCAAATTACAGAGCGAAGGCCTTACGAGAGGTGTAATTTCATGACGGCCGAAACGGACTTACCTGGATAGGGGTTTCCAACATATTGATATTAATCAAACTTCTCTTCATCAACTCTTATTCTTCTGATCATCTTCACACAAATACACCTCCAGTATCACACACAGGCATTCATGCAGGGGAAATGAGCTCAGTCGTGAATTTCGTGAATTTATTGAATACGCCATTAATGCATTCATGGAACATCAAACTCGAATGCTTTATTTAGATGTCGAAATAAGAGATACATGTATACCGCACAAGCGAAAATATTCTTACCATGCTCTAGCATGAAATCAATTTATTTTTATATGATAAGATCGCACATACGTGTTATTATTCTTTGCTGGTTCGCCTGATGGTTTTTAAACATATTGCTCATACGTTTATTATTGCCAAGAAACTAATAGATAGATTACAAAGACCAAGGAATGGCATTGATAAAAACGAGTAGTTGCAAGTCAAATCCAGTCGCTTTCAAATTCTGTGGGTTTTTTTCTTGATAAAAAAATGATTTCATGCACTTAACTTTATTACATGGGTTGATTCAAATGCAATACAATGTAAACTTGGTTGTTAAATGCGTTCGGAGTGACTAATAATCAATATTATACAAACATGAGAGAGAGAGAGAGAGCGAGAGAATGTTCTGGTTAAGTAGACCTTAATGCATGGATCTATAAAACATGAGGGAAATGCCAGAGGGAACATTAACCATGCATGCGTGTATGTATGTGTGCATGTATATACTATAACTATGTATATGGGTGAGAATTTTGAACGATGTACAATTGCCAATTTTCGCACCTCATGATATTCTTTCCCTTAGAACACGCCAGGATGATCTAAGAAACCAGATTTTTTTCATGTCATCTCAAAGACTGGTAAATTCCCTTTCAGGAAATATATGGTTTGGTTGACTTTTGCCTGATATTTTTCATTTGACAAGGACTTAAAGCGTAAAAATACGGTAAAACGCTATTTTCACAATAATTTTTGTTTTTCAAACTAATGATGTGCATTTTTAAGCGTACGCGGCATCTAATATCTGACCATGTTCTGGATCTGACATATCATGGGTATGAACCACAAAATTATAAGAACTTTATGAGCACGTATAAAATCACAGAAAACAACTGAAATATGAAAGTCCTAAACTGACGAACGTCCGTGATGCTTTTATTTCTATCGCTGCTGCAAAATCTACTTTGTTGTCCCAACTGTAATGTATACGAAAATTTGGTGTTCCACCCAATGAACATATCCTGCCAAAATTGTACGTCTGCTGGCTGTACATGGGACGTAATATTCTTTTATGCAAAATTATACTCAGTTTTCGTCACGGACGTGCTTCCGCTATTTTCTAATAAAGATCTTATCCCATTAAACGTTATTGGCGATATTGTTCTGAGTCGTAATCAGCTAAGATCTAGCCACACGATAATATCTTTGTTTTGAGTTTCTGTCCATCCTTTGTCAAATAGGAACCGAAATTATATTTTTAGACGAACCTCCGAGAAAAAAAGAACGTCCGTGATGATCAAAACGTTTTCGAGTGGGACACCATTTTGCTTTGATGATGAAGGTGCATTTTACCTTTGGCTCTCTAGCCGAGGAGCTGCATGTCATTTTGGAGCGGACTGAGGCTTGTCCGCAGTTTTTGAACCATGCAATTCACCGAAAACCAAGCAAATAATTGATATTTTCTCTGAAAATTCACCTCCTGATCCCCCTCTGAGCAATACATATGTTGTAAAGATGTCAAATTTCTTTTAATTTGCATTGACAATATACCTTTTCAAATTTTTGAAAGAGTTAGGAAGGTTAGGTACTCTCTGCCGATTAGTTATCCGTCCTGGAACATGACCCTATCAGTAGAACGAACGTCCGTGACAATTGCAGCGAACGTCCGTGACGTATGCAATCCCTCCAATCGCCAATAGGGATAACTTGTCCCGAAAGTGTCCTGTATTCTTTAAAACTTTTAGCTCCAATAGCCACAAATAAAGTTTTACAAAGTAAACAATGAGTTTAGAGCAGTAGTTTCAGAATCTTTAAGGCGTTATGTGATCATGATGAACAAACAGTTGAAAATTTACTCACAATTTTACGTTTGTTTTCCCTCTAATTATACAAAAACAGCTAAACACTGAAAACAAAGCTATAGGAAAATGGAATTTTGCGTAATCTGCAATTTCTGTGCATTTAAATTTCTTTCTAATGAGGATCTGGAGACAATTTGTACTGTTACAGGTTCTAAAAGTTTCGCTCACGGACGTTCTGTCCGAGAAAGGAAATTTCTGATAATTACAAATATATCACTGCACATAAAGTTAATGTTAGTTGAAAATATTACCAAATCACCGAGCCGCTCATACCCAAAAGTGAATAATGTTCAGCACTCAATTTACTTGTAATAACAAAAAGGAAAACGTTTTGGTCACGGATGTTCGTTGGTAGAATAAGTCAATGAATTACATAGTAGGAGAAAGAGGATCACTGCCACTTTTTAGTGACAGGTGCTCCAAGTGTTTATCTTTTGAGTATGGTAGCTGCCGTCTCAAACAGAACACATCCAGTTTTGGTCTCCATAACGCACGTTCGCTGTAATTGTCATGATATTAAATGCCTTAATTCATTCTTATTTTTCTCTTCATGATGATTTTTCTCTCATTCCCTCAATAGCCTGGACATGCTGCAACCAAACAGAAAACAGAAACAAAACAAAACAAACCAAAACAAATCCGAAAAGTGCTACGTAATCACATTCAGGATAATGACGGAAGAAGTCTGTAATGGGCATGTGTTAAATAAAAAATGGAAAAGTTTCAAAAGGACGTGGAAGCAGTTGAATGAAAATAACTGAGAAACAGAGAAGGGATCAAGCTCCAACACACAGAGAAAAGAATTGCCAGTGCACTGTCGTTATACCGAATTCCTCTGGAGAAGTTTTTGTTTGTTTGTTTATGTTTTTTATTCATCGAAATGCCGTCACAAGCGAACAAAAACAATGCAGTATACAATTATTGTCTGATGAAAACAAACAAATCCTCCGCTTATCATCACATGGTGTTGTTTTATACTCATCAATGAAAAGCAATGTTTATTTGTAATTCTTTCCAGGATTTTATTTTTCATTTTACATTTAAGAGACAGAGAGATCGTCATTTTGTTTGTGCTTTTGTGCTTACTTTGAAAACACATGTTAAAAAAGTAATGATTAAGAATAGGTTTGAGGTTGCACTTTGATACGTTCACTCTTCCTAAGATTCGTTACTCCGATGTCCAAAGGTTTGTTATTCCGAAAATGAAAAAAAAAAGTTTGTAGTTAATTAAGGAGGTTTGTTATTAAAAATCTTCTTATTCCGAAAGTTTGTTAGTCCGAAAAATAAATATTAAGGATCATTATTTTTTGGTCCGTTCTTCTAAACTGAGTGGAGAGGGCCTGATATTCGTTTAGGTGAAAACGGTTATTATGAGGTTTTGAAATTTGGAGGATTTTAGTTAACTTGTTGCTCCACATTTGGATAAGCGAACATGATTTTTTTATGTTCCAATTGATAAACCTTTCGATTAACCTTCGGAGATTCCTATCATTTACCGAATAAAAAAGCTTCATAATTATACGAACTCTATCAATTTTCGTATTGACAAACTGTATGAATAACTATAGCCTCCGAAATGACGCGCTACAAAATGTTTGCTATCATAAATCGTATTGTAAGATATCGAAGTCACAAACATCCATCCAAGTTATATGGACTTATTGTGTCTTGTTATGACGAAACTTCGCAGTATCGAACCTATTATCATTTCTGACTAATATGATAATACAAATTCTCCTCGGTAACAGTGTGTAACACAAGGAGCAAACATAGAGGGATTTCTTCCCAACGTATTCGTTTGTCCTCCCATGCTAAACTTCGTATTTCTATATTTTAAACGGAGCACATTTCTAATGTCTTTCTATGTTAATTCTTTGTCATAATTTTAGCTGTGACCATGTTCGTTATAAGCAAATTTTGCATTGTAGACTTTAGATAACAAATTTAGGACCTGAATCTTTACTTCATGATAACGAAATTTTGATAAATACATGTGTATATTCGTTCTCAAGGATGGACTACGTCACTGAGATTACACGTACGTTTGTACGTTCATTTACGAGAGATGGAAAATTGTTTTCTTAGATTCCTCAGTATGAGAAGATAAACAAGCTTATATAATTGTGAATTGGTAATATCTATTCATGATTTTGCAGAGGAGTTTGTTCTCGACATGAAATTGCTGTTTGTTGTGAGTAGAATACGTTTCCAACTCAAGAGAGCTGCATCTTGTTTGTTCCGAACGTCCGTGAGCTACATGCGAACCTCCGTGATGAAACTATGCTATGTTTGTTGGGTTATAGAGACTGCCTAGATCAGACACATCTTAAAAAGGTATGTTATTATTCGGGAGTGAGGATGGGATAGTGAAATAAGAGGTGAAAATATTGAGTTTCTGAAAAATGCGCGTAAAGTGGAGAAAGTGTTTAGCGGAAGAGCAATATTTCAACAGAAACGACGAATTTAGTTAAATCATCAGTTGTCTACCATTACGCACAGGTTAAGAGTACAAGCTTAATATTCTGCAAGCACGTACACATGTCCCTTCAGATATTTCGTTAGGATTTTGAACTGAATCAGATCTTTGCAAACTATGTTAAATGGTATTCAAGTGTATGTGCAGTACTATTCCTCACGGACGTTCGCTGCTCTGGACATGGTTAACTTCAGCGGTGAATAAAAACTTGTTCCTCTGGGAAAATCCTAGTATAATTGGGTTCATATTAAAGCTTGAGTTATACTCTTTCTGGTAAGATGAATAATTTGGAGAATTTCCTACTTTTTAAATTTTGCCTTGTTTTGGCTCAATTGTACATCGTTCAAAATTCTGACCCATATATATATATATATATATATATTACGTTTATATTTATGCAGGTTTGTATACGTTTGTGTTGTGTGTGTTTGTGTTCAAGGATGTATGTGTATGACTAATGTGTTAAACATTAGATATATTCAGAGTGTAAATGCTTAACCACAACGAATACAATATTCTTATGTTTTCCACAGAAATTAGACATCTATTATAATTTAGATAAATTTGCTAAAATGATTTGTAGTGTATCTGCTATAAGCGCATCTGACATGCAATCCACTTTATAGAGCGCATGTAAGTTCCGCTGAAATAACAACTCATGCATGAATTGAATACACCATCCAATGTTTTCAGATATCCATGCCCTACTCGTCGGCTGATCCTTTTTAGATAGAGTAGATATAAATGTGCATGATCGATACCCAAAAGATTATTGACATTGCACGTTAAACACTTTCACTAGGTTCCCATTGTCGCGCGTCTCGATATGCTAATACATGTATGTATACTATCTACCACAAATCGATTCTTCTAGTCTACGAGTGATCGTGGTAATCTTATCATGGCTTATCACATCTTGAGGTCTATGGTGGTAATCGTGTTGATCGTAGAAGAATTATTGGACTGTTCGAAAAATTACTACGATCAACACAATGTCTTTGACTGACATCAAGATTTGATTATCTGATGATCAGCACGATTAGTCCCCGAGTAAGACCACGATTTCAGGCGAATCGAGAAAGTGGAACCAGCTTGGTGAATTCCATGAGAGTGGTAACGTACCATAAAGGATAATCAACACGACAGTTTCAATACCGTACATATCAATATTTACATATTTTCAAAGATTACTTTACCTATGTAATCTAGATTCTTTTTTATGCCTCCGCCACGAAGTGGTGCCGGAGGCATTATGTTTTCGGGTTGTCCGTCCTTCCGTCCGCAATGAATTTTTGTGGACAGCGTAACTAAAAAACCTTTTAAGGTATCCTAATGAAACTTGGCATGTATGTGTATTGGGGGTGAAATTGTGCCTATCAACTTTTGGGTGTACATGCTCAAGGTCAAAAGTCAAAATGTCGAGGTCAAATGCCTAAAATTTCACTATTTCCCCCATATCTCTGCAATGCCTGAAGATATTTTCTTGAAACTTAGTGTATACAGGTATTACCCAATTAAAATTCACTGGTAAAAGTTTGGGGTCATGAGGTTACGGTCAAATGTGAAAAGGTCAAGTGAAAATGTTAAAATTCTACTCTTTTGGTCTGTATCTTGGATATTGTTCAAGGTATCTTCATGGAACATAGTATATATGCATGTACTGACTGGAAGTGATTATCTAGGGAATTTGGGGTTCATGGGGTCAAAGGTCAAGGGCAACACTTCAAAATTTTACTATTTCCCTCATATTTATGCAATGCCAGCAGGACTTTTTTCTTTAACTTGATGTATGCATGTATAACCCAAAATAGAGATTCTCTGGCAATTCTTTTTTTGCCAAAAAGGTCAAAGGTCAAAGATGAAGTGAGAGTGCTGAACTTACTTCTTCCTCCATGTCTCGGAAGTGGCTCATGGTATCTTGAAACTTAGTAAATATTTATGCATGTTCTTCCTGACAGTGATTCTCTTATGAATTTTAGGGTCAAAGGCCAGATGAAAATGGTAACAATTTTCTACTCAATACAGAAATTGCACCTTTTCTCCATACCTTGAAAATTACTCAATGCGTAAATTTATGAAAGGGTCAAAGTCAAGTTAAAGTCCTAAAATCCCCAAATACATGCTCTCCTATTCATCCAATTAAACCTAGGTCAAGGAAGGTGAACATTCAACACATTTGTGACAAACATGCCATTATAATATTTTGCCAATTTTGTGAAAATGTAATCAAACATTGTCCACATGTACTACAGACCTATTAGGAGAATCATGCATTATTGCGGAGGCATACCAGTCGTCATAGCGACATTTCTAGTTTAATATTACAACGAAGATTACGACTATTATTAGCAATTGGTAATTAAGTGGTGTACGAAGACTAACTCAAACAATACATCATTATTTGAGTGGCTATTGTAATGTACAATTGATAAAAACCCAATAAATCTGTTTTTCAGGTTATACAGTGCTTATCAAAAAAGGTAATCCAACTTTGGCGGGCTACTACTTTACAATTGTCAGCTATGGAGAGCTCAATGTTTTAATTTTAATGATATCACAAGCCGCCGAAAGCTATGCTGCCGGCTGATAGCAATAACAAATTGCATAATAAGTTATTATAGAAAGAAAAGCCACGCGAAAGTAACAAGATTAAATTGGATGAATAGGAGAGCATGTATTTAAAGATTTTAGGACTTTAACTTGACTTTGACCCTTTCATAAGTTTACGCATTGAGTAATTTTCAAGGTATGGAAAAAAGTGCAATTTCTGTATTGAGTAGAAAATTGTTACCATTTTCATCTGGCCTTTGACCATAAAATTCATAAGAGAATCACTGTCAGGCAGAACATGCATAAATATGTACATGTACTAAGTTTCAAGATATCATGAGCCACTTCCGAGACATGGAGGAAGAAGTAAGTTCAGCACTTTCACTTGATCTTAAAAGATCTTTTAAAAAAAGTCCTGCTGGCATTGCATAAATATGAGGGAAATTGGGTAATACCTGTATACACTAAGTTTCAAGAAAATATCTTCAGGCATTGCAGAGATATGGGGAAATAGTGAAATTTTAAGCATTTGACCTCGACCTTTTGACTTTTGACCTTGAGCATGTGCACCCAAAAGTTGATAGGCACAATCTCACCCCCAATACACATTCATGCCAAGTTTCATGAGGATACCTCAAAAGGTTTTTTAGTTACGCTGTCCACAAAATTCATTAGGACGGACAGAAGGACGGACGGAAGGACGGACAACCCGAAAACATAATGCCTCCGGCACCACTTCGTGGCGGAGGCATAAAAAAGAATCTAGTATATAGGTGAAGTAATCTTTGAAAATATGTAAATATTGATATGTAGGGTATTGAAACTAGTGTTGATTATCCTTTATGGTACGTTACCACTCTCGTTGAGTTCACCAAGCTGGTTCCACTTTCTCGATTCGCCCGAAATCGTGATCTTACTCGGGGACTAATCGTGCTGATCACCAGATAATCAAATCTTGATGTCAGTCAAAGACATTGTGTTGATCGTAGTAATTTTTCGAACAGTCCAATAATTCTTCTACGACCAACACGATTACCACCATAGACCTCAAGATGTGATAAGCCATGATAAGATTACCACGATCACTCGTAGACTAAGAATCGATTTGTGGTAGATAGTATACATACATATACAACTGTATTAGCATATTGAGACGCGCGACAATGGGAACCTAGTGAAAGTGTTTAACGTGCAATGTCAATAATCTTTTGGGTATCGATCATACACATTTATATCTACTCTATCTAAAAAGGATCAGCCGACGAGTAGGGCATGATATCTGAAAACATTGGATGGTGTATTCAATTCATGCATGAGTTGTTATTCCAGCGGAACTTACATGCGCTCTATAAAGTGGATTGCATGTCAGATGCGCTTATAGCAGATACACTTCAAATCATTTTAGCAAATTTATCTAAATTATAATAGATGTCTAATTTCTGTTGAAAACATGAAATTATTGTATTCGTTGTGGTTAAACATTTACACTCTGAATATCAAATGTTTAACACATTAGTCATACACATACATCCTTGAACACAAACACACACAACACACACGTATACAAACCTGCATAAATATAAACGTGATATATATGTGTGTGTGTATATATTATACGAATAATTTATGAGTTGTGAGTGCATAGGGCACGAATATCGCACGAGGCGCGAGATAAGCCACTGGTCTATTCAACAAGGCGCGTAGCGCCGCGTCGAATAGACCAGTGGCGAATCTCGCGCCGAGTGCGATGTACTTATTATTGTCGTGTACTTATTTTTGGGGTTTAACTTAACGAAAATTCCAATGTTATTTGTAAACAGAAATTAAATGTATGGAAAATATATTACTGAAATCCGTATTTCTTGGGAAAAATGTAAAAAAACAAAAATCCTTGCTTAGTATTTCATGACAATTATTTTATTACATAAAACGGGGTATTAACTTGTAGGAAATCTAATTCTCTTTATTATGATACCATTTTTATGGTAATTTGATATTCTTAACTAAAGTTATTCAATTATTCAAAAATAATCCGTTTCCTAGCAACGGGCGGCGGCCATCTTAGAAGTATGCAAATTAGACGCACGCGCAACCCTTTTTTCCGCTGGCGACAACCAGATTCGCAAAATACATGTTCTGACGATCTTGGAACATATCGTAGATTTTTTTTGGGGGGGGGGGTGCACGGGGACCATTTCTGAAGAATTTATGATGTAACCCAGTATGGGCCGACATGAACTGTACAGATACTTCCCTTCATTTTATGAAAAAATAGACATGTTTCATTTTAAACTCTGAAAGGCCATTTATTTAACAAGTTCTTAATTTCTTAGCACTTTTAGCATAAGATTCTCCTTTTTTTTTACTTTAATCGTCCAATAAGATTAATATCAAATATTGAGGGAAAAAGTGAAATCTAGAGGAGTATCTTTAATCTTTGACCCCTGATTTTTGACCCTATAACCACAAAATTCCCTCGATAGGCTTAATCACTGCCAGTCAGTACATGCAAATGTACTAAGTTCCATGACGATACCCTAAACCATTTATGAGATATGGAGAAAAAATTAAAATTTTAACATTTTCACTTGACCTTTGACCTCATGACCCAAAACTCTGTCTAAAGAATCTTTATTTGGTAGTACACATACACACTACGTTTCAAGAGAATATCCTTAGGCATTGCATAGATATAGGGGAAGTACAGGTGTACTGAAATTTTGAGCATTTGACCTTGACCTTTGACCTTTAGCATGTGCACCCAAACATTAATAGCTCAACATATACATGACTGGTTTCATTAGGATATCTCAAACGGTTTTTAGTTTATGCTGTCCACAAATTGATTACGGATGGATGGATGGAATAACAAGTGCCGTAATGTGTCTCGCCCACAAACGTACACCTTTTTTTTGGGTATTTTGTTCACAAATGGACCTATGGATCAAAAGTTAGGAGTCATAATTAAATGCACAGTATATTGGAACCTAAAAGTTCATTGACCTCTGCCTGTGACCTTTGACCCTGTGGTAACCATCAACTCCCCAAGGTACATCTACCATCCAAATTTGGTCACAAATAGACTTACGGACCAAACGCTATGACCCATAATCAAAATGCGCCCTAAAAAGTTAATATTGACCCTGTCTGTGACCTTTGACCTTGTGGTGACCATCAACCCCCAAAGGTTCATCTACCATCGAAGTTTGGTCACAAATAGACTTACGGATCAAAAATTATAGTCCATAATCGAAACGCACCCTAAAAACTTAACATTGGGCCCTAAAAGTTCATTGACCCCTGCCTGTGACCTTTGACCTTGTGGCGACCATCCACTCCCCAAGGGACATCTGCCACCTAAGTTTAGTCACAAACGGACCTATGGATCAAAAGTTATGACCCATAATTGAAACGCACCCTAAAAACTTAACATTGGCCCCTAAAAGTTCATTGACCCCTGCCTGTGACCTTTGACCTTGTGACCATCAAATTCCCAAGGGACATCTACCATCCAAGTTTAGTCACAAATGGACTTATGGATCAAAAGTTGTGACCCATAATCGAAACGCACCCTAAAAACTTAACATTGGGCCCTAAAAGTTCATTGCCCCTGCCTGTGACCTTTGACTTTGTTGTGGCCATCAACTCCCCAAGGTACATCTACCATTCAAGTTTGGTCAGAAATACACTTACAGATCAAAAGTTATGGCCCATGATTGAAACACGCCCTAAAAACTTAACATTGGGCCCTAAAAGTTCATTGACCCCTGCTGTGACCTTTAACCTTGAGGTGACCTTCATACTTAGTAAAAGGTAAAACGTTGTATGACCACTCTTCCCTCCAAGTTTGATTCAAATTGAAGCCCAGAGTACAGAGTTCTTCAAGTTTTCATAGCGTTATGGACAGACGACGGACGACGGACGGACAGACGCCGCAGGCGATCCCTTAGTCTCCCCTCACCTCCGGTGGGCTCGACAACAAACGGACGGAAAGATGGATGGATGGCAGGACAGACGGAAGGACGGACTACCCAAAACATAACACCTCCTGCGACACTTCGTGGCAGAGGAATAAAAATGCATGTACTCAACAAATTGTCAACCTCTCTTTGTTAATTTTCTGGAAAGAAAAAAGGGGGGAGCTCGGTGGATTCGTATCCGGGCACTTACCCCCTGGGCAACTACCCTCCGGATAACTACCACCCGGATAATTACCCCCAGGTCTATTCCCCCTTAGGGCAACTACCCCCCGGACAACTACCCTCCTAGGGCAATCACCCTCCAGGGCCATTACCCCCTAGGAAAACTACCACCCGGTCATCTACCCTCCTAGGGCAACTACCCCCAAGGGCAATTACCCCTAGGACATCTACCCCCCGGATAACTACCCCCTGGGTAACTACCCCCTGGATGACTACCCCCCGGATAACTACCCCCCAGATAACTACCACCCGGATAACTACCCCCTGGATAACTACCCCCCGGATAACTACCCGCCGGATAACTACCCCCCGGAGAACTACCCCCCGGATAACTACCCCCCGGATAACTACCCCCCGGATAACTACCCCCCGGATAACTACCCCCAGGATAACTACCACCCGGATAATTACTCCCCGGATAACTACCCCCAGGATAACTACCACCCGGATTACTACCCCCCCCCCCCCCCATTAACAATACCCCGAACCCCCTCCCCCCCCCCCCCCCGCCCCCTCCTGATACTTACCTACTGGACAACCCTCCCTCCCCGCCCCCCGAAAGTTACCACCCGTCGTATATTTTCCATAAGTTCATAACACCATATCAGAAGATGCACCTTTCTCTTACACTGTCATCACTCTTTTGGCTTGTCATTTATTTTCTACCGTTATAACACATGATAGACGATAAACATAAGAAAAGGAGAGTTGATTTCACTGCAATTCATATTCCCTTAACATTAGCGAGGGACTCTTCGATATAAAGCCATAATTTCTGATAGGATCCGGGCACGGTTTTATGAAAGTTATCAGTCCTGACAAGCTGTCAGTTCCACACAATTACCAATCGTTGTAGGTCGATCAAAGCAGGTCCATGGTAACAAGTCAGTGACTCGAGCTTATCAATCAAGCAGAACCCATGGTTTTATTGAAATTATTAGATACTAACAAGATGTCATAACTAGCAACTTTTATCAAAAGGTGCCCTAATCTGTCATGAGAGTAAAATTACAGCTTGTTTTACATACAAGTAGAATTGTGCTAGTTTTCAAATTAAATGTTCTCGACACTTTAAGAGGAAATCCAGTTCAAATATAAGTTAGTCTCATTAGAAAGAGTAAAATATTACGAGTTTAACGGTATTTTTTTTTTTTTTTACAAAACACCCCTAGTTGTTAACGAAGTCTTTTGTCCTGCACCCTCTTTTTGAATAGATCTAGGGAGAGTTGTAGTTGACAGAATCCTTTTTACATTATAGGGCTGCTCTGTTTTATCCCGGGCATTTCAAGAGTATTTTTTTTTCTCAAAAAATTGAATCCTTCTTGGAATAACATGCTCTTTAATATTTCGTAAGGGGTTTCTAATTATCTCACCCAAAAGATGTTTAAAACCTGAAGTTAGGTCTCGACCAAAACCAGACGATATGAAAAAATGTTGGGTTTTTTTTCAATTCAAATAGCTAATGTGTTCGAAAATAACAATGAGAGACGTAATTTTCTGGGGGAGAGTTATTGTAAGAGGGGTGATTGTTTGGAGCCTAATTTTAATAAGGAGTAATTGTCAAGGGAGGTAATGTTCTGCAGTGATCATACCAAGGATGTGACAATCTCTTCCCACATCCTTGATATACTAGTTGTTAATATGCCCAATAATGCAGTAGGGCAATTCTGAAATGAGCGTTAACGGTATAACAGTAAAATAGTTACAAAATTGATGAAACAATGCAAAGAAAGCAAATTAAGACAGAGACGAAGTACACAAATAAAGATACAGTGCACTCCCGTTACAACGAACACGGTTATAACGAAATTTCGTTATAACGAAGCAAAACTTCTGGTCCCAAAATTATCGCCATTAAAGTCTATGGTACAAAATTCGCTTATAACGAAGACGGTTATAACAAAATTTTCGTTATCACGAAGTCTTTTCTGAGCGCCACTGACAAAGAAAAACAAAAGAAATGCGCTCCGTTATAACGAAATGCGGATCGCATTCGAAAATGCGTAGCGGAACAAGCATTATTAAAGCGTCTCTGCATGAGCGAACGCATCATTAAATGTTCACTCCGTGTTTCACGCACAGTTTCCGAGGGGAACTTGCGTTGTTGTAATAAAATAATTTGAATTCAGATAAGGTTTGTTTCATTGTTCCGAAGTCCTTTAATACAAAACACACAGATTCTGATACAACTAAATGTCCGTTAGTTCGGAAATGAAAGAGGGTTTGTTATTAAGCTGGCGTTATTCCAAAGGTTCGTTGATTCGATAATAAAATATGGTCCTTATTCTTATTCTTATACGGTTCGTTAGTCCGAAAATGATAGGAATTCAAAACGTTCGTTAATCGGAACATTACAAAAAGTATCGTTAATCCATGGTGGAAAAAGGAGAGTACACTATAACACAACTTATGAATTGCAATCTTTATAATCGTCTTAAGATAAATAAATCTTCGAAATAACTAACCTTTCTCATTTTTTTTTTTCATTAACAAAATTTCTTCGGAATAACGAACCTTATTTCATTTTCGGATGAAAAAGCCTTCGGAACAACGGACTTTCTGACTAGTGAACCTTTTTCTTTTTTTTTTTATTTACCTTCAGAATGACGAACCTCATTTCATTTTCAGATCAACGAACCTTCGGAAAATGAACAATATATTATTTTGATCTAGATTATGAACTTTCGGAATAATGATTCTGCGGAAATGCGAACCTTCACATAAACAAACCATCGGAATCCCGGGAATGGCGAAACTTCGGAATAAGGAGTCTTCGGAGTAACGTACTTTAGTAAGAAAAGAACCTTTGGAATAGCGGACTGTAACCAAATCCTACACCGTCATTTTCTACACATGTGTGACAACACAAACAACTTTATGCTCTTTTTAAAATGTAATATTTAAACGAAATTAAAAAGGTATTCTCCCATTTCACATAGCTTTCCAGCGTATGATGAGGATTCAACAAACAAATTTTTTTTATGCGTGGTTTCCTTCTTTTCGTTATACATTGCATATTATATTTGTTCGGTTACAACGAAATTTCGTTAAAACGAAAAAAAAAAAACTGCCGGTCCTGAGCATTTCGTTTTAACGGGAGTGCACTGCACATGAACACACACGAGATAAATCCCTTGTAATGAGAGAAAGAGGAAAGGTGAGTTATGAATGACAGGAATAGACTACCTTCACAGTGGACAGAGAAAAGCGAGAGGGAAGAGGAAGATGATGGGTCAAAACCAGGGCACGTGAGGCATGAGATATAAGCTCCTCAAAATAAAGAAGTGTTACATGGAGTTGTGGTAAACGATAGACAATTGTGGTTAAAAAAATATTGCAAAAAGTTCAACTCATTCTGAAGTGTAACATTTCTTCAAAATGTCTTTAGTTCAATGGTAAAGGCATTCAAACTTAAAACTTCTTTTATACTATACTATCAAGAGAAATCCGAAATTTCGGAACAGTAAAAGAAAATACAGATTTAGCGAAAATAGTTTGGTTAAAGGCATTGACATTTACCGGATTACCGGGTAGGATATGAAGGGACAGCTTCGTTTTTTATGAACATAGAGTCAAAATACAGAGGGAGAAATTAAGCTCTTACATAAATTGTCCTAAGTGCAAACGATACAAATCGTAAATCTTTAAGATGTTGTTTCCATAAAATGATGTATCAGTATGGCATCTCTGTGATTCCTGGCAAATAATACAAAGAACTTCGTTTCCTGTAGTAATGACATTCTTTTTATTAAAGGTAAGATGGGGGGGGGGGCAATGACTCGGGAGGTAGTTACCCAGGGGGTAATTGGCGTGGTGCACTGTCCTGGGGTAATTTTCGTCTTGATAGTTATAGGGGAGGGGGAGTTGTAGGCTTGCTTATCCGGGGTAATCATCCTCGGGAAGTTATCGGAGGGTGTAGTTATCGGGTGGAAGTTATCTGGGGTCTAGTTATCGGAGGAGGGGGTAATTAACCTGGGGATAATTATCCTGGTGGTAATTATCGGGGGGGGGGGGGGGGTAGTTATCCGGAGGGTAATTATCCGGGGGGGGGGGGGGGGTGATTATCCGGGGGGTAATTATCCGGGGGGTAATTATCCGAGGGGTAATTATCCGGGGGGTAGTTATCCAGGGGGTAGTTATCCGGGGGTAGTTATCCTGGGGGTAGTTACCCAGGGGGTAGTTCTCCGGGGGGTAGTTACCCAGGGGGTAGTTCTCCGGGGGGTAGTTATCCAGGGGGTAGTTCTCCGGGGGGTAGTTATCCAGGGGGTAGTTATCCGGGTGGTAGTTATCCAGGGGGTAGTTATCCGAGGGGGTAGTTATCCAGGGGTAGTTATCCGAGGGGTAGTTGTCCAGGGGGTAGTTTTCCTAAGGGGGAATTGCCCTGGGGGGTGATTGCCCTTGGAGGGTAGTTGTCCGGGGGGTAGTTGTCCTAGGGGGTAATTACCCTGGAGGGTAATTGCCCTTGGAGGGTAGTTGTCCGGGGGGTAGTTGCCCTAGGGGGGAATTGTCCTGGGGGGTAATTATCCGGGTGGTAGTTATCCGGAGGGTGGTTTTCCAGGGGGTACTGTTCCTAGAACCGGTGGATTATCATTTTTGTTTTCAAGAATTAACTTTCCATGCAAACTTTAAGAAAAAATGCTAACTGTGGAAGAGAAAGACATATATAGTGACACATTTACATGGCATGAAGAAACTTGTGGCATTTTATTTCTGACAATCATTAGCATTAACACATACTGTCTCTTGTTCTTTAGATGAAAATTAAACTCACTGAACCATGGACACAATATAACTGACACACATAGATTACCATTGAAAATAAGGAAAGCATGTCAAAAAAATACACTTTTGACATCAACAAACTAAATGGAGATGTACAAACGTCAAATTTCAAGAATTCTTCATTGTAACAATGTGAAATCGTACACATGCTGCTAAATATTTCACACTTCAAAAGTCATGAATGTCACCATACAGCTAGATTTCATCCATCTGACAACTGTTCATAAACTGTTATCTACAGATGAAAAAAAAATGCAACTGTATACTGGTATATATTGGGCATATGGGGTCTAAGATGTTGTCTTTAAAGGGGATGGCTAGTAACTAATCACTGGGAATCAGTGGGAATGCTGGAGGATGATTGTTCCAATCCTTGTGGGATTCATTTAAGAGTACATTATATATCTATTGTTATGTGAAAATTATTTGCTTCAGAATGGTACTCATATTCAAGTAATGTGCAGTTTAATGTTCCCAGGTTAGCGTGCCTGGTCAGTGACAGGACATTAATCTGCACATTACTTGAATATGAGACCGTTCTGAAGCAAATAATTTAACACACACCAGTAGATATATAATGTGCTCTTATATGAATCCCACAAGGACTGGAACAATCATCCCTCAGCATTCCCACTGATCGATTACTAGCCATCACCTTTAAGACATCTCAACAATAAAATGGACATATTTTATCCGAAAATGGATGAAGGTCAGTAATACCAAAGGGTCATTAGTATACAGTGTATATGCATTTCTTTTCATTTTTGGATTAACAAACTTTGTTTCATTTTGGGATTAATGAACCTTCGTAACAATGAACCCTTTTTCATTTCAGACTTTAAAAAATAGAATAACAAACCTTATTTCATTTTCAGAAAAAAAAAATTATTTAATTTTCAGATTAACAAACTTTCAGAAAAAGAAACTGTTGGACTTATGCCATAAATATTCAGATTAACAAAATCTTTTTGTCTTTTTTTTTTCAAACTTAGGATAAAGAAAGATGTGGGTATGACGAATTTGCATGTTTCGGACTAACGAACCTGAATTAAATATGACAGAATTTGCAAATACAAGGAATCTTTGAACATAATCATACTGCTCTTTCACTATTTTGTAAAGCTTCAAATCATTCAATTCAGCAGTACCATCACCTTCCCTGTACATGGAAATGAAGGGAAAGCAAGTAACCAAGGGCTATGGTAGACATGATTTCATCTGCAATTCACATTGATAATTAATCTATGTCTGACTGATTTGATACATAATGAGTTCGATTGCTTTAATTCACGATACCGTCAGACGGCCTTCACTGTGCTCAATAAATGCAATGATTGGCAAGATTCAGAGAGATGATATCATGAAATAGCATTACACTGAAAGGATTTGGGGCTCAAATCATTTCAAATTCCATTTAATCATATACGTATATCAAACTTGATAAGGACATCACAAACAGTATGTATACATAATATGTAGGAAAGATTTGTGAAAGTAGAATTGAGTTAAATGAAGCTTAAATACCCTACACTCTCATGACTACTGAATATCAGTCCACAAAACTCTGCATTACACATAACATATAGTGTATACGGGGACTTGTCACTTCACTATAATTATGTCATTGGTAGAGTTACACTACGATGTCCATTCCTCAAGAGCTTAGCGTACATATAATCAACTTTACAGTCTGATCAATAATATGCACCATAAATGCAATAAGCAAATGAATAAATACGTTATACCAACAAATGGAGCCTCACCACTGTGATTAAAAGTCACCATGAAATCATACATCTTCATCTCCTGGTATTTGTCACATCGGTGCAGATACACAATTTCTTAACGACTCTAGCTGTCCACTGCTATAGAATTTTCAATTAAATATTAAGGTATGAATTCATTTGCAGGCAACTGTATGGATAAGATATAGTGTTGGAGAGATAATTTCCTACCTGTTAACAGGATTAAATATAGATATTAACTACTTTTGGCCAGAGTTGGTGACCTCCACAGACAAACGGACATTAATATTGCTATTTTCATTTCAAACAGCTCAGTAAATAATAGCTTTTATCCAATGAACTAGAATTGTCACTCTAGCATATCCTACACTTCCATTGTATCACATGGTTTTCCCAAAAGGTCTATTGCATAACTTGACAATGTGAGAGGACAGTTTCACATGATTATTAACAATTAATATAAAGTGTTTGACAATTTGGCACCTCAAATGTGTTGGGTGTTTTCTTCCCTAAAACTTTGTTTTATCTGGATGGCTAAATAATAGTTTCAGAGAGCAAGTATTTGGGAATTCAGGCATTTTTCTTTCCCTTTGCCCTTTAACCCCATGGCCCACAGCTTTCCTCAAATAATCACTAACTGGTAATATCTAATTTTTGTGACAATACTTCTGATTTTTTTTTCAAAATCTGGGAAAAATTATGACAGTTTATCACTTTAACTTGACCTTTGACCCCATGGACCCAATCTTTCCCAACAGAATGACTGTGCAGTAAAGCATGTACATGTATATGCCCAGTGTTATTTCCTGTATACATTAGAGTAATCTTTAAAATGGATAAAGTTAAATGTGTAATTTGAGCATTTAATAGCAGAATATAATAACCTGATCTTTGACCCACGACCTACAAATTTTCTAGAGAACCATTGTTAGGCAGTATATGCATAAGACGATAAGTACTAAGTTTTCATAACGATACCAGGAGTTATTTTTTTAGATGTGGGGGGGGGGGGAGATTCTTTATCTGTTAATGCACGCACAAAGTTTCAAAACAATATTGCCAACTATTACAGAGATATTGGGAAATAAAAATTTTAAAGAATTTGACCTTGGCCTTTCACCTAAAGCATGTGCACCAAAAATTGATAGGCACAGCTTCATCTACTCATACATGCAAATGCCAAGTTTCATAAACAGTTCCTAAGTTACGCTGTCCACAAAACTGATCATGGACAGATGAACGGGAGGATGGGCAACCCAAAACATGGTGCCTGTGGCAACACTTCACTGGGGAGGCATAAATATGCAGTTCCTTATTTTTCTGATACCCTGTCACTAGGGCTGAATATTCAATTTCCTTGAACAAGGCTTAATTGGATGAATGGCTATATTGCTTAAGGGTGCAGGTATTTGGGGATTTGAGGATTTTTACTCGAATTTTGTCCCTTTGATGAGTTTATGCATAGAGTAATTTTCAAAGTATGGAGAAAGAGTGTAATTTTAGTATCAAATAGTACAGTTTTAGCATTTTAACCTGGCCTTTGACCCTATGACCCTAAAATTTCCAAGAGAATCACTGTCAGGTAGAACATGCATCTAGACATGTACTAAGTTTCATGACAGTACCTTGAGTCACTTTCAAGATATGGAGGAAGAAGAGGAACTTAGCACATTTACTTGACCTTTGACCTTTTGGCAAGAAACTTCGAAGTGAATTTCTATTGGGTACATAATGTATATATTCACTTTCAAGAAAAATCCTGCAAGCATTGCATATTGAGAGAGATAGTGAAATCATGAGTTGACCTTGACCTTTGACCTCCTGACCTTTGACTCATGACCCCAAATTCCCTACATACTCACTGCTAGTCAGTACATGCATATAAAGTACTGTACGAGCTGAAATTTTCGCGTAAATATTTTCGTGAATTGCTACTTGACATTTTCATGTATTATTAAGTTCGCGGTTGCGAGGGTCTAACTGAACTTACTTATTCATGCATTGTTATTTTCGCGGTTCAAAGGCAATTCACGAAATTCACGAAAATAAAACCACTGCAAAAATTTCAGCTCGTATAGTACTCAGTCCCATGAAGATACCTTGAACCCTTTGCGAGATAAGGAAAAAAGAGTGACTTTTTAACATTTTCACTTGACCTTTGACCTCATGACCTGAAACTCTCTCTGGAGCATCATTATTTAGAAATACACGTATACTTTAAGTTTCAAGAAAATACCTTCAGGCATTGCATAGATATGGGGGAAACAGTGAAATTTTGAGCATTTGACCATGACCTTTTGACCATTGACCTTGAGCATGTGCACCCAAAAGTTGATAGGCACAACTTCGCCCACTGATACATATAGATGCCAAGTTTCATTAGGATACCTCAAACGTTCTTTTTGGTTATGCTGTCCACAAAATGGATTATGAACAGAAGGACGGATGGACGGAAGGACGGACAACCCAAAAACATACTGCCTCCGGCGACACTTCATGATGGAGGCATAAAAAAAGAAAACATTGTTTTTGATATCTTTTTTATTTGGCAAAACAAGACACATGTAGGCCTACTACATGTAGATGGCAGTTCTGTTATACACCTATTTTACAAGTGCTTGATGAGTGGACCATCACAAAAGGGTACTGGAGCAAGACTGTTAAATATAACCTTCAACTGATTTTTGTAAAATTATCTAAAAAATGAGGTGGTAATGCAGTTGTATCGTAAACTACATGCAACATAAGCATAATTTTCATTAGTCAATATTTACATATGTGTATCAGTCATGTACATGTATGTACGTACATTACATGTCCCTACAAATTCACACATGATCAATATTGCAAAAGTGAAGATAAACAGTCATATCCAATAATTGAATTCATGATCTTATTTCTGGTAAGAGAATGGATATCAGCCATCCAATCCAATCACAATCCTAATACTGTTTGGTAACAATCAAAAATCATTCATGCACATGGATATCTGTACCTTTACTACACAAATCATCCTTTCATTCACATAATCTGGTGACTTATTACACTTGCGGTGGTCAATGCACTTCCTGATCTGATATAATTTTCATCCATATAAAGTACCCACATTAGCTAAACTATTAAACTACTATTCAACAGAATCCCACTGCATTACTGAAACAGAGGATGTGCAAATGATCATGCACTTGGAGAATTAAAATTTGGACACCTTTTAAGAGAACCGCTATGCATAAACAGTCAATCCCTCCCAACTATTGGCAATAAACAGATTGTACTACACCTACATATCATTACTCATGCTTAACACCAATTCACCGAAATATTACTGAGTTTGAAAAAAAAAATGACATGTATATGTCATTCTCACATCAAATATGCACAAAAATTAAAACTGATACAGATTACTCCAGACTCTGCATGACTTCTCTCTCCACATGATCACAAAGAAACATTAACATTGATGAAAACTATAACAAGAGCCAAATCATCGCTCTTAACTTACAAGTAAAGTAGCAGTTCAGTGTACAAATTATGAGGTAAAATAACATGTAGAAAGAAAATGTTCTTCCATCCTAAACATTTGATATTAAATAAATTAAAATATTAAATAAATCAAATATGCATTTCTCTGCATTATGTGGACATATCAGCTTTTACATACCAGAAAACTTTTCACAGTTGCAGTTAAAGGGAAAGTCCAGGTGATTTTCACAATGTCACATCATGTAGTACATAATCAACAACTCCATGTTTAGATTTGTGGAAGTGATTGCAGTTCATGAGCAGAGAAACCAATAATCTGAAAAACTAAAAACAAATTACATTGAACAAGGTAGCAGCTTTACCATAACAATGCATACATGTAAGTAGAACGTTCATATATTTAAACAAGGCAATCGCCAAATTGTGTCTCGCCCATTCGCGTACAAGGAATTAATATTTTTCATAACTCCCAGAAGTTAATTGACCTGCTTATGACCTTTGACCTTGTGGTGACCTTCAACACCCTAAGGGACATTTACCATCCAAGTTTGGTCACAAACAGACAAAGGGATCAAAAGTAATGAGCATAATCGAAACACGCCATAAAAACTTAACATTGGGCCCTAAAAATTTGTTGACCCCTTTCTGTGACCTTTGACCTTGTGATGACCTTTAACTCCCCAAGGGACAGCTACCGTCCAAGTTTGGTCACAAACGGACATAGGGATCAAAAGTTATGAGCCACAATCAAAACGCACCCTAAAAACATAACATTGGGCCCTAATAGTTTGTTGACCCCTGTCTGTGACCTTTGACCTTGTGACAACCTTCACCTCCCCAAGGGACACCTTCCATCCAAGTTTGGTCACAAACGGACAAAGGGATCAAAAGTTATGAGCCATAAACGAAATGCACCCTAAAAATTTAACATTGGGCCCTAAAAGTTTGTTGACCCCTGTCTGTAACCTTTGACCTTGTGGTTACCTTCAATTTCCCAAGAGACATCTACCATCACCCAAGTTTGATTGCCATTGTAGCAACATGTGCTGAGTTACGTGTGATGAGTCTTGCAAGTGAACTTTAACGTATGACCTCAAATGACCTTTGACCTTATCATGTGACCTCTTACGGCACTATAACATGAAGGTACCCCTAGTGCATCCATCACCCAAGTTTGATTGCCATTGTAGCAACATGTGTCGAGTTACATGTGATAAGAGAGTCTTGCAAGTAAACTTTAACGTATGACCTCAAATGACCTTTTACCTTATCCTGTGACCTCCGGCACCATAACATGAACGTACCCCCAGTGCATCTATGACCCAAGTAAGGTTGTAATCCAAGCAACTTATGTGAAGTTATTTGTCAAAAGAGAGTCTTGCAGGTAAACTTTAACATAGAAAAGAGAGTCTTGCACATACTCTTTAATATATGATTTCAAATGACTTTTGACATCATCACATGACCTCTGACAACACCATAACATGAAGATACCCCTAGTGCTTCTATCACCCAAGTGTGGCTGCCATTGCTGTAACAGTTGCCAAGTTATGCATCATAAGAGAGTCTTGCAGGTAAACTTTAACATTTGTGACGAACGACGGACGGACGACGGACGGACGCCATTTGGATCCCTTAGTCTCGCCTTCACCTCCGGTGGGCGAGACAAAAATGTTGCAATGCAATCCATTTCAATACTACTTCCTTAACACGGTCACCTGTGTAGAATTTATGCACACTTTTTTTTTATACTTCCTAGAGTCCCCACTCATGCACTCTTATTGTGAAGCTGTTATGCTATCATCCTCATTCATTGTGATTTGTTTTAAATTTTGAAAACATTTTTATACCTTACAATCCCACTAACTTCTCTTTATACATGTTCAAAAATTTTACCAACTTGTTGCAACTCGCTGCAACTCATGCTTAACTTGTAAAACAGCTCGAGATAAACTTTATATGACTTGTAATAACTCGCCTCCTTCAAGTAAATTTGAGGCTACACAATTTTCCAAGAGTTGAGTATAAGATCTAACACTGTGTTACGAGTCATGCTGAGTTGCCCATGAAATTTAATGCGAGTAAGATAACGAAAATCACTACATTTCATGGTGCCAGCTGACACAACAGGGTACACTTGAACTGAACTCTGAATAGGGTCAATGCAAAACGTGTGCTGTATCTCAGGACAGGCTCATGCAAACTTGGTGTGAGTTCTCACTGTAAACTTGCGCTAATTCCATGGGTAACCCAGCCTGACTCGCAACATAGTCTAGTGCTCATACTCCACTCTTAGAAACTTGTATAGCACTCGGATGAACTTGAAGGAGGCAAGTTATTATGAGTTACAAAGAGTCCATGACAATGTAATGCGAGCGCATTGTAAGTTTAGCATGAGTTGGAAAAGTTTCTGAACAAGAGAAGTTGTTTGTGACTTCAAAAGTGATGAGAATTTTTAAAATTCCTCCAGAGAAAACTGTCACATTCAAAGTAGTACCTATACATGTGCATTTCTCTCTCCAATTCAGCAAAGCACAATACATCAAAGTGAAGTGAAAAATAATAGTTAAGTACATGTATATAATAAGCCTAAATGTCATTACTTTTTTTTCTTTACTATAGAAGCAGATTGCAATTACATCTGCTGAAATTGTATAATTCTCTGTCAGTTCAAACCGAAATCACCACTGTGATGCTGTCTCCCTTTTTCATACAGTTGTGTAATTGGTGTGTTTTGTGTCTCAAAAGAGAAAAGTGACACAGAAAATTGTAAGGATACACTGATGTGTGACGGGTACTTCCATTTTCAAACCTGTACCATGTCTACTACCTGTAAAAGTCAATGTGATGCTTTTCACAATGAAGTGTACCTCGAACCATTACAAATTTGGGTTTTTCAGTATCAGGCACAGCGGCTGTTTGCAAAAAGAATAATGGTCTCCTTGTTAAAACAAAATTCTAGTACAAAAAATAGAAGTGAACAAAATATCTTTCTGTTGATACTTCTATCTAAAAAGCATTGGACTGTAGATAATACTTAGTATTTCACAAGGACATAAATTTAGCAGGCACAAACACAGGTAGTGGACTTGAAAATGATATTCAAATAATAGTAAAACAAGGTGAAAGTAAAATTACAAAAATTACATAATGCTAGGAATATACAAAAGAATATCACACAGCTGTCCTGATTTAATCATCTGTAACACTTTTGGCATGGGCAGTTAATTCTATCTTCTGTTGTATAGAACATTACTACAAAACCACTGTCAAAGCTTTAGTAATATTATCACTCATCATTTGCAAATAAGGCAATAAGGAAACCAAAAAAAGTATATACTGTATACAAAACATCAAAGGGAACCAAAACCTTCATGTGAAGTTATTCTTTTACAAATGCTTGGTATGTTTGAATTAGTCACTGCAAGTTTGAGGCAAATTGGGCAAGGAGCAAGGAAATCCCAGCTTTGCAAAGTTCAACAGTCAGTAGAGGGCAGCAGAAAGCTTGTGGCATAATTATGGACATGTCTCCAAAGGTTCAAGTCATAAGATTTCACATTTTTCAATTTTTCTCAAGAATGAGCGGAACTCCCTTGTCTGAATTCTAAATATGGCAGGAAGAAATAAATTTTGCAAGCACATATTTGGAAGTTGAACCATATTTATGCAGTATGTGAATCAAGAGAAAACTTCAAAATAGTGAAACTTTGTGTAGAAAATGAATGGAAAGTTGTCCATAAGTTCCATCCTCAGTTAATTTGTCGCCCTTTATGGTTCTATTTAAACAGCTGTAGCTTCCTAATTCCTCGTCTGGTCTAGCTCAAATTTGCAATAAATAAATCAAATATGTCAAGCATTTGAAACTTAACCTGAAAGTATTGGTTCCCTTTAAGAGCTTCAGAATCTATCATTTGAGAAACTATGAAAGATTCAGGCAAGAGGTGAGGTTGATAGAATATCAGACTCATAGCACATGGCACAGAAATATATGTTATTGTATCTCACATTATACCACATAACACTTGATATACATTGAAGTAGCAACCATCAATTACACTTTACTACAAATTGTCACTTAAACATTATGATGATGCTAATTTCGAAATAGCTAATAGTTAATATCTACAATGGATGTAGTATGTAAAACTACTAAGAGATGAATGTTATCAAATTACCAAGACAAAATGATTTTGCTGAACATCTACATATCAATCTCTTTTATTCTCCCTTTTTTCTTTGCAAAACAGGAAGTGGCAGTCTAGCAGCTAAAGAGCAGCTACAATTGCAGCAGCATATATGAAAAGAGAGAAATTCCCAATCAAAATAGAATGATTGTCTTAGCAAACATGTTAAAACAGTGCTTGAAACACTACACCATCTGAAATTACACAAGACAACTCTCACACGAACAAACAACAAAATTACTTCTAATGACCTCCAGACAATGAGCAGTATACTAGAGTGGCAAAATCATACATTAGAAGGAGCTGCAGATCACAAAGAATCATCAATCACAAAAGTCTTTGCTCTAGCTCACATATGACTTTAATAGTGCATGCATGACAGCATAAAACCAAGACTCAACATACATGTAAGGACCCAAAGCTCCAACTACCTTGGCAACAATCTTTGAATACTAACAGATGATTTGCTTCAATCTGTAGTATCACATCACTGAAACTTCCAATGTTGAGCAGGACCTGTCACTTAAATGCAAGAGAGGTTCTTGGGAAGAGGCCCCACTGTGCATCAACATCAAAAGCAACTGAGAAACATGAAACTATAAGAAGTCAAAGTCCCTCAGATTTCAACCTATCTTCTGTCACAAAATATGCTCTGTTGAAAGCATGCAATTTCCAATGTTAACTATGATAGCAAATTTCATCTAGACTTGAGAACAGCTCACAAAATGCTTTCAAGAGCACAATGTGTGGAATATCATTCAAGTGCTGGTTATGGCAGATTCACAGACTAATTTTAGATATTGCGAACTGATTAGAAAAGAAAAGAGATGAAAATAACATATCAGAGTATGTACATAACAAACATGTATGTACACAGTATCTTGTATGATTTTTTTTTTCATACTGACCAAAAAATTGTCTTTCATGTTTACCTATGTGGTGGTATATGGTTCCAATTTAAACGCCAAATTTTAGGATAATTGCTCAAATACTGAGGCAGTAATTTGAATGTACCCAATATTGTACAATGGACTGACCTATCATCTGACCCTACCAAATAACTGACCACTTGCCCAGCCACCTGACTGCCCGACCACCCATCCTCAGAGTGATTCTGGCATACCCTCTTAAGCTACTCTTACACACTATGGGTAGGCGATGGTGGAAAATTATCTATAAAATCATGTTTTGGGTTTATCTACGTTGTACCACTGCAATCCTTCCTACTAAAAAAGACCATCACTTCTAGATTATTGCAACAGAGCTAGAACTCTGACACAAATGATATTTCTCTTTTGTTTGATTTCATGGCAGCCAAGAAAATTTAGAGTTGATCAATTGACTTGTTAAGCACTGTGTGAAGTACAGTGCTAGTGCTTGTGTTCTCCCACACAACTGCATTAATCATGCTCCAAAACAGACAGTCAGATTTAATAATGCAAGTGATAGCAATCATGAGCACAGGTTCCCGCTGTGAAGTTTTGCATTATCATGTTGGAATATTGCATTATTATGTTGGTATATTGCACAATGAAAAGTGATTATGCCTGGTTCAAGTCAAATGAATATACACTCAGCAAAAAAAGAAAGTAAACGCTTTTTCAAGTTTATGTTCTCATAGAATATTTGGCTGAAAGCTAATGTTTATATACCATATTGAAGGTAATTTAATTGGCTATCAACCAGGAAGGTCAACAAAAAGAGAAACTTATGCATGAGTGAACACCACTGTTTTTCTCTTCCAGAGCACAAAAGTAAAAACTGCAGACTGAACAAGTTGTCATTCATTGATAAGTGCTCCTCCACAGAACAAGAACAAACAACAAATTTTGCACAAAAAGAAACATGAATTAAGTTGCAAACATAAACCTTTGATCTCTATGATATCTTTAAAGCCCAAAAGACCAATGAAGGCTAAAGATAATGGAGGAAAATAAAGCATCTTATGTCAAGTAATAATTAACAACAAGAGACCAGTGGGTCACACGCTCACCTGAGTATCGCAAGTTCACCTTCCATGCATTCTTGCAGAATCTTACCTGAGAATATTGGAAACTTATGGTGGGGGTAGCTTTGAGAATGGGGGCATGGTGTCCATTTACATATTCCATCACACTGGTAAAAATACCTGCCAAGTACACTGTACTTTATAGAATGTTGGATTATGCAGCTTGGGAAGAAAGACTTACAGCCCTATTACTTTTGATTAGAACTAGAGAAAAATATTATTTAATATTCATTAATTTAGGAGGTTTGGACCCCCTTGGGCCCCCAAGGAAAGCATGGTGCCCATTCAAACACTTTGAGATCTTATCCTATGGGAATGCTACTTGACAAGTTTGGTGAAAATCCATTATGTTGTTTTCAGCAAAAAGATGAAAATTTAGGCCCGCATTTGGACCCCCCATCCCATCCCGCTTCCTTGGGTCCCAAGGGGGTGGGGTAGGGAGGGCACCCCTGATTCTCCCATGAACAAAATTGAAACAACAGTCATCAATATACTGACTCATTGTATTAACTTAGCTCAATCACTTCAGTTCTAGAGAAATCTGTAAAGATTCCTTAAAGGGGGGGGAGAGACCCCTGGGGGCCCCCCAGGTGGGGCATGGTGCCCAATTGATGGAATTGAGATTCTATCCTCCTAGGGATGCTACCTGCCCAGTTTGGTGAAAATTAGTGATAGGGTTTTCAAGAAAAAGCTGAAAATTTACAATTTTGGTCCAAATTTAGGCCCCCTTGGGGCACCCCAGGTGGGGCATGGTGCCCATTTGATGGGAATGAGATTCTTTCCCCCTAGGGATGCTACCTGCCAACTTTGGTGGAAATTCATAATGGCATTTTCAAGAAAAAGATGATAATGTACAATTTGGGCCCCATTATCCCTCCCCACCCCCTCCCCTGGGTCCCAAGGGGGGGGGGGGGGCACCCCTGATTACGCCATGAACAAACTTGAAACTACAGTCATCAATGTACTAATTCATAGTATTAACTTAGCTCTATCACTTCTGGTTCTAGAGAAGAAGATTTTTTAAGATTCCTTAATTTTGGGGAGTTTGGTCCCCTCTGGGGGCCCCCCAGGTAGGGAATGGTGCCCACTTGAACAAATTGAGATCCTATCCCCCTAGGGATGCTACCTGCCAAGTTTGGTGAAAATCGGTCAAGGGGTTCTCAAGAAGAAGATGAAAATGTAAAAGTATACGCACGACGGACGCCGGACGCTGGACGAAGAGCGATCGCAATAGCTCACTTGAGCCTTCGGCTCAGGTGAGCTAAAAATTGTAGAAATTTGAGCTTTTTTCAAATTAGGAAATTGTAAATAATGTTTGGTTCTTGAAATTTTCCCATGGATTTTAAATCACTAGATTAAAAGAAATAAATAAAGAAATTCTGCTCATTGAATTATTTTTATGCTTAACATTCCCTTTGTCATTTGAAGTTTGACTTGACAGAAAATTTTTATTTTTCCCTTTAGTTTCCCACTTTGTTTTTCTTAGAGGTTATAAAGAGATAAAGAGAACAAAAACTTATTTTTCCTATTTCATTCACTTCTCGCATTGTGTTAAACTGGTCTTTTGTTGTCAATGTTATCATGACAGGCATTTGCAAATGAAAGAGAACATCTCAATTTTTGCAACTTTTTCTTTTGTGCCTTGGAGGACGAAAATGAATGTGCTCTCTCATGCGTAAAGTTTTCTTTTTTATTAACCTATTAGCTTAATGGCCAATTAAATCAAATTTACCTATGGTATATAATACATTGATTTTCATAAAAATCTTCTATGAAAAATATGATGATGACCTCGAAAAAGTGTTTACTTTCTTTTTTTGCTGAGTGTATTTGTAGACAGGCATTAATGCTTTTAGACAAATTATGTGGAAGAAGGACTGAAAAGTTACAAAATTTCTTAACCCATTCAATACAATCTGATTTTGCTATAGCACAGAGTCACGTTTCCCATAGACATGCCTGCTCATTTCTACAGTACAGTTATGTATGTACTCAGAACTAATATTTCATGTGTTAAGACCTCCAAATGCAATGCCATTTGGCATAGATTTATGTGGCCATTTCTATAGTGTTCACATACTTTCCACAAATGACTATTGTATTCCAACTGATTGAAAAATTGCCCTCCATCGACGTAAATAAGCACTGAATTGGTCAGTGTTTTAGTAGTAGCCATGATAAAAAAATCATGGGCGTACATACTCGAGCAGGATTCGAACCTACGACCTCCTGATCACTGAACAGGCGTCATCTCCACTAGACCACCGAGCTTTCGCCTGACAGCAAGTGTTGGTTCTAATCCTTGTAGCATGCAGCAGGTACTGCGTAATTATTCAAATTCATGAAATTCTTGCGTCGAGGTATTTTCATTGCAACTGATTGACAAATTGCCCTCCATCGACGTAAATAAGCACTGAATTGATCAGTGTTTTAGTAGTAGCCATGATAAAAAATCATGGGTGTACATACTCAAGCAGGATTTGAACCTACGACCTCCTGATCATCGAACAGGCGTCATCTCCACTAGACCAACGAGCTTTCGCCCGACAGCAAGTGTTGGTTCTAATCCTTAAAGCATGCAGCGGGTACTGCATAATGATTTTTTTATCATGGCTACTACTAAAACACTGATCAATTCAGTGCTTATCTACGTCGATGGAGGGCAATTTGTCAATCAGTTGCAATGAAAATACCTTGACGCAAGAATTTCATGAATTCGAATGACTATTGTATCATCATGCTAATGTACAAGTACATTGAACTTGTATCGAAGATCCTACACTATGTAAGATGGCCAACTCTCGGTCGAAAAGTGAAATGCTACCAAAGAGTGTGCCAACTAGCATAGAGCAGGTAAAGTTTCCACGTGAGCTGTACTTTCCTGATATGTTTGTTTGAGACCAAGACAGGCTAAGACAAGAAAGAAGGAATTTTCTGTAAAGAATCATGAGTAAATCTAAGAATTGATGCAGTGCATTAAACTGCACCAATAGCTACACCAAACCATCATCAGGTTAAGCATTATTTTTTTTTTCGAAAAGATCCAGGAAGGTAAGATATGTGTGTCATCATTCATGATAGATGTAGATTCTCTTTAGATCTATCAAACATAAGGATGGCGTTAGAGTGCCCGGAAAAGCAGAAAATGAAGCCGCCTTTTTTGTCTTTACATTTAACAAAAACTACGCATTCATTAGTGCTAATTGTCATCAATATGTAATGTTCTCCCGTGACTCTGTCTAACATTTGTGCAAACAAATGAAGAGATTTTGCATCAGTTAACATTTTTTTTTTCCAATTTTTTTAAAACAATGTCTAATCTAACTCTTTGAAATATACGCTTAACCTGTCCGGACACCCAACAACTGGGCAATAATGTGTCAACTAGAAAGGGGGTTGTATTTCCGATCACTTTGATATTTTAGACTTTACCGTGTTTGCCGTCAGAACTTAGGGTCTATGCATTGAATTCCACTAAAACTACCCAAGTTTGACTTTCATACACATTTAAGACTTAAATGTGTGAAAAGAGAGTGAGAAGATTTTCATGTATACATGTATCATGAATTTTGAGTAACAAAGTTGAACATTCTGAATTCTCTTCTTCTTATCATTATTAAGTTTGCCTCCTTCAATAAGCTGAAGAATCTTGCAGACAGAATTTGGACCGTGGATGAGGTCCATCTGATTGGTGATTTCATAGAAATAAAGTATGTTTTTCTTTCAGACTGTGTCGTAGATGACAGTAGGACACTAGATGTGAGAGAATGGGATCATATACATTGCCATCAATAACCATTCCATCCAATGGAATGAGAGCCGTATTCTTGCCAGAGAAGATCGCCCATCAAGATGGGTAAGGGAGGCAATTCACAACAGGTAAACAGCTAACACAATGAACAGAGACTTGGGCCAATATACATTGTATTCTCTCACATGTATGCATATGATCCCATTCTCTCACATCCAGCATCATACTGCCATCTACTGTACGAAGCAGTCGGAAGAAGCCACCAGTAGGAGGCGAAAGTACTCACTAAAAAGGTAAAAAATAATTTACGTGATTGTGAAAGAAGAACATATTTCTAAGAATTAGGACCTGTTTGGAATTTCAACATCCTGGTACAGGCCTACTGATCTAACGTTAGGCCTGGCATGTTAAGAATTTGTTCTTATATCTCGACTACATATTACCACTGAAACAAGTTAGATTCTCAGACAGCAATAGCCCTACATGATTATGCTGTCTGGCCATCTAATATTTATCTAATCCCCTTTTCTTAGTGTTGTGTGGAATAAACAATGTAACAAATAGGCAGGTAGGCCTATAAATTTAATGTGGAAAAGTAGGACATACTGTAGGTGAGGCTTGCCTAGGACTAGTCAAGTCTAAACTAGGTTTTACCCAGACCTTTCACTTTTTATAGCAATAATTGTTAAATGTAACAGTTGTAACTGCTTCCATTACTCCTTCACGCAAAAGTTTCATGTATCATAGTCACTTGAGTGTATATTTCAGAGAAAATGTTCACTAATATCTAAGAATGAGCACAATTTCTGTTTCCATTAATTTTACAGCTTTTTGGCATTAGTAAGTCAAACGATACAAGCAATTCACAAAAGAGTTTAATGTTTTATTTTCAAAGTGTATTAAAGGTACATAATTGATTGTTTGATCAACTTCCTTCAGTGAATATCTAGAGTCTAGATTGTTTCTTTCACTTGCTCAATGCTAGCGGGCGGCAGCCACTTCTGTTTCACCAGCGGCCGTGTAAAATCGGGAGATTTTATCATCTTACGTTGTGCAGGATCTTTGCTTGTACACAATTAGTTTAGATATTATAATATACAAGTACATTGTACTTGATATGAGTGGGGGGGGGGGGGGGATCATGAATCCATGGGTGTGAATATGGGTCTTGTAATTCACAGCGCTTACACCAAAGGTGAACTTGATATGACAAATTTGATATTTCTTAGAGCTGGTGCTAGCCAATGGGAAAAAAGCATGTAAACAAAAAATAGTGAAGCTACAGTAAGTCAGCAGACAACATTCAACATGAGGCCAACACTAGTTACCAGTATGTCACAATTTTGAGGTCAACCAAACACCAACTGATTTCCAGTTCCACATTACTGCTAGTGCTACATGCTGAGATAGCACTAACACCAGCACTAGCATCTACACATAACTTGAAATCAATGACATTGTCACCTCATCCAATTTGCACATGTGGTCTCTACATGTATCACTTTTGCAAGAAAACATTTTGCAACTTTATCACTAAATTTTCATACAGTTGGAGCTATCTCATTAACCCGTTGAGGACCAGTCCCGAGTATACTTAGGCAAGTGTCTATGGGCAATGGGTGTTGTAGCAAAATCAGCCCATCCTCAACCTGACTTGGAAGAAATATATTTTGTCACTTTGATTTCACTCTTAAATCTATAAACCTTTGTATGAAATGGCACTTCAGTTATGATACTAAAACTGCTACTTTAGGATAAAACTTGAAGGGTCCGATATGAGTTCAGTGCAATCAGGATACATTGTGTATTGTTTTCATTAGTAATATTCAGTCTTTCATAAATATATTTAAAAAAAAAATCACACACTTTGTGATATGATGATTACAAGGAATAGACATGACTTTGGACTGAAAAGGAATGAACATGATACATTTCAAAAGTTTACCATTCAAAACACTGAAAAGCAGTCAAATAACAATGTTGGCATGCACACCTATGTAAAACTGAACTGATTAAAACAAAATGTATGAAAGTGAAATTCGCACTCTGTAGAACTGATAGAAAATCAATGCAAGATATAACTGTGACATCCCCTAAAAACTCAAAGCATGGACACTATTGCACATTTGTTGCATTCCCGTTTAAATGTTGTCCTCTGAAGTTTATGACCATGACACTGATGTTATCCATGGATCCACGATAAAAGGCTTGTAGTACAAGGCTCTTTGCACCAAAGTGAGGCTCCCCTAAACGCTCTTTGACATACTGGACGGCTTCTTCATTGGTAAACGTATCCCACAATCCATCGGTGGCAAGAATGAGAAACTGTGGGTCATGTTCCTCAATGTCAAATGTCAGAATGTCTGGGTCAGCAACCACAAACTTGAGATCCTTTAGGGGGTAATCTCCTATGGCACGTGATGTTGCAAGGATGCCAGCAACACGCCATACACCATTAAAGGTGATAAAGCCTCCAGCTTTCTTGATGCGCTTTCTTTCCTGCTGGTGCTGTGGTTTGTGGTCATAGGACAGTGGCACTGTTTTCCCCTTGTGGTCACACATGACACCCCGGGAGTCCCCAACATTGGCGACAATCACATCTGAATCTGTAACAAGGGCCACCAGCACTGTTGATCCTGATAAGACAAGAAAAGAATATGAAAATAATCTAATGGCGTTAAAGGGACTGTGCAGTACTGGTTGAGGTAGGGATTCATGTTTTGAACATTCCTACGTGAGATAATGGAAAGCCTCTTATGAAATATGAAAGTGCATGTAATTTTAAGAAGAATTCAACGTTTATTATGATGAAAAATGGTTTTCAGGTGGCTGAGATATCAAAAAAAAAGTGCTAATAATACAAGAGACCCGGGGGTCACGCGCTCACCTGAGTATCGCAATTTCACCTTCCATGCATTCTTGCACACTCTTACATGTACCTGAGAATATTGGAAACTAATTAGGTCTGCATATGGATCCCCCCCCCCCCCCCCCTGGGTGTGGGGGGGGGGGGGGCAGGCAGCCCTGGAACGAATGAACAAACTTGGACACTAAAGTCATCAATGTACAAACTCATGGTATTAACTATGCTTTATCATTTCTGGTTCTAGAGTAGAAGATTTTAAATATTCCTTAATGTGGGGGGGCCTAGGGGCTCCCCAAGAGGGACATGGTGCCCTTTTGAAGGAATTGAGATTCTATTCCCCTAGGGATGCTACCAGCTAAGTTTGGTCAAAATGCATCATGAGGTTTTCAAGAAGAAGATGAACATGTACAATTCAGGCCCCATTACAACTGTAGGACTTCTCTCCATCCCCTCTCCTGGGTCCCAAGGGGGGAGGGGGGGTATCCCTGATTCCACCAATCCCATGAACAAACTTGAAACTACAGTCATCAATGTACTAACTCATCCCTAACAAAAAAGTCCTGTGGTACTCCCTGTGGTACTTGTCGGTACCACACAATGTACCACACACTTGTAATGTTACCACAGGAACTGTGTGGTACTGTACCACAGGCTTGTAGGGTACTCCCTGTAGTACTTGTCAGTACCACACAATGTACCACATAAATAAATGTTACCACAGAAACTGTGTGGTACTGTTTTACAGGCTCATGTGGTACTCCCTGTGGTACTGGTTGGTACCACACAATGTACCACACAAATATATGTTAACACAGGAACTGTGTGGTACTGTGTCACAGGCTCGTGTGGTACTCTGGGATGTACCACAGGGCAGTACCACAGGACATTACCACAGGAAAGTACCACAGGACAGTACCACAAGACAGTATACACACAAATTGTCCAGTGGTATTTTGGGACGTATACCACACGACAGTACCACAGGACAGTACCACATGAATTGTCCTGTGGTATTTTGGGACGTACCACAGGAGAGTACAACAGGAAAGTACCACAGGAAAGTACCACAGGAAAGTACCACAGGATAGTACCACAGGACAGTACCACACGACTTGTTCTGTGGTATTTTAGGACGTACCACAGGACAGTAACACAGGGCAGTTCAACAGGACAGTACCACAGTATAGTACCACAGGACAGTACCACAGGAATTGTCCTGTGATATTTTGTGACGTACCACAGGATAGTACCACAGGATAGTACCACAGGACAGTACCTCACGACTTGTCCTGTGGTACTTTGGGATGTACCACAGGACAGTACCGCAGGGCAGTACCACAGGACAGTACCACAGAGCAGTACCACTGGACAGTACCACAGGAAGGTACCACAGGATAGTACCACAGGACAGTACCACACGACTTGTCCTGCGGTATTTTGGGACGTACCACAGGGCAGTACCACAGGACAGTACCACAGGAAAGTACCACAGGAAAGTACCACAGGATAGTACCACAGGACAGTACCACACGACTTGTCCTGTGGTATTTTGGGACGTACCACAGGACAGTACCACAGGGCAGTACCACAGGGAAGTACCACAGGACAGCACCACACGACTTGTCCTGTGGTATTTTGGGACATACCACAGGACAGTACCACAGGAATTGTCCTGTGGTATTTTGGGACGTACCACAGGACAGTACCACAGGACAGTACCACAGGATATTACCACAGGACAGTACCTCACGACTTGTCCTGTGGTATTTTGGGACGTACCACAGGACAGTACCACAGGGCAGTACCACAGGACAATACCACAGGGCAGTACCACAGGGCAGTACCACAGGATATTACCACAGGACAGTACCTCACGACTTGTCCTGTGGTATTTTGGGACGTACCACAGGACAGTACCACAGGGCAGTACCACAGGACAATACCACAGGGCAGTAGCACAGGACAGTACCACAGGAAAGTACCACAGGATAGTACCACAGGACAGTACCACACGACCTGTCCTGTGGTATTTTGGGACGTACCACAGGGCAGTACCACAGGACATGCAGTACTACAGGACAGTACCACAGGACAGTACCACACGACTTGTCCTGTGGTATTTTGGGACATACCACAGGACAGTACCACAGGAATTGTCCTGTGGTATTTTGGGACGTACCACAGGACAGTACCACACGACTTGTCCTGTGGTATTTTGGGACGTACCACAGGACAGTACCACAGGGCAGTACCACAGGGCAGTACCACAGGACAGTACCACAGGACAGTACCACAGGAAAGTACCACAGGATAGTACCACAGGACAGTACCACATGACTTGTCCTGTGGTATTTTGGGACGTACCACAAGACAGTACCACACGAATTGTCCTGTGGAATTTTGGGACATACCACAGGACAGTACGAGAGGAATTCCTGTGGTAATTTTCGATGTATACCACAGGAGAGTACCACAGGAACTGTCCAAAATCCCACAGGAAAATCATAATATGGTGCTATTCCACACAGAAGTACCACACAGCAAATTAAATTCGTAAGTACCACAGAAAAATGCTACAGGATATTTTTTTTTTTCTTAAAATTATATACCAGAGGACTATCACATCAGGAGAATATCAAACAGCAGTACCACACAGGAGTACCACGCAGGAAAATTGTAAGGCAGAATCAACTGAAATTTATAACAGAAATACAAACAAAAAAGCACATATTAATATTCCTCAATTAATTGATAGATGAGTTATGCTATGAATTATAACAATTGATTTCCCATTACTTATCCTGTCCTATACTCCTACAGTATTACCTATTTAGTGAAAGTGCTGATGTAAAGCATGAGAAATTTCATAAGGACTTCTGTGGTACTCCTGTGGTACTCCTGTGGTACAAATTTTTACATAGCTCATGAATATTCATAAAAAGCACTCTAGATTTTAGAAAATACATATATGACTTAAAAAGTCAAAGTATTAATGATGGAACTTACTTTGAACTTTATGAAAGATTGTCTAATTATGTTATGTTATTCCCAATATCATAGATATTGTTAAGAAAGTGTAATTTCATATCTTGATAATAAAGTATAATCGATTGTAACCATGCCTTAATGCTTTACGGATAGACGGCCATATATATATGTACTGATACGGTCGATGGCTACCTAGGAATAGAATATGACTATATAGATCTATTATAGGACTAGATTGGCACTTGGCCATTAGACTCTCGTTTGAGGTTACATGTTCGGAGTAGGACAGGTTATTAAGTAGGGCCATGTTTGTCCTGAAATCCATCACTCACCTATCAGGAATATTCCTTGATATGTGGCTAAAATTCTCCCAGATTTTTTTTTTTCGATCTATCCTGTGTGGTACTCTCCTGTGGTACCATGGAAATGCTGTGTGGTACTGCCCTGTGGTAATGCTGTGTGGTAATGATCGACCTGTGGTACTGTCCTGTGGTACTGTCCCAAAATACCACAGGACAGTTCCTGTGGTACTGTTCTGTGGTACTAGTCCTGTGGTACTGCCCTGTGGTACGTCCCAAAATACCACAGGAATTCCTGTGGTACTGTCCTGTGGTACTGTTCTGTGGTACCGGTTCTGTGGTACTTTCCTGTGGTACTGCCCTGTGGTACGTCCCAAAATACCACAGGAATTCCTGTGGTACTGTCCTGTGGTATGTCCCAAAATACCACAGGACAATTCCTGTGGTACTGTCCTGTGGTACTTTCCTGTGGTACTGTCCTGTGGTACTGTCCTGTGGTACCGTCCTGTGGTAATTACCACAGGAGTACCACAGGACTTTTTCGTAAGGGATGGTATTATCTAAGCCCTATCACTTCTGGTTCTAGAAGATTCTTAAATATTCCTTAGTTTTAGGGGGTTTGGGCCCCCCTGGGGGCCCCTAAAGTGGGCCGTGGTGCTCATTTGAACAAATTGAGATCCTATCCCCCTAGGGATGCTACCTACCAAGTTTGGTGAAAATCAGACAAGGGGATATCAAAGTGAAGATGAAAATGTACAATTTAGGCCCCATTAGGACCCCTCCCCACTCCCCTCCCCTGGGTCCCAAGGGGGGCACCCCTGATTCTCCCATGAACAAACCTGAAACTACAGTCATCAATGTACTAGCTCATAGTATTAACTAAGCTCTATCACTTCTGGTTCTAGAGAAGAAGATTTTTTAAGATTCCTTAATTTTAGGGTGTTTGGGCCCCCTGGGCCCCCCAGGTGGGCCATGGTGCCCATTTGAACAAATTGAGATCCTATCCCCCTAGGGATGCTACCTGCCAAGTTTGGTGAAAATCGGTCATGGGGTTCTCAAGAAGAAGATGAAAATGTAACAAGTTTACGCACGACGGACGACGGACGACGCACGACGCACGACGCACGACCCACGACGGACGCCGGACGAAGAGCGATCGCAATAGCTCACTTGAGCCTTCGGCTCAGGTGAGCTAAAAAGGCGACATGCTACAACTTTATTAGGATCTCTTTGTTTCACCTTGTTTTTGGATATCCCAGCCATTTCAAAACCGATTTTCATCGAATAAACTTTTGATACCTGGTACCCCTTAGAACTGCATGCTCTTTGACATCTCATAGAGTGGTTTCTGAATATCTCGCAAAACCTTAAAAGCTAAATCTACACCTCGACCAGAACTGTACACACCCTTTAACATATACATAGAGGGCACAAAACATATTGGTTGCCATGCTATCGAAAAAAATTTCTTCACATTCAAGCTCTGTGTAGATATAGAGCCACAGTGGAATGCAACTGCTAGCAGCTTTGTTAGGTTTTAACCATCTCTACAAATCTTTACCATTTCCATGCAGATCTAGATTTTTGTCATGGGTAATTGCCATCTGCAGTAACTAGTATTTGCAAGTTAACTTGCCACGCATTCTTGCAGACTACTGTAAAACAAGGAATGTTTGCATGTATTTTAATTTTCCCGAATTTTGTGAGCCAAGATTAGCAAAATCAAAATGCACAGGAAAGTTCTCGTGTACACTTTATGCACTGAATGTTAGAGGCAACTTGCAAAAAGAAGAAGGCCGTTGGCTCCAATTTGCGAAAATATCCTTGTAGCGGCAGTATTGAATCATTCAAGAAATATTTGATTGGAACAATTTAGGCTGTTACGCCCCTTTAAGGTGCAGATCGTTACCTTGGATACACCGTCAAGTGCGCATTCCTTCGGTTGCTTGCGCACTGATTTTGCTTTACGTACTATAGTATGCTTCATGCGTACTACATGATAGCCACGCAAAAGACATGGGCCAAGATGCAAGACACGATCAAAAAAGAATGAGTTTGGATCTGTGATTGATTTACTTTAGGAACCTAAACAGTTTGGTAAGAGAAATTATGATGGAAAACAGACGAATGTTTGATTGCTGTAGCTTTGTTTAATCATTTATGTAGTGATATGTATTATGTCGTTAGCTTGTAATTGAGTTCAGAATTTAGGTTGACATAACGATTCGATACGGTGTTCGTATAGAAAGTGATTACACGTAGAACAGTACGGTACGCTGTAGGTATTGATTATCGTACACGATTCCTGCTTATAGACAGGGCAGAGCCAGGCAAAAACTGCCTTTTTTTCCAGTCAAGGTTTTCTCACTTGATTCTGGTACTTTAGACCATACTTAACAAAATAAGCTTCTGCGCCATCTTGAAATCTGTCCCAAATCCAAGATGGCGGCCAAATATCCAAAATGGCCGCCAGAGGACCTAAAAAGTGCCTTCTGTGGTTAAGATTTGTCTGGGGATGGGTTTTTTTTACTCTATTTGATGATAAATGGTAAGAGGAATAACATTCAGTGAATTAAAACTAAAATCAGTTTCTTTTGTATTGCGAAAATCCAACATGGCCGCCAGACGCAGCTCTCGAAATTAATAAATGTCATAATAACCGGAGGGCCAAACCCTAAAAACTTGCTTACTTAACGAGTGAGTTCCACTCTCTCTACAAACTAAGTAGACCATGCTTATTTTCAAATTTTTATTGTAAGAAACAACATTCCACTGGTCTACCTCAAAAAATTTGTTGCGAAAGCCTCCAAATCCAAAATGGCGTCCAAGATGGCCGCCATATTTACTGAATTTGCTATTTGAAAGATAGAATTTGATAGAAACATCAGATTTCAACAAATGTGATGTCATATGAAAGAAAATAAAATTTCCTACAAGTTGATACCATTTTTGTGGGAAATTGTGATAACTGAATTGAGATATAAAGGAAAAATCCTCTTTTTTTTATATTTTTCTGAAAAAAGGAAAATCATGAAAATGCTTGATTCAGCATAAATCAGAAAAAGACTGAAGGATTATCTTGAAACGTTTTTAAGAATTTTGCTTAACATATAATTGATATTTGGAGAAAATTAGGGGTCAGTACCATTTGCGGTTCAGGAGTTATAATGTCTCAAACTTGGAAACTCACTGTGTAAATATTTCCACTTTAGCTGTGACAAGACCTTGTTGGTCGTAAAGAGAGTCTGCCTGCGCCAAGACTACTACACGCACCACTGGCACTGACGCTTGCAGCAGTGCCAGTGGTGCGTGTAGTAGTCTTGGTGCGCGCAAACGTTTTTTGACAAACAAGAGTTTGTGCCTGCAAACTAACTTTTCATACCATATGGTAGCTCAGGTGACGCTGATCGGCATTATTTCAAAGTAGATTGTTCTGATATGTTTTTATGCCTCCGCCAACGAAGTGGCCGGAGGCATTATGTTTTCGGGTCGTCCGTCCGTCCGTACGTATATGGACGTCCGTCCCGTTTTGTTTTTGTCGATATCTCAAGAACCGTGTGGTGGTTTTACATCAAAATTGGTATGATGGTATATCCTGGGGGATAATACTTTGTTTGGATTTTAGGGTCATGGGGTCAAAGGTCAAAGGTCACAGGTTATTTTGTGAAAAAAATTTGAAATTTCATGTTTTTCTCCATATCTCACAAATGGTTAAGGGTATCTTCACGGAACTTAGTATATATATGCTTGTAGCGATGGGCAGTGATTATCTAGGAAAGTTGGGGGTCATGGGTCAATATGTCAGGGGGGTCAAAGGTCAAGGTCAACTCCTCAAAAATATCACTACTTATATTTATGCAATGCCTGAAGGTTTGTTTTTTTAACTTGATGTATGCATGTATTACCAAATATATATTCTGTGGGAGGTTTTTGCCAAAAGGTCAAAGGTCAAGTGAAAGTGCTTAATTGCACTTTTTCCTCCATATCTCGAAAGTAACTCAAGGTATCATCATGAAACTTACTTATTTATGCATGTTCTACCTGACAGTGATTCTCTTTGGAACTGTGAGGTCAAAGGTCAAAGGCCAGGTTTAGATAATGCTATTTTACCATTTGATACTGAAATGATACTTTTTCTCAATACCTTGAAAATTACTCAATGCATAAACTTATAAAAGGGTCAAAAACCAAGTAAAAATCATCAGTTCCCCAAATACCTGCACTCTGACGTTTTAATCATTCCTCCGATTGAACCTAGTTCTAGGAAAGTGAACATTCAGCACAATTGTGGCAAACCTGTCATTTTAATATTTTGCCAATTGTGTGAAACTGTCATCACACATTGTCAAGACATTGATTTGTGGCAAACCTGTCATTTTAATATTTTGCCAATTGTGTGAAACTGTCATCACACATTGTCAAGACATTGTACTGTAGACCTATTAGGGGAACCATGCATTATGGCGGAGGCATACCAGTCGCCGTAGCGACATTTCTAGTTTTTTATACTAAGCTGTCAACAGTTATCAATGTTATGGTTTCTTGAAAAGAAATAGTGATATATCGGTATGTTTTAGGCTTCATTATATATGTATATATATATATATATATATATATTATTACATGGTAGAATGTTTTGTGATACAACTAACCTGCACATATAAATCGAATGTGATATCTCTTCCAATGGTAAACGATACCTTTAGTGTGTTGCATCAGAGTCAAATTTTGATTAATAATTTGATATATTTTTTAGAATTTCTTGTATTGCTGTCTATCATATATATTGTCCTTGTTTAAACCACATTGAGGGTTTATTTATTTATTTTTGGGGGGCGGGGGTGGAGCTCATTTCAGTGTTTGGGTAAGGCCCGACCTTTGATTTAAAAAAGAAATGCTTCTGTATCAAAGATATGCTTTTGTACTTGTATGTTACTCTGCTGTTGTAGAAACGTGAATGATGATGGCATATGTGTAATAATATCTGATCCGTACATGTCCTTGAAAGCCCTTCTGATCCGAGCACCCCCCCCCCCCCCCCCGAAAAATCCGACATGGCGGCAATTTCTCAAAGTTGCTTTTAAATGTGTTGTGCGAAATTACTTTTCAGTATATTGTTCAAATAACACTGTCCAAAATGATTATTCATGCTGTATGTTCACATTTCTGAGGGGCCCACATTCTACAAGACTTGTCTTTTTAGTGGGTCCCTCCATTTTCGAATTATCCACAATGTTTACTTACTTCAAATCACTCGAGTTTTATGATAATCTGTAGTGATTGTAAGGTGCTACAATTATTGTATTCTTTTCATCCTACATAGTTTTGAGCACCTGATTTTCTGTTACCAAAAAAGAAGAAGTGATGTTTATATGTTCTTGTCGAAAATTAAATAAAACATTGAATTGAATTGAATTGAATTGAATTTACAAATAAGCATGCTGAAAGTGTATTCACTGTGAATAGATTTTTCTCACATCGTTTTAGGCTGATTTCATGTGGGTTATAGTGTCAAAATTGAATTAAGCTAATGCCATTGGTAGATGCTTTCACATTTTAGATATCAGGATCACTCGAGAGTGGAAATGTTCATTTTCATTCCTTTTAGAGTGATCTCAGGGATCACTCAAAGAGTGATGAGTGATCCCTAAGGTCACTCTAAAATGAGTGAAAATGGAAATTTTCACTCAAAATTCACTCCAATTTTACTTTAAATTTACTGATTTCCGTTATTAACTCCTTCAAAAATGAAACTTCCACTCGATTTTTTTTTTCTTTTTCGGAGTAGAATATCACTGGTTTTAAAAATATCTCCATAAAAACCCATGACGGTTTGAAATAGCACTACAATGTTCAAAATATATAAAAACTATAAATAGATAGCACAACAGACAAAATTGTACCAAAATTAAAATAATATATTTAATTTGGCGCAATAAACTATGTCAGCTTTGATGGCCTGCAATCTTGAAGTTTTTGAGTGATTGATCCAAATTTGTTTTAAACTTTCTATACCATGGTTGTTTCAAGCTTCTACCTCTATTTGAAAGACACTTTTTGCTTCATCCCATCTGCTCCAGAACAATCTACTTTGAAATGATAGCGATCGGCGTCACCTGAGCTACCACTTGGTATGAAAAGTTAGTTTGCAGGCACAAACTCTTGTTTGTCAAAAAAGTCTACGCGCACCAAGACTACTACACGCACCACTGGCACTGCTACAAGCTTCAGTGCCAGTGGTGCGTGTAGTAGTCTTGGCGCATGCAGACTCTCTTTACGACCAACAATGTCTTGTCACAGCTAATGTGGAAATTTTTACATAGTGAGTTTTCAAGTTTGAGACATTATAACTCCTGAACCGCATATGGTACTGACCCCTAATTTTCTCCAAATATCAATTATATGTTAAACAAAATTCTTTAAAAATGTTTCAAGATAATCCTTCAGTCTTTTTTCTGATTTATGCTGAATCAAGCATTTTCATGATTTTCCTTTTTTTCAGAAAAATATCAAAAAATATCAAAAAATGAGTATTTTTCCTTAAAATCTCAATCCAGTTATCACAATCTCCCACAAAAATGGTATCAACTTGTAGGAAATGTTATTCTCTTTCATATGACATCACATTCATTGAAATCTGATGTTTCTATCAAATTCTGTCTTTCAAATAGCAAATTCAGTAAATATGGCGGCCATCTTGGACGCCATTTTGGATTTGGAGGCTTTCGCAACAAATGTTTTGAGGTAGACCAGTGGTATGTTATTTGTTACAATAGAAATTTGAAAATAAGCATGGTCTACTTAGTTTGTAGAGAGAGTGGAACTCACTCGTTAAGTAAGCGAGTTTTTAGGGTTTGGCCCTCCGGTTATTATGACATTTATTAATTTCGGGAGCTGCGTCTGGCGGCCATGTTGGATTTTTGCAATAAAAAAGAAACTGATTTTAATTTTAATCCACTGAATCTTATTTCTCTTACCATTTATCATCAAATAGAGTTTAAAAAACCCATCCCCAGACAAATCTTAACCACAGAAGGCACTTTTTAGGTCCTCTGGCGGCCATTTTGGATTTTTGGCGGCCATCTTGGATTCGGGACAGATTTCAAGATGGCGCAGAAGCTTATTTTGTTAAGTATGGTCTAAAGTACCAGAATCAAGTGAGAAAACCTTGACTGGAAAAAAAGGCAGTTTTTGCCTGGCTCTGCCCTGTCTATTAGCAGGCAGGGAAGAGAAATGTTGGAAGTGTGAGTGTATGATTGAAGCTTACAATACTGTGTATGTTTTATTTAGGAATAATGTAAGACTCCATATTCAGAAGAATATTGTGTCATGGTTATATAGGAATGAGAATCAGAATTAAGGGATTCAACTTTTGTCACTTTCACAGAGCTGTATACTGTTAGATTTACACACGTACATGTACGTATACCATACGGTCAATACAATCCCATACATAACTGCAGTTAGAGAGCTAACTTATTCAATGTTTGTGAAGGGTTAATTCCTTCTTTCTTTCTTCAAAAGGAAAGACATTCAAGGGTTTAAAGGGAAAGATGACTTTGGATTTATTTATCGTCAGAAAGGCAGGCTGCATTTTATGATAGTGTTGTAGGGATGCAATTGCATCATTTGAACTGAATTACATGTGAGTGATAGAGATAAAGGTCACTTCATAATGTATAATTTGTTTGAATGATCAAAGTAAACAAAGTGTGATAGAGTCAGGTTATTGAGAACAATATTATTATTTTATGGTGCAGTGTATTTGTACACTGAGAAATGCAGGACCATACATCAAGATATTGAGTCAGAATATGTCTCTACAAGACATTGATGTGTTAATGTTTATGACCGAACACTTGCATATTTAGTGCACTGCATGTGTTTGCTGCATATGGTTGCATGCATTTGGGTTAACAGTGTAAAGTTGTTACTGTTGTTTATGTTAGTTGCACAAATCGAAAGGTGTCTCGATTATTACAAGTATTAAGTATATTTGGAAGACACAGAAATAATTAAACTTGACAAGCTGTTCAAGGTAGTGATAACTACGCATTTATTATTTCTTTTCTCTTTTTATAGCGAACCACAAGTTCGGGTTCGACAGCAGTATGCAAGCACACAAGTTAGTGTGTACCACAAGTTCGGGTTCGACACCATGTATGCAAGCACACAAGTACACAAGTTCGTGTGTTCCACAAGTTTGGTTCAACACAAGTTCGTGTTTGTCACAAGTACACGAGTCCAGCTGGTATTGATGTCTTCAATAAATGAACGAACCTGTGCGTTCCAACTGTGACTGACTGAAGTAAACTCTCACCTTTATGTAGTACGTGTCTACAATCCTGATGCGCAAATTTCGGGTTTTACAATATTGATATGTCATCTGGAGAGCATTAGAAACTTGATTGGCGGGGGCAGCTTTGAGGGCTTCCATGGGGGCATGGTGTCCATTTGCATTCCATCATACTGGTAAAAATGGTCTGCCAAGTACACTTTATAAATTTAGGAAATGTGACTATGCAGTTAAGAAAAAAGGACTTACCCGGTAAAGGGATGGTATACGTAATTTTGGTGAAGATCAGGGCTTCAGGTTTCCATTTTTTTTTTTTGGTGAGATAATAAGAAACTTCTAATGAATTATGAAAATGCATAAATATATGATACATGCAATTCTAGGAGGAATTCAAAGTTATTTACAAAAAAATTGGTTTTGAAATGACCAAGATATCCAAAACAAGGCAGTCCTAATAAAAGGTAGGACCCACTTTTTATTAGGACTGTTTGTTTTACTTTGTCTTTTGATATCTCAGCTATTTCCAAACATATTTTAATCTAATAAACTTTCATTTCTTCTTAGAATTGTATGCTCTTTGACATTTCATGAGTGGTTTCTTAGTATTTCACAAAAGGTTAAAATTGCGTTAAACAAATACATACTGCTACTGAACGTTTTCGACGTGCACTCTTCGGAGTAGAAACCGCACGTATGAAACAGGAAGCGCGAACATAACAATCAAAAGGTTAAAAGCTTAATCCTCATCTCAACCAATACTACACCATCCCTTTAAGGCCCTGTCGCACCTTTCCGTGCAAGCCTTGTGTGTGACTTGCGGGGAACAATTTTTGCTACCTGAAGGTCCCTGCAGATGGCCCGCACATGACAGTACAGAGCATGTATCTTTCACGTAGTTGCCTGGAGGTGCGCACTGAAGTCCTATTAACCTGCAACCAAGTTTAGCCCGAGTCACACCTTTCTGGGCAAGCTGTGCAGGCTTGTTGCATGTAGGGATTTTCCAGCATGCAGGACAATTTCCGGGATCATCCCATTAGACCGACACCCACGAGTCGTACAGCCCATGAGTTTGACATTGAAAACAGGTCCATGAGTCATACAGCTCACGAGTCATACAGCCCATGAGTTTGACACTAGGCAAATAAAGCCCATGAGTTCGACACTAGACAAATAAAGCCTATGAGTTCAACACTACAAGTAGGTAAAGACAGCCCACGAGTTCGACAGATACAACTCGGCGCGTAATGTGTCGGTCTCATGGGCCTTGTTGGCTTAGTGTCGAACTCATGGGCTGTATGACTTGTGAGCTGTATGACTCGTGGGTGTCGGTCTCGTGACGTGCACCCCAATTTTCCGCGGGCGGACAAGGATTTTGGTGAGTTTCGCATGCATATTACCTGCTGGACAGGTGCTACTTATGTTCTACTTGCATGCATTCTCTGTGATCTGAGGGCTGACAACTCGGTAAAGGAAACCCCTGAAGGACTATTAACCCATTGAAAATGAGTCCCGAGAATAATCAGGCAGGAGTCTTTGAGAAATGCATGTTATAGCAAAATCTGTCCATCCTCAATGGGTTAATTGGCACAGCAAGATACAATGTAGGTCCAACAGAATGCTGATCATCTTGGCCCCAGCTGACTCTCAACTAACCAGCAGAAAGGCAGTAATGGACCCTCAGCATGCACGCAATTTGCTCGTATAGCTCGCTCCATGCCCGCAGAACTGACCAGCTACACAGATGTTGTCGTATCAACACTATTCCTTGTCAGTAAAACAGCCATATTATGCTCATAGAATGGCAGCAAATTAAATGCGTGTCCGGCGCATAGGCACAGATCCATGGCCAAACTACAATGTAAGTATTTCAACCTGTGACTTGCAGCAGCTATGGGCCTCCTACTGATCTTCTGTGTTGACCTCTGCTGGCAATTCCCGCACCTCACCCGGAACAAGTTTTGAGCATGCTTGAAACTTGGTTGCGGGTAAATTGGACCTGCGTGAGCACCTCCGGGCAACTACGGGCGACTACCCGGTATGTGCCAGGTACTGCCACATGCGGGCCATCTACAGGGACCTCTGGGTAGCAAAAATTGTCCCCCGCATGTCACAAGCAAGGCTTGCCTGAAAAGGTGATGACATGCCCTTGATTATACTCAACCTGCTCTGGTTGAGTCGCAGGGATTGCCAGCAGAGGTCCGTGGAGAATACCAGTAGGAGGCCTGTAGCTACTTATTATGTACTGCAAGTCACAGGCAACTCCCACGCAGGTAACACACAGTTGCAACGCAGGTACTTTGCAGTGCCCGTACAACAGGCGTGAGGCCCGCGTAGCTTGCCTGGAAAGGGGTGACAGGGTGTTTAAATATAAAGACTGCCCCCTTTTGATCCCTGCCCAACCCCTGGTTCTACTTTGGATAATTTTGAAAGTGAACTCAATATCTAAGAGTACAATATTTCTTGTTTTAAACAATATATTTTTTTCCTTTTTGAAACAAGGGTTACAGGGAATTAGTGGAAAATTGAGCAAACAAAATGGGATTCCATCGGGAAGTTGAGGGAATGTGTACTTTTTTTTTTCAAAAAATGATTTTGTTGAATTCTCTTTGTATTTTCCTAATATTGTTCTCATCCAGCTGTGACTGTGCAAAAGATTAAAAAATTCATGACAATTAAACAGATTGTCTGATGTTCCTCAAACTTTCACTGATGAGTTCTACTGATATTACTGCATTCATTCAATCCATATATCAAGATGAACTTGTCCTTCAAAACAAGTCATTTAAGACAGTATAGAACTAAAAGACTGTACTTGGAGTAGCTCTAATGCTAAAAGTTGTATGAATATTTAATCAACACAACAATTTCACATGCATGTAACATGCAGAGAATTACACTGCTGCATTTCTGAAATACAGTTTTGTATGTGAGCCTCTCTAACATCATCATAAATGTTCAGTGTAACTTGTAACCAGTAAAGGTTCTTCTAAGTATTGGTTTCTCTGCTCAAGGACCACACTAGATTTCACAAATCCATCCATGGAGTTGTTGATTGATGTGCAGTACCTCGTACTACAAGATGTGAAATTATGAAAACTGACTGGAATGCCCCTTTAAAACGGTGGCTGATATTGGCATGTGCAAACCACAGAACATGAAGCCCAGTATGCACAGTTATTGAACCCGCCAATAACCACAGCAACAAGTACAGATATTTGATATGCTATGAAACGTACGTAGACACAAAATGGCGATAAGACACAGCAGTCTCATAATTTTGACAAATACATCATCAGAATAAAGCTTCATTCATTTGATCCACAAAACAATCTTTTTTTTTGGTTCAAATTACACATAAAGTCACGATGCCTTCCCTATTGACGCATAGAAAGAGGCAGCTATATGCTAACATCCACACATGCTGTTTTAACATGTTATGCATACACATTACAATGACACCAATTGCGACAATCGTCTCTGATCGTACAAACACACTTTTCTCATATTCATGCCCCGTGTTATGCTGTCACACACAAACATACACACTGTATGCATACTACGTACACGTACGTACAAACAGGGAGGAAGGTGACTCTCCGTATTGCACTGAAGGGGTGTACTGTGTCAGTGCATACTGTAAAACGAGAAATGTTTGCGTGCATTTTAATTTCGCGAATTTCGCAAGCGGCAACATTCGCGAAATTAAAATGCACACGAAAATTTTTGCCTACACAATATGCATTGGATGCCAGTGGCAAGTCGCTAAAATTTCATGCTGCGAGAAAGGCCATCGGCTCCAATTCGCGAAATATTCATGCCGCGAATATATAATGTTTTACACTAATTTGGAGCTGACGACGCTCGGTAAGATGACCGCCTCTGCGCTACATCTCACTACCTTAAATGTTTAGAGTGCAGTTGGCATAATCTATTGGGAACTGGTTAGAAAATAATCCTTCTGGTTGACAAGAAATGAAATCCCTGCGATTATTTCTAAGGATTTGCTTATAATGATGAACAATGGAAGTATTTCAGTGAGATTCTTACCAATAAAGCGGTTCATGGTTCTGATTTAGTGGTGGAAATAACACATGAAAAATTTGTTACATCAAGTTTTGTTGCACATAAGCGGGGTTCCCGCTAAAGCAGTTCCCAATTAACGGGTGAGCACAATATTATGCTCTAATTGGGTGCTAAATAGGACAGTGATCAATAGATTAAGAACATGCTCTGATACAGGCCATGGCAAGGATGTTAAGCACAAGTTTGATTTCAAGTTAAAATGTGTGGTATGAATAATACTGCAGGATTACTACACAAAGAGGGAACACATCACCATACAATCGAGGGCTGCCAATAATAATTCAACATTGCTGTGTTCTACATACTTGTACAATATGGTCCCTCTAATTAAGCCTTCATGTGCAGTGCTCGTCAAACAGCACAATGGTCTGCTTGCCTTATTTCCAAACTGGCACAGTTGAACCCATTGTGTAAAATACATTGTCCAACAACCCACTAAAGAGCACTCCCAAGGTTTGCACATCAGAGTTAACTGAGGTTTAAACCATTCTAAGATGTGTTTGCCAACTACAACTTCCGCTGGCTGTGTTTTTCGTATCAGTACAGATGTCCCCAAACTGGTACAATGCTCTCAATTTTTCAGAATCCTGGAACCCTCTAAATATGCCACTCGTACAATTTAATGGGAAAAGTCACCTTGTAACACTCTACATGCACCAAGGGTACATCTATTAAAACTTTCAATAGTGCATTACTGCGAATTTCATATCTTCCTCAAATTTATCTATTCTAAAAACTTAACATGAAAAGATAAGCCAGTAGAATGGTAGAAGTTTTATCAAGCCTGGACTTGAATAAGAAAATTTTGAAAATCAACAATTCATGATGTATGTTTCAAATGTAATTTGTGTTTAGGTCCCACATTGCAAGAAAAGTCCCACACTGCAGGACTTTCCCTTCCAAAATGATAAGATAGTGTGGACACTCATAGGGACTGACTTCTCCCAGTGTCCCTGCGAAGCTTGTTAAATGTCAAACTGTGGGTCAGGGGACAAATTTGAAGGGGAGATTGACCTCGGCACAATGTAATAAAGTTCTGTGTATACTATTCAGTTTTTATGCATGCTTTGTTAACAAAAGTTGCACTCAACAGACATAAAGCTTGATGGATGCTTGTCCTGCCCAGCAGAAAGTACAATTTGTAAGTGAATTCCTGCTTATAAATGAAGATGGAATATAATGGGAGTGAGCAGGTGAATGAAATGCTTCGTTACTAGGCTGTAGGAAACAAACAAAACATATCTATATATACAGTTGAACCTCTCTTATACGGCCTCCCTTTATCCGGATCTCTCTATTATACGGACGCAATCTCGCCGTGATTTTTTTTTTAAAATAATTACGGGAGGAAAGGGGGATTCCCAACTCCTCAAGAACTCCTACACAAACACACATGAATTACATATTACTTCCAACATGATTAACAGGGAAGGATCCAGGAATTCTGTAAAGGGGGGGTGACTAATATTTCTGGTGCCACTTCCGGATTTCATTTCATTTTTTTTATTTCTTTTGTTTTTAACAAAAAAATAAAGGGGGGCGTGCGCCGGTTGCGCCCCCCTCTGGATCCGCCACTGATTAACATACATTACATCAAATTTTCTTCCAAATTGCTTACCTTCAGACATTTTAACATCCCCAAACATTCCCAAATCATCGCAAGAACATGGACAGATTATGGGCTCGAGTCCTCTCATGTCGCATTGCCACATATAGGTCCATACACAGCCGTCGATATGACTAGATAGACATGCATTGTTTCGAGTCATTGGCTGAGCAACGAATGATATTGAACATTCAAAAATTGTTCACACACAGTACACACACAAAGAGAGAGAGGGAGACCATCTAACAATGGCGACCTACAGTCGACTTTGCCGAACCGTGATGATCGAATTTTGAAGCGTAGTTTCGTCGACTCGCACTGTTTATTTTCGAGATCTACTTGATACATTTCTTAATAATTATTTAGGTAAATCATCCCAAGAATTTATAAAAGAAAATGATTTCATTCTTGCAAACACGAACCTCTATTTTGGGGTCTGTTACTGAGTGTAACAATGAAAAGGTTGCAGTATACACATTACTACATGTGGTACTACAATGGGCTACATCAGTACTATGTGTATGTATATAGTACATGTATAAAGCATTGAGTCTCCCGTATCCAGCCAAATCCCTTATCCGGATGAGCCCCGGTCCCGACTTGTCCGGATACGAGAGGTTCAACTGTAGTACAGAAACAGTCTATTGATAGCACCCAGCTGATGATTCTGCACTTGCGTGCATGCTGGTATCAAAAACAGCTAGCCCTGAATTGCCCCAGCTTGGCGACAGATGAGACAGTAGTGTGGACTGTCGGTCATTAAAGGAAAGACAAGATCTGCCCTTGTGATCCTGGACCTACAGTACATGTACACGTACATAGCGTAAATGCAGGCATCTCTCAAAGAATCACCATAATGCCCATAATTGTATTGAAATCTGTTACCAACCAGCCAAAAATACCATAATCAGCTGTTGGTATCAACACTATACTCATTCAGTTGTTGTTGGATATCACTGTCATCACCATAGTTATATGTCATACACATCATTATCACAATCTCATCATTATCATTACACTACAGTCACTATCATCATGATTACATCAGTATCCTATCATTAATTACTGAATGAATACCATAATTATCGTTATGACCATGGCTGGCGGAACCGTGGGGGCCATGGGGGCTCGGTGCTTTTTGTGCACCATACAAAGGAATACATTTTTGTATAAGGTGTCATCACTTTGGGCCCCCACACTTTTTTTAATCCGAAAGTCCGGAAGTAAGCAAGTGGCACTAAATAGAAATAGACAGAGATTTTGAAGTGTAAGGTGGTATGTTTTTTCACTTGAAGACCTTTTTTTTTATTTGCTTGTTAGCTGAAGAAACCCGGAAATGGAAGGGAAGAGACGAGCTGAGGACTTTTTTTTTTTTGCTTGTTAGCTCATGAAACCTTGAAGTGGGCCCCAACACTTCTGAAAACGCTCCACCGGCCCTGTGACATTATCATCACTGCAGTAATTGCTACCCTCAAATACATGTACTTCATCATGATCGTAATCATATTTACCATTATAACTACAATCAATATCATAACGTAACTGCTCTTACCTGCCATGTCCAGATTGGACTTTGCCACAGTGAGGAATTTCTCATCAACAGCCAGAATCTCTTCAATGAGGATGCGGGAGTGATTGACTGGGAGGTCTCGCCTCTTCGCCGTAGCAAGTCTGGCCAGAACAGCCTGTGAAAGCAGCTTCTCGGTGAACTCTGCTGCAAACTGTTGAAATGCAGGTCAAAAAGTGTTGGACTTACAGTTTGTATGTTCATGGTAGACCTCTCCTTGCTGTTAGAAAATTTGAGGATCACTACACAGCCCTGTGCTTCAGAGGTACACTGTATCCCTACCATTCAGAGACAGCAACCCTTTTTTTTTCTGAAGAAATTTTCACAATTGCTGACATTGATGGTGTACAGCCATATACAATGTACAGATTTGTACATTATGTGTACTGGAATTCGATGCATTGCATAGACACAATGTTGGCACAATGTAATAGACCAGTTCTGTATAAGTATTCAGATTTTATGCATGCTTTGTCCACAAAAGTTGCCCTCAACAAACACAAAGCTTGGTGGATACTTGATGGATTAAATTTTCTTAATTGCTGACATTGATGGTGTACAGAGCTACATGTGTACTGGAATTGGATGCATTGACATTGTGTAGACACATTGTTGGCACAATGTGTAATAGACCAGTTCTGTGTACCAGTATACGTATTCAGATTTTATGCATGATTTGTTCACAAAAGTTGCCCTCAACAAACACAAAGCTTTTGTACTTGTACATCATTAACTTTTGTGAATCTTGGATCCTCGTGAAATCAATGCAAGTTTCATGAATGTACAAAAATTCTGGTGTTACAGTACCTGGTAACTAGTGATGTGCATCCCACTGTGTGTCAGAACATATCATCAACCCTTCATGGCGGAGGAATCCTGCATCATACCCAATTGTACAGCATTTCAACAAATTGAGTTTGCAATAGTTTACTACAGACATGCCTGCTACCAGGTATTTGTAATGAATGCTTGCCCGGGACAAAAATCCAAGTTTGGCAAGTATTTAGGAACAGTGAGAAAGAAATGCTTGTGCTAAATGGCCAAGCAAAAGATATTTGAAGTCACTTTTTTTTTCCACCCTCAAACCCTTGAAGTCCACCATACTGACTGTGTATTGTGTACTAGTAGTGATGCATTTCAGCAACTTTCCAATTGCTAGATGGGAAGAAGTCCAAATGCAATGCAATGCCAAGTCCTGATTGAGCCAAGTTTGTTAATCCGATGTATTTTTTATGAGCAAACCAAGGTACCCAGGTACTGTTTTTGTAGATATGATTCAAGTGATTATACTTCATAAAACCCTGAACAAGCAAGTGATTACATGTATATATTTGGACTTTCTTTTCAGGCAAGTGAAATTCATGCACGAGCAAGTGTTCCACAACAATGTGAAAATCTGCTTGACCAACTGGGTGAGTGCTGCTAGTAAAAAAAAAATGGTTTTTTTTAGCACTCTGAGACATGTACAACAATTGTACACTACAGCCTCAATTCACGAAGGTGGTACAATTGAAACCATGGTTTCAACCATAGTTTATGCAAATTTCTTCTGCATAATTAATACGATTTACAGACTGCGTCTGCTAGCATACATGTTGTATGACAAGTTATAGCAAACGCGCACTGATACCCACATACCGTACATCATGTATCAAAGGTGTACGCCTATTTCATGCTTATTTTAGACCATGGTCCAAGTTTAAACCATCTTTGTGAATTCAGGCCTACAATGTATGTTTGTGCACCTTGTGTACACTGTACCTGCTTGTGCACTTATGCACAAGTCTCAGGCTCTCTTTAACCCATTGAAGACTAAAGTCCTGAGTACAGGTATATTCGGGCAGGAGTCTATGGAAAATGCCTGTTACAGCAAAATCAGCTCATCCTCAATGGGTTAATGCTATTGTGTGTTTCATGTATAAACCACAAATGTCGTTATGGTGACTGGTATGCCTCCATCATAATGATTACATTGTACAATTTGCAGTTCTCCCAAGAAGTCTACAGTACATGGTTATACGTCTTGACAATGTGTGATGACAGTTTCACAGAACTGGCATAAAATTGAAATGACATGTTTGTCACAAATGTGTTGATTGTTCACTTTCCTTGCTTAAGAGGGCAGGCATTTGGGAATTGAGGATTTCTCCCTGACCTTTGAACTTTTTAAATAAAGTTTATGCAATGACTAATCTCAAATGTGTGGAAAAAAGTGTAAAATTAAACATTTTGATCTGGCCTTTGACCTGGACCTTTGACCCCATGACCCTAAAATTACCCAGGGAATCACTGTCAGGCAGTACATGCATGTGCACTACATGTACATGAAGGTATAAGTTCTATACGGTACTAAGTTTCATGATGATACCTTGAGCCACTTCTGAGATATGGAGGAAGTGAAATTTAGCATTTTACATTGTAGGCTCATTGAGGATCAAAATGGGAAATGTCTGTTGTAACACCTACAGTAGTACACATTGTATGTCATCAGCTTCCAGCTGCACAGTGTCTTGACAAAGCAAAGCTTGCGTTTTATAGTGCATGCACACTGTACATGTATGTAAACTGCCAGTATGTGCAGCTTGAACTCCCAAATTCATTGACCTTATATGCCAAAATATCAAAAATCCTTCAAAAATCCACTGAAAATCCTAGATCATTACCAAAATTTAATCATCTGTCCCTCATGTCATTATATCAAACATTACTTTTCCTGCAAGTTTCATTGAAATGGGCATCCTATTCATTTTTAACAGCCAATGTCAATGCTTTCATACTACAGCAATGTTCTGAATATAATCATAACTGTACATGATACAATATTGTATTTTACATTAACCCCTACTACAGGTACTGACTTGGCATGGCGCACAAGGCATAAACACTTCTACAGAGAAACACAAACTGGAGAGAAAAAGATTCTTTGTAGGTACTTCAAAATGTGCATGATCTGTACAACACAATTCAAAACAGATTTCAACTAGAATTATCACTGAAGGTGATTAATACCCCCGCCCCTAGTGTTGTTTTATAGTATGTGATGTCATGAGGGCAATGACGTTAATACCAAGTTTGTGCACTTGTCGAATTGGAAACAGAATAATTTTAGTTTACTGTACAATTACAGAGTTGACACTGAGTATAAAACCTCTGGACAGCAAATGGAAATATGCTTTCCCCCAGCATCACTACACTTAAAGACCATCATACACACCAAATTTGACCTTCATAGCTTGAGTGATTTATTTTGATACAAAAATGAGTGGTTACCATGGCAACACATTTTCCTTAAACTATCACATTGGTGTCTTCCAAAACTACACTTCTAGATCATGATACATACTAAATTTGACTTTATTTGCTTGAATGATGGAAAAGTTATTCAATCCTCAAGGTTTTGGTAAAATTGTGGTACTATGGCAACAGTTTGTGTGACAAACACAAAAATTATGTGTTCCACATCTATACCTCAGGGCCATGATGCCTACCAAATTTGGTTTCAATTGCTTGAAAACTGTGGAAGAAGTTCACTCCACAGGATTAAAAAAAAAATAAAGTTACCATGGCAATGCATTGTCCGATACAAATACAAAGGACACTTTGCAAAACTACACTTAAAGAGCATCATACACACTAAATTTCACCTTCATAGATTAAATGGTTCAATTTGATATAAAAATGAGTGGTTACCGTGGCAACACATTTTTCTTATATTAACACATTGGTATCTTGCATTTTAACTACACCTCCCAATCATCATACATACTAAATTTGACCTTAAAGGGATCGTATAGTTGTGGTTGAGACCTAATTTCAGGTTTCTAACATTTTTTGGTGAGATAATGAGAAACCTCTTATGAAATATGAAAGAGCATTTCATCTGTTGAGAATGAGAAGGGCTTTAAGTCTTCTCGAACACTATGGGTTTTGTGGTCACTTAACGCCCTTATCACTCTCAACCGACCAATTTTAATTCCATGAGGAATTCAACGTTTATTTGATCCAAATGCAAAGTCCAAATGCAATGCAATGCCAAGTCATGATTGAGCCAAGTTTGTTAATCCGATGTATTTTTTATGAGCAAACCAAGGTACTGTTTTTGTAGATATGATTCAAATGATTATACTTCATAAAACCCTGAACAAGCAAGTGATTTTCTGGGTACATCATCTTCTTACATGTATATATTTGGACTTTCTTTTCAGGCAAGTGAAATTCATGCACGAGCAAGTGTTCCACAACAATGTGAAAATCTGCTTGACCAACTGGGTGAGTGCTGCTAGTAAAAAAAAAATGGTTTTTTTTAGCACTCTGAGACATGTACAACAATTGTACACTACAGCCTCAATTCACGAAGGTGGTACAATTGAAACCATGGTTTCAACCATAGTTTATGCAAATTTCTTCTGCATAATTAATGCGATTTACAGACTGCGTATGCTAGCATACATGTTGTATGACAAGTTATAGCAAACGCGCACTGATACCCACATACATCATGTATCAAAGGTGTACGCCTATTTCATGCTTATTTTAGACCATGGTCTAAGTTTAAACCATCTTTGTGAATTCAGGCCTACAAAGTATGTTTGTGCACCTTGTGTACACTGTACCTGCTTGTGCACTTATGCACAAGTCTCAGGCTCTCTTTAACCCATTGAAGACTTAAGTCCTGAGTACAGGTATACTCGGGCAGGAGTCTGTGGAAAATGCCTGTTACAGCAAAATCAGCTCATCCTCAATGGGTTAATGCTATTGTGTGTTTCATGTATAAACCACAAATGTCGTTATGGTGACTGGTATGCCTCCATCATAATGATTACATTGTACAATTTGCAGTTCTCCCAAGAAGTCTACAGTACATTATATACGTCTTGACAATGTGTGATGACAGTTTCACATAACTGGCAAAAAATTGAAATGACATGTTTGTCACAAATGTGTTGATTGTTCACTTTCCTTGCTTAAGAGGGCAGGCATTTGGGAATTGAGGATTTCTCCCTGACCTTTGAACTTTTTAAATAAAGTTTATGCAATGACTAATCTCAAATGTGTGGAAAAAAGTGTAAAATTAAACATTTTGATCTGGCCTTTGACCTGGACCTTTTGACCCCATGACCCTAAAATTACCCAGGGAATCACTGTCAGGCAGTACATGCATGTGCACTACATGTACATGAAGGTATAAGTTCTATACGGTACTAAGTTTCATGATGATACCTTGAGCCACTTCTGAGATATGGAGGAAGTGAAATTTAGCATTTTACATTGTAGGCTCATTGAGGATCAAAATGGGAAATGTCTGTTGTAACACCTACAGTAGTACACATTGTATGTCATCAGCTTCCAGCTGCACAGTGTCTTGACAAAGCAAAGCTTGCGTTTTATAGTGCATGCACACTGTACATGTATGTAAACTGCCAGTATGTGCAGCTTGAACTCCCAAATTCATTGACCTTATATGCCAAAATATCAAAAATCCTTCAAAAATCCATTGAAAATCCTAGATCATTACCAAAATTTAATCATCTGTCCCTCATGTCATTATATCAAACATTACTTTTCCTGCAAGTTTCATTGAAATGGGCATCCTATTCATTTTTAACAGCCAATGTCAATGCTTTCATACTGCAGCAATGTTCTGAATATAATCATAACTGTACATGATACAATATTGTATTTTACATTAACCCCTACTACAGGTACTGACTTGGCATGGCGCACAAGGCATAAACACTTCTACAGAGAAACACAAACTGGAGAGAAAAAGATTCTTTGTAGGTACTTCAAAATGTGCATGATCTGTACAACACAATTCAAAACAGATTTCAACTAGAATTATCACTGAAGGTGATTAATACCCCCGCCCCTAGTGTTGTTTTATAGTATGTGATGTCATGAGGGCAATGACGTTAATACCAAGTTTGTGCACTTGTTGAATTGGAAACAGAATAATTTTAGTTTACTGTACAATTACAGAGTTGACACTGAGTATAAAACCTCTGGACAGCAAATGGAAATATGCTTTCCCCCAGCATCACTACACTTAGAGACCATCATACACACCAAATTTGACCTTCATAGCTTGAATGATTTATTTTGATACAAAAATGAGTGGTTACCATGGCAACACATTTTCCTTAAACTATCACATTGGTGTCTTCCAAAACTACACTTCTAGATCATGATACATACTAAATTTGACTTTAATTGCTTGAATGATGGAAAAGTTATTCAATCCTCAAGGTTTTGGTAAAATTGTGGTACCATGGCAACAGTTTGTGTGACAAACACAAAAATTATGTGTTCCACATCTATACCTCAGGGCCATGATGCCTACCAAATTTGGTTTCAATTGCTTGAAAACTGTGGAAGAAGTTCACTCCACAGGATTTAAAAAAAAATAAAGTTACCATGGCAATGCATTGTCCGATACAAATACACAGGACACTTTGCAAAACTACACTTAAAGAGCATCATACACACCAAATTTCACCTTCATAGATTAAATGGTTCAATTTGATATAAAAATGAGTGGTTACCGTGGCAACACATTTTTCTTATATTAACACATTGGTGTCTTGCATTTTAACTACACCTCCCAATCATCATACATACTAAATTTGACCTTAAAGGGATCGTATAGTTGTGGTTGAGACCTAATTTCGGGTTTCTAACATTTTTTGGCGAGATAATGAGAAACCTCTTATGAAATATGAAAGAGCATTTCATCTGTTGAGAATGAGAAGGGCTTTAAGTCTTCTCGAACACTATGGGTTTTGTGGTCACTTAACGCCCTTATCATTCTCAACCGACGAATTTTAATTCCATGAGGAATTCCACATTTATGTGATGAAAATTGGTTTTGAAATGGCTGAGATATCCAAAACAGAGCGATTCTAGTAAAGTGTGGACCCCACCTTTTCTTGCGATCGCTTTGTTGTACAGTTGAACCTCTCATATCCGGACAAGTCGGGACCGGGGCTCATCCGGATAAGGGATTTGGACGGATACGGGAGACTCAATGCTTTATACATGTACAGTTGAACCTCTCGTATCCGGACAAGTCGGGACCGGGGCTCATCCGGATAAGGGATTTGGCCGGATACGGGAGACTCAATGCTTTATACATGTACATATACATACACAAGTACTGATGTAGCCCATTGTAGTACCACATGTAGTAATGTGTATACTGCAACCTTTTCATTGTTACATTTGGGGATGTTTGGGGATGTTAAAATGTCTGAGGGTAAGCAATTTGGAAGGAAATTTGATGTAATGTATGTTAATCATGTTGGAAGTAATATGTAATTCATGTGTATTTGTGTAGGAGTTCTCAAGGAGTTGGGAATCCCCCTTTCCTCCCGTAATTATATATATTAAAAAAAATCACGGCGAGATTGCGTCCGTATAATAGAGAGATCCGGATAAAGGGAGGCCGGATAATAGAGGTTCAACTGTACATATATATACACATGTACTGATGTAGCCCATTGTAGTACCACATGTAGTAATGTGTATACTGCAACCTTTTCATTGTTACACTCGGTAACAGACCCCAAAATAGAGGTTCGTGTTTGCAAGAATGAAATCATTTTCATTTATAAATTCTTGGGATGATTTACCTAAATAATTATTAAGAAATGTATCAAGTAGATCTTGAAAATAAACAGTACGGGTCGATGAAACTACGCTTCAAAATTCGATCATCACGGCTCGGCAAAGTCGACTGTAGGTCGCCATTGTTAGATGGTCTCCCTCTCTCTCTTTGTGTGTGTACTGTGTATGAACAATTTTTGAGTGTTCAATATCATTCGTTGCTCAGCCAATGACTCGAAACAATGCATGTCTATCTAGTCATATCTACGGCTGTGTATGGACCTATATGTGGCAATGCGACATGAGAGGACTCGAGCCCATAATCTGTCCATGTTCTTGCGATGATTTGGGAATGTTTGGGGATGTTAAAATGTCTGAAGGTAAGCAATTTGGAAGGAAATTTAATGTAATGTATGTTAATCATGTTGGAAGTAATATGTTATTCATGTGTGTTTGTGTAAGAGTTCTCAAGGAGTTTGGAATCCCCCTTTCCTCCCGTAATTATTTTTTTTTAAAGTCACGGCGAGATTGCATCCGTATAATAGAGAGATCCGGATAAAGGGAGGCCGGATAAGAGAGGTTCAACTGTACTTTGTTTTGGGATGTTTCAGTCATTCCTAACCTGATTTTCATCAAATAAACTTTGAATTCCTCTTAAAATGGTATGCTCTGTACTATTTCATTTGAAGTGTTTTCTTAGTATCTCGCAAAAAGTTCAAAGCCCAATTCTCATCTCCACCAATACTGTACCATCCCTTTAATTGCGTGAATGATGTATAAGTTATTCAATCCTCAAGGTTTTGGTAAAATTATGGTTACCATGGCAACACTTTGTCCGACAAACACAAAAATTATGTGTTCCACATCTATGCCTCAAGGCCATAATGCCTACCAAATTTGATTTCAATCGCTTCAAAACTGTGGAAGTTGTTCACTCCACAAGATTTCGAAGAAAACATGCGGTTACCATGGCAATGCTTTGTCAAGTACAAACACAAAGAGTGTCTTGGATAACTACACCTATAGATCATCATAGATACCAATTTTGAAATTGATTGCTTAAATACTATGGAAGTTATTCAATCCACAAGGTTTTGGTAAAATTATGGTTACCATGGCAACGCATTGTCCGACAAACACAAAAACATGTCTTGCACATCTATACCTCAATATCATCGTTTACCCTAAGTTTCATTTAAATTGCTTCAAAACTGTGGGAGGAATTCGTGACGCAAGATTTTGCAACAGACTGACCGACTGACCGCCCGACCGCCCGACCAAGATCACAGTGATTCCTATTATATACCCCCTTCACACTAAGTGTGGCGGGGGTATGATTACTGCATGAAGATGCACAGTTCTCTTCACAATTTCCAGCATTCCTTTAAAACATTTTCTTTCTTTTTTTCTAGACAAACATGTAAAATCATAATTACTGAAACATTCACTGCCATATTCGTGATCTCTAGGCGGTTGTTTTTCAAGGCGTACATCCACACTGTGAATCAGCCTGCAATGATAAATGGCACACATTTAAACAATTAGATGGCCCCACAGGAACTACATTTGTAGATAGAAAATTAGAATTTAGAAATGCTTTTAGAGTCCTGTCTGTCAAGAGGCCAGCAGAAGCCAAAAAGAGCATTGTCTACAATTTGGCAGAGTGATATGAAAGATCCATTTTATAAACCGAAACATATGTGACATTCCAATTTGACCACATTTTATTCTTTACATTACAGGCCATTGTAAATATTGAATACCAGTACAATGTACATCCGTACACCCAATGTGGTACAGTGCTGTGTAGGCCCTAATGCTTTTTGCTTGATGATGTACAGTGTATGATGCTGAGTGATTTAGTATTTTGGATTGTTAATCTTTTTAAATACTTTTTTTGTCAGCAAGATTATTAAATAGTTGCAGTCAGTGCACACACTGCAAGTACAATGTATCACCTTAATTTTGTATTAAAAATAAGAATGGGATATATCAAGTATGTAGTAGAATACCGGTACTTGAAGTGTGCATCTTCTTCCTCTTCTTCTTCTTTAGAAATATGTGATACAAGTTTTTTACAACTGTAGATTTTGTTTTCATTAATTTTGTACACGCATAGAAACTACCGGTATCTTACGGTATTATGCGTTTCTAAGAACTGATTATTATTATTATTATTCTCTTCCTTTTGTTCCTCTTCTTTTCCAGTCATGGGGAATGGAGGTCTTACTGATCCATTACAGCTGACTATCAACACATTGATGGTCTATAAATTCAAGCACTGTTATGAAGCAACGGCGTAAATCCGTACTGAGGAGTGGGGGGGATGATCGGCGATAGTCACCATTACCACGATTACAAGCCCATAACTGGACCGGCGCAGCCTTGGGAGGGATGGGGTGGAGAAGCCTGGTGCTCCCCCCCCCCCCTCAACACACACACACACACACACAGACACACACAGACACACACACACACAAACACACACACACACACAGACACACACACACACAAACACACACACACACACAGACACACAGTGGCGTACCGTGGGTCAAGACATTGGGGGGGGCACCTCGTGGAAAAGTAATTTTGAGGGTGTGTATGCTTATGCGTGCTTGCGTGTGTATGTGTGTGTGCGCGTGTGTGCGTGCACTGTCAGTCTTCAAACTTAATGGGGACTACAATACATAACGATATGTCAAACATTCCACAGCGCAGTCATTGAGCAACATTGTAAGTTTTTCAGAATGACGGTGTGAAACAACAAATTACTTGGAGCAACATCAGGAGAACTGCATAAAAATTAAATGCGAGCGAGCGTTGAAAATTTTGACATTTTACAGTACAAAAACTGCCGTTTGTAGCGATATTTTTTCGCTTTCAAAATTAAGGGGGTTGTGCACCGGGCTCAACTGCTAGGAATTATCGGCACGACATCAGGAGATTAGCATAACGATTAAATGCGAGCGAGCGAAGCGAGCGAGCTTGAAAATTTTGACATTTTACAGTCCAAATACTGCCGTTTGTAATTATATTTTTTTCGCTTTGGATATTAAGAAGGAGGGGAGGGGGCGCACCGGGCGCAACTGCTGGCAATTACTGGCAACAACATCAGGAGAATGGCATAACGATTAAATGCGAGCGAGCGGAGCGAGCGAGCTTGAAATTTTGACATTTTTACAGTCCCAAAACTGCAGTTTGTAGCTATATTTTTTTGCTTTGGAAATTAAGGGGGGCGCAACGAGCGTAACTGCTGCCAGTTACTGGCAGCAACATCAGGAGAATAGCATAATGATTAAATGCGAGCGAGCGAAGCGAACGAGCTTGAAAATTTTGACATTCTAAAACCACAAAACTGCCGTCTGTAGCTATACTTATTCGCTTTGGAAATTAAGTGGGGGGGGGGGCGCACCGGGCCCAACTGCTGACGATTGCTGGCATCAACATCAGGAGAATAGCATAACGATTAAATGCGAGCGAGCGAAGCGAGCGGGCTTGAAAATTTGGACATTTTACAGTCGCAAAACTACCGTTTGTAGCTTTATTTTTTCGCTTTGGAAATTAAGGGGGGCGCGACAGGCGCAACTGCTGCCAGTTACTGGCAGCAACATCAGGAGAATGGCATAACGATTAATGCGAGCGAGCAAAGCCAGCGAGCTTCAAATTTTTGACATTTTAAAGTCCCAAAACTACCGTTTGATAGCTAATGGTAGGCCTACATTTTCGCTTTGGAAATTAAGGGGGCGCACTGGGTGCAACTGTGGGCAATTACTGGCAGCAACATCGGGAGAATAGCATTGCGATTAAATGCGAGCGAGCGAAGCGAGCGAGCTTGAAAATTTTGACATTTTACAGTACAAAAACTGCCGTTTGTAGCTACATTTTTTTTCGTCTTTGAAATTAAGGGGGGCGCAACGGGCGAAACTGCTGTCAGTTACTGGTAGCAATATCAGAATCAGGCATAACGATTAAATGCGAGCGAGCGAAGCGAGCGAGCTTGGAAATTTTGACATTTTACAGTCCCAAAACTGCCGTTTGTAGCTATTTTTTTCGCTTGGAAATTAAGGGGGGGGCGCAACGGGCGCAACTGCTGGCATTTACTGGCAGCAACATCAGGATTTTTTTTGGGGGGGGGGACCCTCTGTTAATTGAAGGTATCTAGATATCTCCACCCACGGAACTTTTGCATTTTTTAAAACTGAAGTAACAGAAATGGTGCACACTTAGATGAAACATTTTAAAATATGTTAATCTAAAGTGTATTAAGTAGAAAGAACTGAACGGGGAGGGTATAGGAGGCATGGGGTAGGCCTAACCCCCTCTTACACGAGGGAGATTTTGTATTATTTTGCAGAATTAAAATTCAGCCATCTTTGGATGAAATATTTAGACAGTTTTCTATCAAAAAAGTAAGAACATTTCCACATCTCGGGAGGAGCAATATGATAATATGTTTGTCCCCAATACTTTTATGGGGTACCATCCCCCCCCCCCATCGACGCCTCTGCATACAATGAGGGAGCTTTTGTAAGTGAAAGGTCTGCTGCACGCTCTTTGATAAAATACTAGGAAATACGTCAATCTCAAAAGTGTTCAAAGTCTATCGAAAGGGATCCAGTAGCGGAGCTTTTGCATGCTTATGATTGCAATTCAACGATCTGGTGCATAGTTCTGGCGGTATTTGGACAATTTTCTACAAAGAAAGTTCGAGATTTGTCCTCATCTCGGGAATTGCTTGGGGGACAAATGATTTGTCTGCCCCAACACTTCCGCAGGGGTGGGGCAAATGCCTCTTTGCCCCCCCCCCCCCAAGATAGATTCGACGCCCCTCATCATCCCTGGGTATGCCCATAGATGTATCAGAGTCATCATCGTTTCAGGAATGATTCAGGAAAATGGAGGGGGGTTCAATTATGGCGGTATGGTTTTTGTTATTGTTTGTTTGTTTTCATACATAATTTGCAGATGGTCCCGAGTTGCTCGCGTCATAGCATGTTTACATGTAAGCCTATGCCATTTGACGTTGTCAACGTCTGGACCATACCTTATGTCGATATTACTTTCTTCGCGAGCGAGCGAAGCGAGCGAGCGCTTGAGAAAATTATGTATACATTATCCTACAAGATGGAATACTGTTCAGCTCTGTTACCTCTCTGAAGGCGGGCGTACGAACGTCATGCAATAAAAATATGTCAAAATTGATAAAAGCACATTTCTGCTTCCTCCATTTTTTCCTCAAATTTCAGGGGGGATGATTGTACAGGCCATCCCCCCCTCCTCCATTTCAGGGGGGGATATATCCCCCCCATCCCCCCCACGATTTACGCCCATGTTATGAAGTTGATGTGAAATGATCGAGACAAAATGGAATATAACATGTAATGTGTAATTGGAAATTGTACATCTCAGGGCTGATTTGCACAATGGATTTTACAGGTAGGGCCTATACAGTATGATGTACAAATGTAGTATGTGTGCTACACATAGAAATACCCTTTTGTAATTGTACACTGTACTCTATGACCCCCCCCCCCCCCCACCCCCAAAAAAGAGAGAGAGAGAGATAAAAAGAAGAAAAATGAGAGAAGTAGTAGATTTTTAAAAAAAAAATTGACATGACTACCTGGTCAGGGGAATTTTTAGTTCCTAAACTAAGTACACAAGCAGGTATTCACAATGAATGGTACATAAAGCTATTCAAATTGAATTCTAGTATGAACGGTGACACGACATTTGCTCCTGCGACAATTGCTCCGGTCTTATTTTCTCTAAGGACTTAGGGTTAGGGTTAGGGTTGTGATAGGGTTTTAGGTTTAGTTTGATGTGAGAATTAGGATTAGGGTTAGGGTTACGTTTATGGGTTGAATTTACGTTTGGCTTAGCATGTAGATATATCATAGGAGTAATTGTCGCAGGAGCAAATGTCATGGAACCAGTATGAACATGTGTACAATGCCATACACTGTCTGGAGATGGCATACAGTACTGTACTGCACTGACTAGACCAAACCTCCCCCCAAAAAAAAAAAAAAAAAAAAAAACAAAAACAAAAACAAAAACAAAAACAAACAAACAAACAAACAAAAAACAAACTAGAAATGTCGCTATGGTGACTGGTATGCCTCCGCCATTGTGCACGGTTCCCCTTTTAAGTACAATGTCTTCACAATGTGTGATGACAGTTTCACTTTGCAAAATATTAAAATGACAGGTTTGTCACAAATGTGTTGAATGTTCACTCTCCTTGAACTAGGTTTGCTATTGTCTCAGAGTGCAGGTACAAATTGTACATGTACAGTGTATCTGGGGATTTGATGATTTTTACTACGAGTAAGTGACTTTTGTCCGACCCTTTTATAAGTTTATGCACTGAGTAATTTTCAAGGTTAGGAAACATACACTAATTTCAGTATAAAATAGAAAAAATATTGCATCTTTGCATGGACTTCAACCCTTAACCTTTGACATTCTGGAAGGAAATTTCCCAGAGAATCTCCTTATCTAATAGTAATACATATTTAGTTTCAAGAAAAATCCTGCAATCATTGAATATATATGAAGGAAATAGTGAAATTTTCCCCGTGCTCACACTGGTCCCCGCGATGCAGGGAAAGTCCCATGCTGCGGGACTTTCTCCTCAAAACCATAATGTGAATGCTCGCTTGGACTTGTCCCCTCGTCCCCTCGAAGCAAGTTGGGTACGGGGACAAGATTTGGAGGGGAGAGTGAGAGGAGGGGAGAGCGCAATTGATAGCGTCCAGTTGTGGTCATCAAATGTGCGCATGCGGTATGCCTGGTTTCAAGTGGCAGAGCTCGCCCCAAGCCCCAATTGCCCCCACAGCGCGGAGACAGATGAGATAGCAGTGTGGACGGTTAGTCATAAAAAAGATAAGATATCTTGAAGCTGTCCCCTCGTTGCGGGGACTAATGTGAATGCGGGTTGGAGGGGGTTGACCTTGAACTTTGACCCCCCGACCTTGACACATGATCCTAAATTTCCTAATGAATCCTTGCAAGTCAGTACATACAAATGTACCAAGTTCCATGAAGATACCTTGAACCATTTGCGAGATATGGAAAAAAAGCTAATTTTAACATTTGCGCCTGACCTTTGACCTTTACCTCATGACATGAAACTCTCTCTGGAGAATCTTTATTCAGTAGTACATGTCTTCACTAAGTTTCAAGATAATACCTTCAGGCATTGTATAAATATGGGGGAAATAGCAAAATTATTAGCATTTGCCCTTGACCTTTTGACCTTTGACCTCTTGCCAATTCACTCAAAAACTGCTTACTTATTCATCCCATCATGTGTCATCCTTGGATCAAGTTTTGTGAAAGTTGCTTCATCCAGCCTTGAGTTATCGTGTAACGGATGCAATTTCATGATTAGACCTTGACCCTTGGCCTCTGGCCAATTGCACCCAAAATCTAAACAAGCAATTGCCCCATCATACTTCATAATATCTAAGGACAAGTCATCAACAACCTATGCTATGCAGATGACATTGCTTTGATAGCAAAAAGTGAAGGAGATCTCCAAACTCTTGCTGACAAGGTATACCTCAGCAGCTCCTCCTTAGGTCTGAAGATAAATATCAGGAAGACAGAGGTGCAGTATATCAGCAAAGAGCCCAAACAAATATATATCAGTATAGAAGGTAAAGAGTTGACACAAGTTGAAAATTCATGGGTGTATGCAAGGGGGGGTCGGGAGGGTCGTACGACCCCCCCCCCCCCCCAAATTTTCAAAAGGTCCACTTTTTGTAAAAGACAATTTCTGTTTTTCGAGGGCTTTTTACCCTGGGGTCTATGTATTAGGAAGGTGTAAGGTTAGCTAGTTAGCAACTTTTTTTAAATGCACTTATGCAGTTTTCAACTTACCGATTAACGAACTTACAAGTGACCAACACAGGTTTTATCACCAATTTTAACATGATGAATGGGTGTTTTTTTTTTTTAAGTATGCTGAAAAAGTCACTTTTGTATGCACCAAATGGCCCCATTTTAAGATATAAAATTCAAAAACTCCCTACTGTGGGAGGGGGGACACCCCCCTCCCACACCCTCCCCCCGCTCGGTCGCTCCGCTCCCTCGCAAAGGTAAAGGTCCAAAAACTTTGATTACGACCCCCCCAGAAAAAATCCTGGATACACCCCTGAAATTTCACCTACCTAGGTAGAATTATCAGTCAAGATGGATCCAACACTCCGGAAATCAAAAACTGGATTGGCAAAGCCATGTGGGCAGTCCAGAAACTTCACACCATATTGAGCTCAACAAATATTAAGTCATCAACAAAGACTGAATTATACAGGGTACTAATTCTCTCTATATTATTATATGGAGCAGCGACATGGACACTAAGGAAAGAAGATGAAAACCGACTGATGGCTTTTGGGATGACATGCCTGCGGGAAATATGTGGCGTAACACGAATGGATAGAATAAGGAACACCACGATAAGGAACCAATTAAATGCAACAGGAACGGTATCAAATAGAATCTCTCAAAGAAGATTACAATATCTTAGACATCTCAGCAGCAGATCCAGGAATTCTGTAAAGGGGGGCGTGACTAATATTTCTGGTGGCACTTCCGGGTTTCATTTCATTTTCTTCTTTTTATTTCTTTTGTTTTTCACAAAAAATAATGGGGGGGGGTGTGCGCCGGTTGCGCCCCCCTCTGGATCCGCCACTGCATCTACGTAATACATATGCTGGTAACACGCCTTCCTAAATTAGCAATGGAGGGAAGAATCTCTGGTAAGAGACCACAAGGAAGACCACCCAAGAGATGGACACACTGTGTAAAAACAGACTGTAGGAGCAAAAACACATATTTATGCTCACTAGTAGAAACCTGGGGGCCCCCAGGTGGGGTGTGGTGCCCAATTGAAGGAATTGAGATTCTATCCCCTTAGGGATGCAACCTGCCAATTTTGGTGAAAATTTATCATAGAGTTTTCAAGAAGATGAAAATGTACAATTTGGACCCCATGGGGGGCACTCCTGATTCCACCATGAAAAAAACTTGAAACTAAAGTCATAAATGTACTAACTCACAATACTAACTTAGCACTATCACTTCTGGTTTACATAGAGGGGCAAGTCCAAGATAATGCGCGTGTTACGTATGGGACATTCAGAGACTTTTATGACCTGAAAAATAGTGTTAATAGCCTTTGATCATATTGAACTTTATCATCAATGGTGATTGATATCTAGAAGAAGTATGATCACGTAAAAAATGGAGAAAAATGACCCTGACAATTACATTCTAGAAGAGAAAATATGTGCCATTACGTATGGGATCAGAAAAATTGTTTTTTGGAAAAATTTTTTCAACCTCAAAACACTCTAAAAGTATTTCATTCTAAAACTTGTAACTCACTGTGATGATAGTCACAACACTCAAGATTATCAGAGGTAAGTTTCAAGTCATGAGGCAAAAAGCACTAATTACAGGTTCTGATAAAAGACAGACATGACGTGTTACTTATGGGACAGTTACGTATGGGACACTTTGTCCCCCATTCGTTTATTGTGTGGAGAACCATGTTCATGGGTATTTTGCATAATTATTGAAGTAAAATCAGTTGAAACTACTCAAATACTGATCCAGATTGTCAAGAGAATCAATATTCCCCAAATATTTACCATCAATTCTTATGACCATCCTGAGTATACATGCCCTTTGTCTCCCATTCGTTTAGTGTGTGGAGAACCATGTTTATGGGTATTTTGCATAACTATTGAAATAGAATCAGTTGAAATTACTCAAATACTGATCCTGATTGTCAAGAGAATCAATATTCCCCAAATATTTACCATCATAATCATATTTAATCAAATTTTATGTTTTTATGACCAACCTGAGTATGCATGCCCTGTATTTTTATTAGGATACAACGTAGTTACTACTTAAAAATTGAATAGTAAAGTGTATACTTCCATTGATGAAGGGCAGTTTGCCACTCAGTTTCAATAAAAACAACTTGACACAAGAAATATAAATTTTAATAAATATGCAGTACCTGCTGCATGGAACCCCATTTATCGAGTAGATAAATGATGTCTGTCTAGCAATCGGGTTGTTGATTCGAGTCACACCTCAGTGCATGTATGTATACCCATGATTTTTGTCGTGGCTACTACTAAAAACTGAATAACTGAGATATCCAGAAACGTGGTGTCAAAAGGTGGGTCACATTTTTCATTAGGACCACTTCGTTTTGCTTTGTATTTGTTTTTTGTTTTGTTTTTATATCTCAGCCATTTAAAATTGGATCTTCATCAAATAAACATTGAATTTCTCTAGTCTTAGAATTGTATGTTCTTTAGTCATTCATATAAGTAGTTTCCAATCATCTTGTAAAATGTTGAAAACTGAATCCCCATTTCTATTCTATGAAAACTATACTATCCCTTTAATGCTGATTTTCATCGTGTATTTTGGCATCTCCCCCTCCCCCTTTCTGAAAATTGTTCAGTCAAGTACATGTATTGTTTCAAGTGTCTATAACTCAAAAGTAGCTGCAAAGTTTTGATGCTTTCTGCAGGATGATTGACGATTTGTGTACTGAGAGACCTTCCCTGCTAGCTACATGCATTCACATGCAATATGTATGAGGATGTCCCATATGTAACGCATTTGTCCCATTGATACATAACATTATTTAATTGCCTAATGAAAAATATTTCTTTTACTAGTTTTTCTTCTTTCTGTGTTATTTAGCTTCTTTAAACAATAAATTAGAACTTCCCAAAAGGTCATTCAAATAACCTTAAAGATTTCAGGAAAAACCTAAAAAAAGACCTCAATTTGTTACATATGGGACATCTCATGATAGGACACGAGCTAATTTGCATAATCATTTGCATAATCCTTTGATTTTTCATACCAAGTTAAACTATTTGATGAACTTCTAATGTCCACATATTAATCAAATATAATTTGCTTTCCTTTAAATAAATATGAATTTTAATGAATGTCCCATATGTAACACTGTATTTCACATTTATGCAAATGAAGCCCTTGAAATTTGCATAAATTTACATAATATCACATTTTCCTCCCTGGAAATTGAAACTTCAACTCATAAGTTTCAAAATGATGCCAAACATGTCAATATTCAACAAAGATGAAATTTTGCCTTCTGAGGGGACCTTATCTTGGGCTTGCCCAGAGAAGGATTTTTTTTTTTTTTTAAGATTCCTTAATTGGGGATGGGGGGGGGGGGGGAGGGCATTGGGCCCATCTGGGGGTCCCCAGGAGGGCATGGTGCTCATCTGAAGAAGTTGAGGTCGATCCCCCTAGGGATGCTACCTGCCAAGTTTGGTGAAAATTCATCATAGGGTTTTCAAGAAGATGAATATACTGTAATGTACAATTTAGGCCCCATTAGGACCCCTCCTCACCCCTCTCCACTGGGTCCCATGGGGGGAACCCCTGATTCCGTCATGAAAAAACTTGAAACTACAATGTACATACCATGTGTACAGTCACCAATGTACTAACTCACAATATTAACTTAGCTCTATCACTTCTGGATATAGATAAGGTTTTTTTTTTTTTTTTTTTTTTTTTTTAGATTCCTTAATTGGGGGTGGGGATGGGTGGACCCATCTGGGGAGCCCCCCAGGAGAGCATGGTGCCCATCTGAAGAAAATGAGGTCTATCCCCCAAGGGATGCTACCTGCCAAGTTTGGTGAAAATCGGTCATGGGATTCTCAAGAAGAAGATGAAAATGTAAAAAGTATATGGATGACGGATGACGGACAATGGACGATGGATGTCGCACGAAGAGCAATCGCAATAGCTCACTTGAGCCTCCAGCTCAGGTAAGCTATAAAAACTGGTCTCCCAGACGTTCAAAATCAAGCAGCAGTTGCTGTACTAAGTAAGGTGCACGCCCGTTACAATGAACACAGCTAAAATATAAATTTTGTTGTACTATTAAATGCCAAAATTTTAATTTCAAATTTACAGAGCCTCTACAGCAGCGTACATAGCTGAACGCTTCACATTTCAGTGTGTTTTTCAATAGAAATCGCTTTGCGTTTGCTCCTTGTGTCAAACACCATTTCAGAGGAGAACTTTTGTTATTATATGTTAATCTGTTTGTAATCAAACGAAGTTTGTTACTACAAGCATTTATGGCATCATTCTGGATGTTCATTAATCCGAAAATTAAACCAGGTTTTTATTATAAATTGTCTGGTATGTACAGTAATCACAGTTTGTAGAGAGCCTCCATAATGTGATGGCCAAATGCTTCCTCACCAACACAAGTCTTCCTGAAATGTGGTTTCCTAATGACAGGCTCCAATTTTCCGCACCAGAATTCAAAGGTGGATTTACTGACCCCGAAATTCTCTCTGAAGTCTTGAGCAGTAAATTCTTCATTCACTACTTGCTGCCAGAAATGACCCGAGTGGTACATTGTATCAAACACCTTGGTCTACGGTGCAAGTGAGTGTGATTGCAAACTTGAGCAGCAGGTTATTCCTTCTGCAGCGATTCTTCTCGAATCGCTGTCTCCTCATCTTCCTGTCAAAATTGAATTCTTCAAATTTAATCTTCCTCATCCATTTTTTTTTTTTATTTGAAAGTTCGCTGTGTATAAAGACTGCGAAGCCCTGCCTTCGTTGTTCATTGCATCATGCAAATAGCCTGTGCCAGCAGCCACTACACTGTGACTCCAGCATGCCCATAAATGATTGTTTGTTTACACGCAGACCGCCACTATGACAAAATATTAGGTTTGAATTTAGCCTAGGCCGAGTCCGCCACTGTAAATGCACAGAATTGCAGGGCCGAGTACCGCAATTGAGGCCGGGTTTGGACCAGCCCTGCACTGTATATGGGGTCCTTCTAAAGGTCATGAGTCACATCACAGTATGTTTTCAGCATACATAGCAAATAGTGTGACAGTTGCACTGATTTGATATACGTCTCAGGGCTGCTGGAATGGGGGACTTCAGCTGACAAGAAAAAAAAATGTAGGAAGAGTTGAGGTACATGAAGAACTCCGGGCCCGGCGGGCAGTGGGTCATCACAGTGTACTGTACAGGTATATTATTCACTCTACAGTTGTAAATACATTTTGGAAGTACGATACTGTACCCTGTACTTAGTTTGGGTTAGTCTATTCTTTCAGACTTAGTTGCAGTAAACATGTAACAGTTTATAGATGAGGGTTATTCTATTTGCAGTTAATGGCTATGGTGTTATAGTACTTGTATTGTATCACATGTAATAAGCTGTATTGCTGTGTGCTTGGGTCTACTAGGAATGTGATTACAAAAGCATACATGTACAAACTTAGGTCATATCATCATTAATCATATTAGGGTTCTGTCTTGTGGGAGAACAAAAGTCTGGTGTCACTAGAGGGTGATAGGGTTACAGAACTTTCTGAAAGAGTGAAGGTATATATATTTCTTTATCAGAATTTTGTGTATTTGTTAAACAATTAAATACAGTTATGGTTTTTATGGTTTGATCAATAAGTAACATCAGTTGTAATATTTGGTATATGATTACATGTATTGAAGTTCGTCAGTGTTGAAGAGGTGTTCTGTACATGATTGACTAAATTCATTTTGTGGAATATAAATAGGCCTACCTATAAAAAACACCTTATAGAGATCATTGAAACATAAAAGCATTTTGAGTTAAGCATGAGTGTATTATACAATTGTATATATGGTAAACACATGGAAAAAGGATCAGACATTTTATAGAACAGCATGATTAAGAGATACCCCACATTTTTTTTTTAAAATAAAGATATATGATGTACGGTATGCTATTGCTCTTTGTGATTTGTAGCATATTAGCGGAAGTCAACATCTGTCTTGAGTTTATCACATTGTATGCAGTTACAATTGCGAGCATTATGGTTGTATTCACATACATGTACATACAATAATTGTACATTGAGGATTAAGTAATTCAGATCATTTTGATGCCTGAATCATGACATTATGGATAGGGACTTGGGTAATACTGATGTTACAATGGTTGTTGGTTTTAATCACTGTTATTGTTGTTCATGATCTAGAGTTGTTTAATACAATTCAGTAGGGTTTATTGTGCACACACAATAGAATTCAGCTGGTGAGTCTATTGGTCTTGTAGTTGGAGCCCAAGCTAGTGAGAACAAAACCTCAGTTGGGTGAGTTAAGAGTCAGGATGGCCGAATTATTTTCACTATATATAGTGTATATCATCCATCCTCATCAAGAGATTTGGTATGTGCTTAGCTAATTTAAAGGGTTCTAGGAACAGTACCCCCTGGAAAACCACCCTCCGGATAACTACCACCCGGATAATTACCCCCCAGGACAATTCCCCCCTAGGGCAACTACCCCCCCGGACAACTACCCTCCAAGGGCAATTACCCTCCAGGGTAATTACCCCCTAGGACAACTACCCCCCCAGACAACTACCCTCCAAGGGCAATCACCCCCCAGGGCAATTCCCCCTTAGGAAAACTACCCCCTGGATAACTACCCCTCGGATAACTACCCCTGGATAACTACCCCCTCGGATAACTACCCCCTGGATAACTACCACCCGGATAACTACCCCCTGGATAACTACCCCCCGGAGAACTACCCCCTGGATAACTACCCCCCGGAGAACTACCCCCTGGATAACTACCCCCCGGAAAACTACCCCCTGGGTAACTACCCCCCGGAGAACTACCCCCTGGGTAACTACCCCCAGGATAACTACCCCCCGGATAACTACCCCCCGGATAACTACCCCCCGGATAATTACCCCTCGAATAATTACCCCCCGGATAATTACCCCGCGGATAATCACCCCCCCCCCCCCCCCCCGGATAATTACCCTCCGGATAACTACCCCCCCCCCCCCCGATGATTACCACCAGGATAATTATCCCCAGGTTAATTACCCCCTCCTCCGATAACTAGACCCCAGATAACTTCCACCCGATAACTACACCCTCCGATAACTTCCCGAGGATGATTACCCCGGATAAGCAAGCCTACAACTCCCCCTCCCCTATAACTATCAAGACGAAAATTACCCCAGGACAGTGCACCACGCCAATTACCCCCTGGGTAACTACCTCCCGGGTCATTGCCCCCCCCCCCCCATCTTACCTTTAATAAAAAGAATATCATTACTACAGGAAACGAAGTTCTTTGTATTATTTGCCAGGAATCACGGAGATGCCATACTGATAAAAAACGAAGCTGTCCCTTCATATCCTACCCGGTAATCCAGTAAATGTCAATGCCTTTAACCAAATTTTTTTCGCTAAATCTGTATTTTCTTTTACTGTTCCGAAATTTCGGATTTCTCTTGATAGTATAGTATAAAAGAAGTTTTAAGTTTGAATGCCTTTACCATTGAACTAAAGACATTTTGAAGAAATGTTACACTTCAGAATGAGTTAAACTTTTTGCAATATTTTTTAACCACAATTGTCTATCGTTTACCACAACTCCATGTAACACTTCTTTATTTTGAGGAGCTTATATCTCATGCCTCACGTGCCCTGGTTTTGACCCATCATCTTCCTCTTCCCTCTCGCTTTTCTCTGTCCACTGTGAAGGTAGTCTATTCCTGTCATTCATAACTCACCTTTCCTCTTTCTCTCATTACAAGGGATTTATCTCGTGTGTGTTCATGTGCAGTGCACTCCCGTTAAAACGAAATGCTCAGGACCGGCAGTTTTTTTTTTTTTTTCGTTTTAACGAAATTTCGTTGTAACCGAACAAATATAATATGCAATGTATAACGAAAAGAATGAAACCACGCATAAAAAAATTTTGTTTGTTGAATCCTCATCATACGCTGGAAAGCTATGTGAAATGGGAGAATACCTTTTTAATTTCGTTTAAATATTACATTTTAAAAAGAGCATAAAGTTGTTTGTGTTGTCACACATGTGTAGAAAATGACGGTGTAGGATTTGGTTACAGTTAGCTATTCCAAAGGTTCTTTTCTTACTAAAGTACGTTACTCCGAAGACTCCTTAATCCGAAGTTTCGCCATTCCCGGGATTCCGATGGTTTGTTTATGTGAAGGTTCGCATTTCCGCAGAATCATCATTCCGAAAGTTCATAATCTAGATCAAAATAATATATTGTTCATTTTCCGAAGGTTCGTTGATCTGAAAATGAAATGAGGTTCGTCATTCTGAAGGTTTATAAATCAAAAAAAAAAAGAAAAAGGTTCACTAGTCAGAAAGTCCATTGTTCCGAAGGCTTTTTCATCCGAAAATGAAATAAGGTTCGTCATTCCGAAGAAATTTTGTTAATGAAAAAAAAGATGAGAAAGGTTAGTTATTTCGAAGATTTATTTATCTTAAGACGATTATAAAGATTGCAATTCTTAAGTTTTGTTAGTGTACTCTCCTTTTTCCACCATGGATTAACGATACTTTCTGTAATGTTCCGATTAACGAACGTTTTGAATTCCTATCATTTTCGGACTAACGAACCGTATAAGAATAAGAATAAGGACCATATTTTATTATCGAATTAACGAACCTTTGGAATAACGCCAAAATGTGCTTAATAACAAACCCTCTTTCATTTCCGAACTAACAGACATTTAGTTGTATCAGAATCTGTGTGTTTTGTATTAAAGGACTTCGGAACAATGAAACAAACCTTATCTGAATTCAAATTATTTTATTACAACAACGCAAGTTCCCCTCGGAAACTGTGCGTGATACACGGAGTGAACATTTAATGATGCGTTCGCTCATGCAGAGACGCTTTAATAATGCTTGTTCCGCTACGCATTTTCGAATGCGATCCGCATTTCGTTATAACGGAGCGCATTTCTTTTGTTTTTCTTTGTCAGTGGCGCTCAGAAAAGACTTCGTGATAACGAAAATTTTGTTATAACCGTCTTCGTTATAAGCAAATTTTGTACCATAGACTTTAATGGCGATAATTTTGGGACCAGAAGTTTTGCTTTGTTATAACGAAATTTCGTTATAACCGTGTTCGTTGTAACGGGAGTGCACTGTATCTTTATTTGTGTACTTCGTCTCTGTCTTAATTTGCTTTCTTTGCATTGTTTCATCAATTTTGTAACTATTTTACTGTTATACCGTTAACGCTCATTTCAGAATTGCCCTACTGCATTATTGGGCATATTAACAACTAGTATATCAAGGATGTGGGAAGAGATTGTCACCTCCTTGGTATGATCACTGCAGAACATTACCTCCCTTGACAATTACTCCTTATTAAAATTAGGCTCCAAACAATCACCCCTCTTACAATAACTCTCCCCCAGAAAATTACGTCTCTCATTGTTATTTTCGAACACATTAGCTATTTGAATTGAAAAAAACCCAACATTTTTTCATATCGTCTGGTTTTGGTCGAGACCTAACTTCAGGTTTTAAACATCTTTTGGGTGAGATGATTAGAAACCCCTTACGAAATATTAAAGAGCATGTTATTCCAAGAAGGATTCAATTTTTTGAGAAAAAAAAAATACTCTTGAAATGGCCGGGATAAAACAGAGCAGCCCTATAATGTAAAAAAGATTCTGTCAACTACAACTCTCCCTAGATCTATTCAAAAAGAGGGTGCAGGACAAAAGACTTCGTTAACAACTAGGGGTGTTTTGTAAAAAAAAAAAAAAAAAATACCGTTAAACTCGTAATATTTTACTCTTTCTAATGAGACTAACTTATATTTGAACTGGATTTCCTCTTAAAGTGTCGAGAACATTTAATTTGAAAACTAGCACAATTCTTGTATGTAAAACAAGCTGTAATTTTACTCTCATGACAGATTAGGGCACCTTTTGATAAAAGTTGCCAGTTATGACATCTTGTTAGTATCTAATAATTTCAATAAAACCATGGGTTCTGCTTGATTGATAAGCTCGAGTCACTGACTTGTTACAATGGACCTGCTTTGATCGACCTACAACGATTGGTAATTGTGTGGAACTGACAGCTTGTCAGGACTGATAACTTTCATAAAACCGTGCCCGGATCCTATCAGAAATTATGGCTTTATATCAAAGAGTCCCTCGCTAATGTTAAGGGAATATGAATTGCTGTGAAATCAACTCTCCTTTTCTTATGTTTATCGTCTATCATGTGTTATAACGGTAGAAAATAAATGACAAGCCAAAAGAGTGATGACAGTGTAAGAGAAAGGTGCATCTTCTGATATGGTGTTATGAACTTATGGAAAATATAAGACGGGTGGTAACTTTCGGGGGGCGGGGAGGGAGGGTTGTCCAGTAGGTAAGTATCAGGAGGGGGCGGGGGGGGGGGGTTCGGGGTATTGTTAATGGGGGGGGTAGTAATCCGGGTGGTAGTTATCCTGGGGGTAGTTATCCGGGGAGTAATTATCCGGGTGGTAGTTATCCTGGGGGTAGTTATCCGGGGGGTAGTTATCCGGGGGGTAGTTATCCGGGGGGTAGTTATCCGGGGGGTAGTTATCCGGGGGGTAGTTCTCCGGGGGGTAGTTACCCAGGGGGTAGTTCTCCGGGGGGTAGTTATCCAGGGGGTAGTTATCCGGGGGGTAGTTATCCAGGGGGTAGTTATCCGGGTGGTAGTTATCTGGGGGGTAGTTATCCGGGGGGTAGTCATCCAGGGGGTAGTTACCCAGGGGGTAGTTATCCGGGGGGTAGATGTCCTAGGGGTAATTGCCCTTGGGGGTAGTTGCCCTAGGAGGGTAGATGACCGGGTGGTAGTTTTCCTAGGGGGTAATGGCCCTGGAGGGTGATTGCCCTGGGAGGGTAGTTGTCCGGGGGGTAGTTGCCCTAAGGGGGAATAGACCTGGGGGGTAATTATCCGGGTGGTAGTTATCCGGAGGGTAGTTGCCCAGGGGGTAAGTGCCCGGATACGAATTTAAAGTGATAGTGCCATCAGTGAACATGTGTACGTATGTACATGTATTTCTGTAAGATAAAATATTGGATTTTGTGGTTAATCAATTAGTATGAGCTGTTTGGTATTCACATGATGCGAGGTTACACACTGAAGTTAGTTTTGTATTTAATACATGTAGGCCTGCATTATGTATACACATGTACCAGTATTAAAATGTGAAAATGAGGGATGAAGTTACAAGCAGATCAATATTGGTTTGTATGGTAATAAGATATATAATGGAATATCAATTTGCTATGGTCGGAAATTACTATTATTTTTTTTTTTACATTGCATTACATTGTTTTGAGGTTCATGAAGTTGGAGTTAATGAATTGATGGTTGAACATATGAATGAAGTCATATTTTAATTGCAAGTAAGAAGTAAGTCATGTTATTCTCACTGGTGACATGCTTCCATGTTTCCATTGATGTTATTTCAAATGCAGTGAGTCAAATCATGACCATGTACAACTTGTACTAATTACATGTATGTTTTCTAATTCTACTTATGCAATGTTGTGTGTGTGTGTGTGTGTGTGTGTGTGTGTGTGTGGCTTTATCTTTCTACATGAGAGCACCAAGGCTGCCACCACAATAAAAGAACTCATCCCCTCAATCGAGTCTTCATTGTTCTCTTCTTCTTTCCGGACTGTGTAAACCAGACTACTACATTAACAAAACTTCAGGATGACGAACCTTATTTCATTTTCAGAAAAACAAACCCTCAGAACACTAAACATTATCTCACTTCCAAAATCATGAACTTGTGGGAATATAACAAACCTTATTTAATTTTCAGATTAATGAACTTCTGGAATAGCAAATCCCAGGTATAGCAAATATTTGGATTAGCAAGCCTGCAAAATAACGAGCCTAATTATAAGAATTAACAAACCTTCGTAGTATAAAAATTAAGCTTTGGAATCAAACTATAATGCAGGTCCTGTGGACTTGATCATTAATGGGAAAAGTAGTAAGACTGTCGTGCCATGATTGACATGGTCTTTTCTGGACTCTGTAATATTTTGTTTTAATACAATTAGAATTCTACAAACAAAAACATTTCTTATCCATCAGGTTTCCCCACTTTGCATTGGGCATACTCGTGAAATAGGACCAATCACTGCCTGTCTGTACTATTGCTATGGTGGCTTTCCCCAATCGTGAATTCAGCCCCACTGTGTGGCGTTCAACGGCACAAACGCACAGTGGTGGTGCTTTCTTCCACAGTATAATATTCATGAATGCGCCCCCACAAAACGACGTTTACACATGACTGCAATGTAGTGGTTGATTTCCGTGGCGTAGCATATTATTTCTTCCTTCCTTCTTTCCCTTTTATCCCTTTGTTCTTTTTCTGTCTTTTAATGTCCCTCGATTAATTAAACGATAAATAGAACAGATCTATGATAAAAGTTTACCACACTAACTTTAACTCTATCCCTAATTACCTCCACCAAGGAAAGAGGTTATGTTTTCATCACCATTGGTTTGTTTGTGTGCAAAATAACGCAAAAAATTGGGAACTGATTGGGATGAAACTTGCAGAAAAGGTTGAGCATGACACAAGGAACAGATGATTAAATTTTATTGATCAGGAAATTTTTATGGATTTTTTTGAAGGATTTTCGATATTTTGGTAGGTAGGGTCAATAAACTTGGGAGTTCAAGCTGCACATTTTTTAGGTTTTCATGTGCACACTAAAGTGCGCGCTCTATAGTCCGGGAGCCAGCGGGGGTCAGCCTAGCTGAAAAGGTTACCAATTTTTATGTGTATAGCAATTTAGTACATATGCCGCTGAGTATGGAAATGCACGTCTGGCTGGTCATCGGTGGTGGGTGTGGCCAGGAGGGCAAAAAAAAGGACCCCTCAAAATTAGGCTAGCCTACAAGTAATAGCTGGAAAAGTAACCCCATGAAAACAACTGGAACTTGTTCGTTACACTTACAGCATGGTTCGACACTAACTTTTTTGTTTGGTGGCCCGATGGGGCCACCAAAATCCTAAATTTCAAATTTTTGGTGGCCCGAGAGAAAAATTTGGTGTCCAAAAAAAACCCAATAAAAAACATTAAAAGTCCTTTTTTATGAGTCAAATATTTAAGATTTATGATAGTAAGAATTAGAAGTTGGACATATCTACTCATAAATAAACTTCAACAAACTTGCAACACTCACTCTCAGGCATTCATTCAGTCCTTTTCATCCATCCTTTGAACAAATTTAACTGCTAATTTCCGGCGCAAAAAGTTACGAATTTATTGACATACTTTTCAAGAAATTTTGGTGGCCCGAGGCGGGCCACCAAATTTGCCCTTTTTAAAAATTTGGTGGCCCGACTTTCATTTTTGGTGGCCCCGGGCCACCGGGCCACCGTTAGTGTCGAGCCCTGCTTACAGGATAAATGAATGACCATTGCCAGACGTTTTAAGTGGTGGGGGGTAGCCGCCAGACGCTCTTAAAGGCCCAACTCCAGCTAGGCTAGCCTAGCTGAAAAAGTAACCTCATGAAAACCACTGGAACTTGTTCGTTACACTTACAGGATAAATGAATGACCATTGCCAGACGTTTTAAGTGGTGGGGGGTAGCCGCCAGACGCCCTTAAAGACCCAAATTTTTCCAGCTAGGCTAGCCTAGCTGAAAAGGTAACCTCATGAAACCCACTGGAACTTGTTCGTTACACTTACAGGATAAATGAATGACCATTGCCAGACGTTTTAAGTGGTGGGGGGTAACCGTCAGACGCCCTTAAAGACCCAAATTTTTCCAGCTAGGCTAGCCTAGCTGAAAAAGTAACCTAATGTAACCCACTGGAACTTGTTCGTTACACTTACAGGATAAATGAATGACCATTGCCAGACGTTTTAAGTGGTGGGGGGTAGCCGCCAGACGCCCTTAAAGACCAAACTTTTTCCAGCTAGGCTTGCCTATAGCTGAACAAGTAACCTTGTGAAACCCACTGGAACTTGTTCTTTACACTTACAGGATATATGCATGACCGTTGCCAGACGTTTTAAATGGTGGTGGTGGGGGGGGGGGGGGTAGCCGCCAGACGCCCTCATAGACCCAATTTTACCAGCTATAGACTAGCCTATATATAGCTGGAAAAATAACCTCCTGAAACCCACTGGAACTTGTTCTTTTGATACACTCAAAGGATAATTGAATGATTGTTGCCAGACAATAGCCGCCAGACGCCGCAAAGACCAACCTCTTACCAGCTAGGCTAGCCTAGCTGAAAATTAGGAAAGTAACCCCATGAAACCCACTGGAACTTGTTCTTACACTCACAGAATAAATGCATGACCGTTGTCAGATGCTTTAAGTGGTGGGGCATAGCCCCCAGACACTCACAAAGACCCAATTTTACCAGCTATAAGGTTCACATATTTCAGAAATGATAGCAGTGTAATTCCATAACAATACCGCTTGCTTGCGAGTTCACCTGTCCATAATCTATGCATGCCTTATTCTTTTGTTCTGCTTCCTTGAGCCCCAACTCATGCATTCTTATGGTGCTCTCCCATGTCATCATCCTTGTTCATTGCAATTTGTTCTATTTTTTGAAAATATTCTTATTCTTCATCCCAATTATCACAAATTCTGAAACTCTGTCCTCGGTATAACTAATTCATAGTTGTACAAATGTAAAAATCTGAGAATCACACGGAGGTCTCCTTTAATGGGAGAGTTTCTTGAGCGCACAGGGAAACATGCTTTGGAATTTCAATCTACATTGTAGGGCAAGTGTTGAGACGAAATACTGTAGAAATATGAGAATATACAGTGTTGTGGTTTTGGTAGAAGAAATAGGGTATCTGTATTTGTCCTCAGTGATAACCAAAAAACTTATTTGGAAAGAATAATAGACATCAAAAAAGAATTGCCCAATCAAACATGTCGGGATTTTTCTCAAACATCAGTGTTCTCATTTTCTTTGCAGTGTAAAACAAAAATAAACAAAAACAAAAAACAAAAAAACAGGGCCGGGTACAGTATCCGGATGGAAATTGGTGGGATGGGCGTAAACCCGCGGGTATTATAACATACTGACGTGAAAAGAAAAAAAAAACAAGACCAAAAACTACTTTCTTTCTGTGCCCTGGGGAGAAATATTCATCAATTGCATTTTGGAAATGTTGAAAATCACAACTTTTGATGAAATTGTGTCCTACAGTATCTCTTCTTATAATAGAAGGCTTTTTTTAAATAATTAAGTTTCTTTCCTCTATGACCATGATAAAACAAACCTCTGATGTGTAAAACAAAAGACCATCAAAACTTGGCAAATGAACTCTTTGGACATTAGCAAAAGGGAATACATTAACAGTTTTTGCAAACACTTTATACAATTGTCTAATACTCCATCAAGCTCATAAAAAATACAATTCTACTGCAACAAGAAATCCATTCAGTAAGACTCATCCTCGGTGTACAAAGCTTAAAATGCCAACTTTTTAAAAATAATGCCCCAGCTCTTAAATTTACTTTAAAAAGGGGAAGTAAAGCTCAACACCTTTGGCCTATGACTTTTTAGGTACCGTATCACCTTACGGTTGAGGAGATGGGTAAAGAAAAATTATAAACAAAATGAAACTTATAGGAACATGCTTCACATGACCTCACCGTTTTCTTCTCTTAAGAAACGAAATCTGAAAATTGTTCAAGAGTGTTTTTGAACATAGTACATTGCAAAAAGCAGAAAAAATGTGTGTTTTTAAGAAACATAACTAACAACAACAAGGAATTCCTGTCATAGTATTGCACGTTTTTGGTTTGGAGGGTTTTGGATGCTAATATTTCAAGACAAGTTTATGCCCCGGCACTTCAATGAACTTAAATTTAAAGTAATGATCAACCTCTCTTGCCAATAAACTCAACATTTGCTGTTCTTCAGTAAAGCATATGACAGAAACATATGACAAACATGTCTAAAATTCATATGAATAAGCTCACAGCAACAACAAAAATATTATGTTATCTATAAACTAATACTGCATGTACTTAGTTTCGAGGGATTAAGATACAAAATGTTATGACAAAAGCCCTTACGTGGCTACCAGCAATTAAACATCCTTCAACTTCTTTAGCAAATGAGCTCATGTGTATCATCTTCTTGTTGAGAAGACGAAGATGAGTAATGATAAAATAACCAAACTATCAACTTTCCTTTACATGTTTTACATGAAATCATTATTGCCTTCTCGTAACGAAATTGAAAAAAACAGAACATCTGAAATTGTTCAAAATCTCTTCTTGATAACGATGAAAGCAAAGGACACTTAGTGTTTGTAACCACTATGACACGTGTCTACAGATCTGTCATGCTCATAAGAAATGTAACTCACAGGAATATAATTTTATACAGTAAGTACTTGGTTTGGAGGACATTTAGCTATGCCAACTTTTCAAGAATAATACACCAGCACTGACATTAACTGATGAAAAAAAGGAATGCTCAGCTTCTTTATCCAATTAGCTCATAGGTAATTCCTTGTAGTTGAAAAAAAAAACGAGTACACATAAAAATATACACTTCCCGTAACATGTATCACAGGTCATGATCTCCACATTTGCTCCTTTCTTGAATGCGTACTTATTCACATAATCTATAAGAATAACATATGCTTCTTACCAGTACTCAAAGCCTCTAAAACAAGAGCATGCTTCTTACACTTCTAAAGTATACATCATATCTTAAAAACAAAATGTAAGAGGATTAAGAAGCTGTTTGTATGCATTCAAACGAATCCATATTTCTATCTAAAATCTAAAACGTGTCTTGTAAAAGGGGAATTCGTTTTATAATGACGATGCCAATTGTCTTAAAGTCCTTATCAAGACATGTCTTGGAGTTCACGCTTATTGAAAACATGAAATTCTTGGCACGTAGATTACAACTATGGTTTAAAGAGTTAACTGAGATACGCATACCGTATACGGGCATTTCGATGAAAACATTTAAATACAAGGTACTGTACATAATATGAAAATCAAACTTGATACCAGCCCTTATCGGCAACCAATAGAGACTATGGAGGACTGCAGTTATAATTGTGTTCAGATATTGTATTGGGTGATACACGCATGCCGACTGATTTGGGATCAATTCGAGTCCCTCGAGCTGAGATTCCGGAACTGCACTGAGCAAACCATCATTATGCATAACAAAGTGACTGAGAATAATGTATGCACCAGTTTCTGTTTCGTTGTTCTATACACAGAAAGTTGTTTCGTTTTCCAATCCTGTGCAGGCACACAGAGATTTACAGAATTCAATCATCTTTGGCTATACGGTATAACGCCATGGTCGCGTGCAAAATGAATGCAGCTTATCTAACTTTAGTTACTGAATAGGGGACTACTGTATATTCAATTTATACATTATTAATCGGATGATAGAACCTGTCAAAGAGTAAATTGCGGATATCATATACCATTGTCAAATTCACTTTCTGTTCTATACATAGTATCAATGGAATGTTATGAACCACTTCAGCCTTACCAATCATTATCATATGTATTTCCCTGAAACGGCTGCATTTGTATGAGCGGGAAGAGTTTCTCATCATACATAGCAAGAGTCGTGACTACAAAACTAAATACATGTATTATACAAGGTTTTAGGACACTTTGAATCATGCCCCCCCCCCCCAAAAAAAAAAAAAAAACCTAACAACTTAGTGAAATGTTGTACAATGTATGCCCTACTTCTATTAACCTAGATGATCTTTGACCTTTGAATACATGGCCCGCATTTTTTCAACGAATAGGCATTTGGATGCAACGTAGGTATTATAATATTATAAAACTAAAAAGAAAAAATGTTTTAGGAAAATACATTTAACCACTTCAGAAATAATTATGGAACAAATAGCAAAATATTGACACGTTCACTTCTTCCGTAATGACATGACAGAAAACTTTCCTCACCGAATCGTTCTGCCGTAATTCATGAGCAAGTCGTGGATATAATAGTTCGATTAAAAGTATACATTGATTCATTGCAAAAGCATCTAATGAAAAGTATGCTTCAGAACTACATCATTGTCATTTATTCTATAACACTAATAATATAGAGCTATTGGTCCGCCATATTGCCTAACAGGTCGTTGTCCTCCTATCACTATACCACGTTTGTTTAGCAAATAAGGCACAGAATTTAATTTTGCACTTGTTGCCGAAGACTCTAATCTTCTTTACCGCTATTCTCAGATATGCTGGTGCTGTATGAATTAGAAATGGAAGCTTACAAATATTCACCATCTAACAAGGCAAAAGCGAAGTGATATGTCTCGTCCAAGTATCGACTTTGTGATTACAGAGATTTTCAAATGGCATAGGCCTAGTTCATTGACTTTTTGACTGTTGACGTAGTCGGACTTCACCAATATCAACACTTGACAGCAATCATTAGATGATCTGAGGAGTGAATTTGGTGGTCACATAGCTCAAAAGTGTGGAAAGTTATTGAAAGAACACCAGAATACTATGTCGACAGTGTTTATCAGGTGAGATACAAACATAGAACAAGTTCCAGTGGGTTTCAGGAGGTTACTCTTCCAGCCAGGGCTATAGTCTAGCTGGTAAAATTGGGTCTTTGAGGGCATCTGGCGGCTCCCCCCCCCCCCCCACTTCTTAAAACGTCTGGCAACGCGGCCATGCATATTATCCTGTAAGTGTAAATAACAAGTTCCAGTGGGTTTCGTTAGGTTATATTTTCAGCTAGGCTAGCCTAGCTGGAAAAAGTTGGGTCTTTACGGGCATCTGGCGGCTACCCCCCACCACTTAAAACGTCTGGCAATGGTCATGCATTTATCCTGTAAGTGTAACGAACAAGTTCCAGTAGGTTTCATTAGGTTACTTTTTCAGCTAGGCTAGCCTAGCTGGAAAAAGTTGGGTCTTTGAGGGCGTCTGGCGGCTACCCCCCACCACTTAAAACGTCTGGCAATGGTCATTCATTTATCCTGTAAGTGTAACGAACAAGTTCCAGTGGGTTTCATGAGGTTACCTTTTCAGCTAGGCTAGCCTAGCTGGAGTTGGGCCTTTAAGAGCGTCTGGCAGCTACCCCCCACCACTTAAAACGTCTGGCAATGGTCATAGTGTAACAAACAAGTTCCAGTTGTTTTCATGGGGTTACTTTTCCAGCTAGGCTAGCCTAATTTTGAGGGGTCCTTTTTTTGGCCCTCCTGGCCACACCCACCACTGATGACCAGCCAGACGTGCATTTCCATACTTAGGGGCATAGATGTACTAAATTGCTATATAAATACATAAAAATTGGTAACCTTTTCAGCTAGGCTGACCCCCGCTGGCTCCCGGACTACTAGTTTCTGCTCGGGCAAGGCACACCGCCCAGCTGAGGGTTTATGAAGTAACAAAGGCTTCTTCAACGTATATTGGGAAATTGGGTGATTTTTCAGCATGCACACAGATTACGCACGTATGGGTGGAAATCACTGATCTCTATGTAAGAGCAAGATCATTGGTGGAAAGTAACGTTATGGGTCTTAGCTGCTTGGCAGATCCAAGAGGTCTGCGCTCTCAGAGTGCTTTTCTAGTTAAAGGGATGCAGTCCTCACGAAATTAAAAAAAAAATATGTTGTTGTTGGTACCTCCAATGAACTACTTTCATCAAAAACAAACTTTCAAATCACCAAATAAGCTCGTACATTTCGGTTAAAAAAGTGTGACTCTGCAAATGAGCAAGTCTTGGCAGAGAGTCATACGTCATCGATGCACAACTCTTTCCAGCGATGTTCAGCTCGTCATCCCAAGTTTTTATTTATAAACACATGTTTACTATTTATTTTCATATTAATTGTATATAAGCTTGAAATATTTTGTTTGAAATAATAAAACAACATATTGTCACATTTTATGAAAAAATCAGATACAGTTGAACCTCTCTTATCCGGCCTCCCTTTATCCGGATCTCTCTATTATACGGACGAAATCTCGCCGTAATTTTTTTTTTTAAATAATAACGGGAGGAAAGGGGGATTCCCAACTCCTTGAGAACTCCTACACAAACACACATGAATTACATATACTTGATACGTTTCTTCATAATTATTTAGGTAAATCATCCCAAGAATTTATAAAAGAAAATGATTTCATTCTTGCAAACACGAACCCCTATTTTGGGGTCTGTTACTGAGTGTAACAATGAAAAGGTTGCAGTATACACATTACTACATGTGGTACTACAATGGGCTACATCAGTACATGTGTATGTATATGTACATGTATAAAGCATTGAGTCTCCCGTATCCGGCCAAATCCCTTATCCGGATGAGCCCCGGTCCCGACTTGTCCGGATACGAGAGGTTCAACTGTATGATCATTTTGAACACTTAAATTGGTTTTCTGAGGCACGGCTGTCAACTTGAGAGTAGGGCATCAATGACGTTGCACCTTTTGGCAGGCTCTTACACAATCGCTTGCAGGAATTATTTTTTTAAAATCGCGTACGGAGACAATTTTTGATGTCCACGCGTATAAATTGGTGAAAGGTTATATTTTTTACTCTTCTTAATTATCAGTACAGTGAAAATCTCAGGACTGCTTCCCTAAGGATAAGTTCACCTTCATAAACATAAGGATTGAGAAAATGTAGCAATATTAGTATAACACATCATTGAAAGTTTGAGGAGAATTGGACAATCCGTTCAAAAGTTATGAATTTTTGAAGTTTTTGTGTTGTAACCGCTGGATGAGAAGACTACTGCAATGTACGATGTCACAGGTGTACAACAATATTATTAGGAAAATATAAAGAGAATTTCACAAAATCTCACCTTTTGAAAAAAGTACACATTCCCTTGACTCATTACCGACATATGTTATGGGTATTATTATTCCCCCTGCCTTTAGTAAGAGGCAAGTCAAATGCTCTTTTGTTGTGTGAAAAAAGTGAAAATATGACAAATTTTCTTTACATTTTCTTTATTCTGTTGTACTCATATGACATCACAAGTTGTGTAGTAGTCTCCTCGCCCAGCAGTTCCAACACAAAAATTTCAAAAATTCATAACTTTTGCATCGATTGTCCAATTTTCCTCATTTTCACTGATGTGTTCTACTAATAATATTGCTGCATTCTCTCAATCCTTATGTTTATGAAGGTGAACTTGTCCTTTAAACCTAATGCAACCTTGCTTGCTCTTATTATGCACAAATTGCACGCGTAATGCGGGGGGACCTATTTCACGCGCACTGCGGTGGAACCCATTTCACGATTTTACCCCATTTTGTCTTGAAATCAATTTTTTCTCAATATATCATGCACCATGCATCATCTTGCCTGGAACTGTTTAAACACACACAAACATACACACACACACACACAGGTTAAAGGGAACATAAACCCAAAGAGCAATGTGGATTGAGTGAAAGCAGCAACATTAGTAGAACATATCAGTGAAAGTTTGAGGAAAATTGGACAATTGATGCAAAAATTATGAATTTTTAAAGTTTGTATTTGGTGTTGGAACCACTGGATGAGGAGACTACTAGAGGTGAGGACGTATGAGTGGACAGCAATATAATGAAAATACCGGTAATAACGGTATAAAAGAAAATTCAACAAAAATTCTTTTTTCATGAAAAATTACAAATTCCATCAACTTGATACTGACATTTAAAACTATAGCAATGGGGATAATTGCTACCCTTAAAGGGTAGGAATTATCCCCATTGCTCTCTGAAAGTGGTTAGTCAAGTGCTCTTTCATAATGCTAAAAAATTGAAATTTGATGAATTTTCTTTGTAATTATTTTCTTTGTCGTCTTGTCCTCTCCTAAGTCATAACCTCTCTAACATTACATAGTCTCCATATCCAGCTGTTCCAACACCAAAATGTTAAAAATGTTAAAAATAACTTTTGCATCAATTGTCCAATTTTCCTCAAACTTTCACTGGTTTGTTCTACTAATATTGCTGCTTTCACTCAATCCACATTGCTATTTGGGTTTACGTTCCCTTTAATTACCTCTCCACCATGGCCATCATATATCCCATAAAATTTTTCAGTTAATCCATCCCTTTCTCCAGTGGCGTAGTCAAAACGGTCTTCCATTCCAGGCCTCCTGCCTTGTATGGCATACACTGCTACATTATCTTTCCTTAATTCCCAGTGTTCAACTTCGTCATTATCTTCCCATGGTTCCCTAAAATATCTCAAATTGCCATTTCCCGTTGATCTTGCATTTGATGAACCGCCCTTGCTTCCTCCAGGTAACCGCGTAAACACAGGCGGCCCAGGCCCGGTGTCCGTGTGCATGAGAGTCCGTCTGAACACAGAACGAAGTATGTGGTCCCTGTGGAAGACGTAGCCGTAGAGAAACAACAGCGCGAAGACCAATGCAAGCGTTTCGTATTTGAGCAATGTTCCACGCACAAAGCGACTGATTAATGCTAGAAGAGTCATTTCGAAATGTATCACATCACTTCATTAGGCTACGGAGCGTCATAAAATTGTCTCACAAGTACAGATGATATTCATAATACTGACCACTGGCATTTTCTCTTCGCCATGCGCCACATATATGGAGGCGTTATACATGTACTATAGTACAATGTACTCGTACGTAGCGTGAGTGCAAGTACATTGATGTACCGTACCCGAAGCCCGGAGGCGATTTTTTTTTCCGTAACCCTAACGCGTCGAAAGTGCCAATTGTGTCACTTGAGCAAAGACTATCAGTGTACAAGTTGGGAAAGCAGAAGCCCAAAGGAAAGCAGAAGCCCAGAGGACCATCCGTAAAGCCAAACACGACTACTGGCAGTCCTTCAGTGCGAAACTAAACCGCTTCTCCTCAGTTTCAAAGGTATGGCAAACAATAAAGAGGTTAAACGGAATACCTGTGAAACAAAAAAACATGCCTGCTTTACACTCCGAAGAGGACATTATCATCAACGATAAATGCAAAGCACATGTTTTAGGAAAATATTTCGGTAGTGTAGGCGGGAAAGAGGAAAATGATGAGAATTATAAGGATATATGTGAAGTTTGGGGATCGGTGAGGACAGATTCTGACAGCAGTCGTGAATTAGTTTATAATGAACCTTTTCAGTTCCGGGAATTAGAGAGAGCACTTAGTTCAAGAAAAGGCACAACGCCTGGATTGGATGGAATAGGATATGAGGTTTATTGCAACATGCCCATACATTCTAAAGAACTTTTACTGTTAATTTACAATCGAATTTGGGAAACTGGTCTTATACCACAAGCATGCAAACACTCAATTTTGATCCCAATCCTGAAAGCAAATAAACCCCCCACAGAATTGAGTTCTTACCGACCAATTACATTATTACCCTGTTTTATGAAAATTATGGAAATTATGGTTAAAGAGAGGATAAACTTCTTGGTGGAAAAGAATGATTTATTATCTCCGATACAGAGTGGATTCCGTAAAGGCAGAAGCTGTGTGGATAATATAATTCACCTGGAAAATGAAATACAGAAAAATTTGAAAGTGAGTATTAAAACAGTCGCAGTATTTATTGATCTAGTTAAAGCATATTATAGACTGTGGCCCGAAGCCGTCCTGGTCAAACTGTGGAAGGCAAACATTCGAGGGAATTTGCTACATTTTATAGCAAACATGCTGTCAAAGCGCACCTTTCAGGTGCGTGTGGGCAATGCACTATCTGAAACAATGGAGATGGTTAACGGATTACCCCAAGGAAGCCCTTTGAGCCCCATTCTGTTCAACCTGATGCTCAGGGATATTCCAGTTGGGCCTAACCCCAAAGTCCTATTATACGCCGACGATTGCGTAATATGGCAATCAGGTAACGACATCACCGAGGTTGTGTTATGCTTACAAGGATACTTGAATATACTTAACGAGTGGTTCAAAAGATGGGGCATGCTCATCTCATCCCCCAAAACAGTGCCAATACTGTTTTCAAGATCCAAAAAAGAAGAGCCCATTTTACTCTATCTAGACAAACAACCACTTATTCAGAGAAAAGAACACCGATATCTCGGAGTTATTTTAGACAAGAGGTTAACGTGGAAATCTCATATACAAGACGTAGCATGTAGAAGTAAAAAGAAAATAAATATACTTAAATGTTTGGCATATGTAAAATGGAGTGGTGGAATAAAGGATTTGATAACAGTATATAAATCCCTTATTCTTTCTTTATTGGATTATGCATGTGAAGCATATGACTCGGCATCTGATTTTGTCAAAAATATACTCAATTCAGTTCAATATCAGGCTCTGACAATATGTTTGGGTAGCAAAGTCGGAACCTCCCTGAGAACTCTCCAAACAGAGTCAGGAGAGATGCCCTTAGATATGCGGAGAAAATTGCTGAGTGCAAGGTATATTAAGAGAATTGAAACAACTCCCGACCACCCCTTGCTCGAAGATGTAGGGGACTGTTGGCAATATAGATTTTATGATAACAAAACTTGTTCAAGTAACTCCTTTGGAAACAGGATAAAGCAGATGAAAGAGGAAGTCTACCTCGATATGCCTGTTGAGCAGGTAACTCCTTTAACTATCCCACTTTGGCAAATCCCAAAAGTGAATGTCTCAACTGAGTTAAGTGGATTAATATCGAAGTCAGATAATCCATTGTTTCAAAATCAAATGAGTTTAGAAATTACACAAAAGAAGTGGAGTCACTACTTGCATGTATACACGGACGGATCCAGAAGTCAAACAGGCATAGTGGGAGCTGCTTTTTTCGCACCCTATTACAAATACAGTGAATCGAAAAGACTGCAGGATTTCACGTCATCATATAGGTCGGAACTTGCTGCAATTTTTATGGCATTAACCTGGTTGAGACAACTTAGTAATGTGTATACAGGAGTAGTAATTTTTACTGACAGTTTAAGTGCTCTCCGGGCCCTTGAAACATGTAAATTCGAAGATGCTTTTGTGAAAGAAATACACGTTCTTTCGATGCACCTGCTGTTCAGGGGTATGATAGTACACTTTGAATGGGTGCCCGGCCACTGTGGCATCACGGGCAATGAGACAGTAGATAAAGCGGCAAAAACAGCCCTACAAGAGAAACATATCGGAATCAATAATGGACTCAACAAGATGGAAGTTAAATGTGTTTTGAGTAGTTATTTTAACAAGAAGTGGCAAAAAAGATGGGAAGAAACACAGTCCCCTTTAAAAGAAGTACAGAAGTATGTAAGTGGAAAATATGAATGCAGATTAAAAAACAGGAAAGAACAAATACTTATTCATCAAGTCCGTATGGGTAATATTGGACTGAATTATGATAAGTGGAAAGTAAATTTGCATGAAACAGGCAACTGCCCCTATTGCCCCGAAAAGGAAAATTTAAGCCATTTTTTATATGATTGTCCGAAATATTTGATAGAGAGAGCCATGTTGATCGCAGACATTGGAGGCAAAGATCAACGGGATATCAGAAAAGTATTATCCACAAAAAATGTTGATCATTTGAGGGCATTAATCTCATATGTGAAGAGAACAAGAAGGTTTTCTAAAAGACTTATATAAGTCTTCTAGAGTTATACAGATAATTATCTTTTGAGTTTTATTTAATTTAGATTTGCACACTGCACAACCGGATGTTTGCTTATTACATAATGAAAAAAAAATGAATTATTGTAAATTATATGTTTATTTCATGGAAAGTATATATGAAATAATATTATAATTTTGATGTTTATATATCGTATTCGGGAGTCTGCTTGTGCACCATATATGCGTTGGGCAGAGGGTCCTGAGTGCGGCAAATGAGGGATCTAGGTCTGTGTGCGCGACCGAGAAGCCTGCTCAATGTAACGAGCCGGGCTGATCAGAGTTTGCCATCGATCAGCATGCACCAGAACTTATTTGTCCCAACCGTATAACAGCAGACACATAGCGCGCATAAAAATGATAGTAAAAAGTTATAATTTTTATTGATTTATTATATGTAAAATAATTATATTATAAAGATAAAGGCGTAAATATTCATATTTGAATGACGCGCCTCAAATACAAAAACAACAACAACAACAACAACAACGGTTTTTGTACGCATGTGCGTGGACTCTGCATGACTTGGGCAGTTAGGCGTTGAGTTTGTACTGTTATACACAGTACCATTGGCATGGTCGTCTGCTAACCACAGAATCAGATTACATAAATGTGAGAATGAGACGCCGTCCTTCAAACAGAAACATAACGGGTTTGTGTGTATGGGTATGTGTATGCGTGTGTGTAAGCGTGTGTGTGTGTGTGTGTATGTGTGTGTGTGTGTGTGTGTGTGTTTCCACTTCACATGTCATCGGCATCGCGTTCGCCTTTGCCTTATAGGTGTGGTTTTGTTCGCCGTCTGGTGACACTTTTCCTATGTCTCGCAAGACTTGCGTTACTGGGCTCACACGGGTAAATAATTCCCCTTAGAAACGTGTGTTAAAATTCAAATTTCAAAAAATTCCGTAAATAGCTGGGAGAAATGAGATGTTTCATCTTCACTAACCTGGATAAGTGAGATATACCCTTTCATCCATCAAATTTCCCAGGTGGGTTCTTCGGCTCAAATTCTGTCCAAGGGTCCGCAAAGCCAAACTACGAGTTCTCTTCACTCAAAAAATCACCTCTTTTCTTTACATGCAGCCAATGAAATAAAGTCCCCTCAAATTCAATCAGAAAAGCTTTCATCTTCCAACCAAAATGCAGTTTGTAGAAGAATTCATACTCAATATTTACAGCTATTCAGTTTTTGCCAAACTACATCATTGATTCTAAATTAATTTTTTTCTTCATTTATTTTGGTATCTTTGGTACGAATTTGTGAAGGGGTCTGGGACATTCCATTTTATTTGTACAGGTGTGAGCCCTACTAGGATGCATGCAAACTCGACGTCGTCATCAATATCTTGCAAAAAGTAAATTGGAAATCTAATAGAAGCTTGGAATAAATTATAATCAAAGTATTATATATTTAGGTCTACAGTTGCAGCGATTGCTATTGTTATCAACATTGATCATGTTTATTAACCCCCACAAAATCAGATTCGAAATGGGCATTGGGTCTTGGGTAACATGGATGAACTACTGGGTTAAAGGGACTGTACAGTACTGGTTGAGGTAAGGGATTCATGTTTTGAACATTTCTAAGTGAGATAATAAGAAACCTCTTATGAAATATGAAAGACCATGTTATTTTAAGAAGGATTCAACGTTTATTTGATGAAAATTGGTTTTGAAATGGCTGAAATATCCCAAAAAGTGAAAATAATAAAAGGCGACATGCCACAACTTTATTAGGATCTCTTTGTTTCACCTTGTTTTTGGATATCTCAGCCATTTCAAAACCGATTTTCATCAAATAAACTTTTGATACCCTTTAGAATTGCATGCTCTTTGGCATTTCATAGAGTGGGTTCTGAATATCTCACAAAATGTTAAAAGCTAAATCCTCACCTCGACCAGAACTGTACACACCCTTTAACTTGGGTTTATCCTCCAACTTCACGATGATTCAGAAAGGCGTAGGCCTAGTATAGGCTCCTTAGTTCAGGTTCATGTATACATACATATCAAGATATATGATTACATTCTCAAGGAATAACATCCAAGATGAAGATGGGGGAGGGAAGAGAAACTGGGGTAGAGCTAGTAATCATCGATTTTGATCGATAAAATCTCTCTATAAATAGTTTAATTCAATCAGCTTTAAAAAGGCATTTTGGATCGGCATTCAAAAATCAAAAGATGTGCTATGTCCGACAAAATCAAATCATTTTCCCAGTCCATACATGTACAAAATTGCTCTAGTATTACGGTTTGAATTGCTCTATCAACAATTTTTTGATGTTCACTTTATCATTGCCAACCCTATAGTCCGAAGTTCTCGTCACGTACCATCGTCGCCTCTACCACCACGACCATCATTGAAGGAAACCAAAATCCACAAAGAAATATGGATTGAGTGAAAGCAGCAACATTAGTAGAACACATCACTGAAAGTTTAAGGAAAATCGGGCAATCAACGCAAAAGTTATGAATTTTTAACGTTTTGATGTTGGAACCACTGGTTGCATGACATCATGTGCGGGCAACAACATAAAGAAAATAAAAGAAAACAAACATTTTTTCACTTTTCTTGAGTAATGGAAGAGCATTTGATTAACCACTTTCAGAAAGTAGGGGGAATGATTACTACCCTTAGCATAAATTATGTCAGTATCAATTAAGTTGCGGGAATGTGTAATTTTATTGATTTTTTTGTGGAATTCTCTTTATATTTTCTTTACATTGTTGTCCACTGAAGACGTCATGGTCTCTAGTAATCTCTGTTTTTCAGTGATTACAACACCAAAAATATAAAATCGAATAACCTTTGCATTGATTGTCCGATTTTTCCTCAAACTTTCACCGATGTGTAATGCTAATATTGCTGCTGTCACTCAATCCATATTGTTCTTTGGGTTTTGGTTTCCTTTAATATCAACCATCATCACTTATACCATCATTGCTTTCATTAGATTACCATGCACGACCATAAACATCATTACTATCATTTCACAACTGGATATCATCTTATCATCATCACCACGATTATCACTCGTATTACCATCGTATACATATCACCACAAGCAATAAATCTTACACCACTATCAATACTTTTTTTTTCATGTCATCAATCCATCAACAACAACTTCACGAAATCTCTTTCAAAGTTTTCATCATCATCATCATTATCCTCAGTCTAAATAAGCATTGCGACTGGCAATATATTCCTACTCGATCCCTCCCTCCAATGCCCACATGGCCTAGCACCCTTAATTGAATTGATGAAGAGAAACGATTGAATATTAAAACACTGATTTTTGTTTGTTTGTTTGTTTGTTTGTTTGTTTTTTTTGTTTGTTTGTAAGAACACTAGCCGCATTCACACGTACAAAGTGGTTACCGAGCGCGCTCCAAAAGTCGAGTTCTTGTTATACTCGCAACTTTTTATAAACTTCATGATCGATATATTATAGAAACAAATACCTGGCTTTAACTGGTATCAGATTCCCAGATGGGTTCATGACTTTGAATGTGTATAAACCATTTGTTGTCGACTGACACCCAAAAAGGGAAGCCATGCGTGATTTGTTGTCTCGAAGTCGTGCAGTATCGTACATATAAAAAGTGATGAGATATTAGAGCTGTGATAGAAGTTTACCAGTATAAAGTTTATCAATATATAACCATATGTCTACTATGTGAGAGAGAGAGAAAAAAAAATCCAATCCACCAGCCCCGATTCTCAAGTAAAACACATTTGTAGAAGAGATTTGAAACGATCGTTTTATAATGTGTTATTTGGCACAAAATAATTTCCCTTATTTTTAATAATGGTAATCGATATCCAAATGAAAATCAATTTGTCATGCAGATATTAGCCAAATTTAAGATCTTTTCATTAAGTTGGCGCAACGAGCATCAGTTCAGAGTCACAGGGGCTACTTTCGAGTTTTTATGAAATACATTCATAGGAAACTACATGTACTGATGAACGTCTCATCATAACTTGTAACGCTTCATGATACGAATTGTATCGATTATACCATAATAACGACAACAGCAACAATAACCACTCCTTATAACCCGAAACACTTCATACTTTAAAACACTATTAACATATCTAAAAATCCTTCGATATGTCAGTCTATCATTCCTTGGAATGAGCTTTTCATAATTCTTGAAACTAATTCAACCAAAACTCTCAGATTACCGTTGTAATCCTTTTGCCTTTAAAAACAAACATAACCCCATTAATATTAGATTCACTAAATACGAATGTAAAAACTATAACATCTTAACTAATCAACCATTATATTCATGCCTTCAAAATAACCTTGTTATCTTACATGAGTAAACCTGATGTCTATAACATATACTATTTTACCATAACTGATGTCATGAAATAATATACTAAAACATATTCTCCTTTCAATCTTTAACTCTCTTTTTACTTATAGCAATCCAATGAATATAACTACAAGGATGTTAGCATAATCATCCCTATAATTTCTACTCAATGATTCACTATCTTTAATCTCTAAGACTGCAGGTCATTAGTGCGCACAAGACCCTTGAAATAATAATATTCCACCCTCAGTCTTCACTTGATCAACAAATAATCATTTGCTCTGCAAATGCATTTCTTCATAATATTTTTCTTGAAACACTGATAACTTCACATAACATGGTCGAAGGTATATACCTTGCCATTACTCTTAACTCTCATAACTTTAAATGAAATCTATATCAACCTTGCCCTTCTGAGGCCAGACATACACTATTCACTAGCATTTATATATACAAGCACTACAGGGTGACAATAAACTAGACATACACAATGTAACCAACTACAGCACTACAGCGTTCCCACACTCTGGTAGGGGGCTTAATCCTAGAACTAAACAAATCATAGACTGCCCAAACTTCCTGCCCCAGCACTGTACACAGCATCTCTAACAGCTTCTTTTATTCAAGGCTTGGTAATACTCTACATCAAGCAGTCTCTTCTCTTTCAGGTGAGGAGAAGAGTGAGGAAATCTCCTCATAAAGCTCAAACTAAAACAAAGAGACTGGCTGACTGTTCAGCACCGTTTTCTCAATGAATAGAGTAGAGGGACAGAGTTAGGGAGAGAGAGAGAGAGAGAGAGAGAGAGAGAGAGAGAAAGCAAAAGAGGGGAGAGAGAATTAAAGCAGGCAGTTACACTAGTCTATGTTCAGACCCTTTTTGCGGAAAATTCACCAAGCATTGAGTTCACCCTATGACACACTATATTTACATTTCTAATAATTTAAAGATGAAAAGGTAACATACGGTAACCCCAAATGCATCCTCAAAACTGTAAGTCACATCAATGTTATATCACCATACCTTTTGCACATATAGAAATACTCCAAGTGGGTCTAGATTGTGAGACTACTCTCTTACTCGGAGAAGTTCTCATAAAGTTTCTTACCAGCATTGTTTCTCACCCCTGAAGCTTTCTGGCCAGTTCTTTGTTCTAGTGTGAATCATGGGGTGCGCTGGCACTCTTTTCATTACACTCCTTCAATACTCTATGTACTACACTGTGCTGGGTGTGTTCCTACTCAAGGAAGGTATATACAATTCTATAGTGCTGCATGCGTAACAGCACTGCTTCTGACCCAACGTGTGTCAAACTATTTTTGATCACGCACCATATACATAGTACATTGCCTTACACATTCTCGACTCATTCATCAACTCACATGATGTTGTGTCTGACATCATACAATTATCTATCATGTCACACATACACAATTAATAAATAGATAGCAAAGGTATATATTATAACACATTCAGTCTTATCATAGTTTTCTTGCCAGGTGAATTTATGATAAATGATCCTGGTTAAGATGGAACGTTCTTGTTTCACCAGCATGTAGAAAACTTAGATGGAGAGTGACATGGAGCCTTCATTCACTCAAGTTTCTTACAGAACATAAAATCATTGCATTTCTGTTCACAAAAGCATCTCATACAGTTATAGTTCTCATTATATTTCTCGAAACATGTTTGGTTCAATAATCATTCTGAGAGAATAACTATTAAAAGTATGAAGAAGGTATTTCTTACCTGAATAGACAAGAGAAGATAAGACACTGTGTCAAGCTTGGATGCGTGGTACAACAGAGTGAAGAACCAAGCCAACATCCAAGCTGGTTGGGCTTTTCTTATCTCTCTTCCAAGAAAGGGGCTGGGCCACTCTCCAAATGGGGAGGGGCAGCATCTCACTTTGAGGGACAAATAGCTTTTTACCTTCATGGTCAATTGCCATTAGGACACAGGGGGACAAACAATAGTAACAACAAAAAAATAGGGGGGGGGCAATTCTGTGGGGCTCCACACCGATAACTACAAGTTTGAACAATGATAGCACCCATTATTATGGTTACAGTTCGTTATTTAGAAGGTTCGTTATTCAGAAGATTCTTTATTCCGAAAGTTCGTTATTCCGAAGATTCGTTATTCCGAAGGTTCGTTATTCCGAAGTTTCGCTTTCCAAAGGTTCGTTAATCCGAAAATGAAACAAAGCTCGTTATTCCGAAGGTTCGTTACGGACCCTATTTCATTGTCGGATCAACGAACCTTTGGAATAACGAACCCTATTTTATTTTCGGATTAGCGAACCTTCCGAATAACGAACCGTATTTCATTTTCGAATAAACGAGCCTTATCGGAAAGCGAACCCTAGTTTTTTCGGATAAACGAACCTTCGGAATAACTAACCTGCGGAATAACGCCACAAATATTCGGACTAAAGTACCCTTCTTGATTTTCGGATTAACGAACCTTCGGAATAACGAATATCCGAAACACACAGATCCCCTATACCTAGAGGTTTGTTAACCCGAAAATCAAGAAAGGTTCGTTAATCCGGACATTTGTGACGTTATTCCGAAAGTTCGTTATTCCCAAGGTTCGTTAGTCTGACAATGAAATAGGGTTCGCTATTCCGAAGGCTCGTTTATTCGAAAATGAACTAGGGTTCGTTATTCCGAGGGTTCGTTAATCCAAAAATCAAACAGGGTTCTGGAACGGGTCATAAGACTTTGTGAACGTTGTTAAAACGTTTTTAAACGTTGTAGAGGGTTTATAAAAGTTTTCTGGATGTCCATAACGTCCAAACGTTTTTCTGTCGGTCCTTAAAAATTTAGAAAGGTTTTTTAGTGTTATTTTAACGTTTAAAAGAAGTATTTATAACGTCCAATTGAAACGTTTTAAATACGTCGAAAACCTTCCACAAGAAGACGTTCTGAAAAAGTTTTGATAAAACGTCCAAATAACGAACTTGGAATGTTTCAAGAACGTTTAGAAAACGTCTTTGTGTTAGCTGGGTAAAGACGTAAAATTCAAGTCAGTTTTGTGACGTATTATCCACTTCGTATTTACGACGTATTAGTGAAAAAAAATACATTGCTTTGCAACCTATTTACCACGTCATATTAATGACGTGACGTTAGATTTACGTCAGTTTTGCGACGTCTTTGTGACTTCATATAATTAAGGCCTACGAATTATAGATTTATAGAGTTATATCAGTTTGCGACATACTGTTGTCAGAACGACGACAGTTTCACGTCAGTCAACTGTCAAAAATAAGATTGTTTTTTGCTCAAATGGAACACATAGAGAGAATTCATTATCTAGACTTCAGAAAGGCGTAATGATTGTCGTTTGTTTGACGTAAATAAGCAAAGAAAACAGACGCTATTTAGACGTCTCAACCTGACGCCAAAAAGTCGTATTGGTGTTTGAAGACATCTAAAAGACGTCATATTTGTGACGTCTTTCTGACGCCTTGTTGGTTATACAAAGATGTCGTAAAGACGTGTGAAATTACTAATTTAATGTCTTATAAACGAAAATAACAGGCAGATACTTGCATCATATAAACGTGTCAAACTGACGTGAATATGTCGTATTTTTCAAACTGACGTCAATATGTCGTATTTTTGCTCAAATGGAAGTTGTCCCAAAGATGTCATTGGTGGTCATTAGAGTCGTCTTAATGACGTGTAAAATACAATTCTAAAGACAAGATGTACGTCAGAATAACGTCATGAGCACGTCGTCTCACGTCAATTCATGCCTTTTTGATGTATATTGGTAAAGAAAACAAGAAAAATGTCTGAAAGACGCCTTTTTCACGAAAACTAAACAAGGAAAATGGACGTGATTTTGACGTCATGTTTAGATCTTGGCCGGTTAAGGTCTAATAAAGTGCATGTGAGCACCTTAAGATACAACCATGATACAAATCTGGTTCCTAGCTAACATTTGGACGTTTTCTAAACGTTCTTGAAACGTTCCAAGTTCGTTATTTGGACGTTTTGTCAAAACGTTTTCAGAACGTCATTTTTCTGGAAGGTTTTTCGACGTATTTAAAACGTTTCAATTGGACGTTATAAAAACGTTTCATAAACGTTAAAATAACAATTAAAAACCTTTCTGTACATGATTTTTAAGGACGACAGAAAAACGTTTGGACGTTATAGACATTTAGACAACTTTTGAAAGCCCTCTAGAACGTTTAAAAACGTTTTAAGAACGTTCAAACAGTCTTGTGACCCGTTCCAGAACCCTGTTTGATTTTTGGATTAACGAACCTTCGGAATAATGGGTTTGATTTTTGGATTAACGAACCTTCGGAATAACGAACCCTATTTCATTTTCGAATAAACGAGCCTTTGGAATAGCAAACCCTATTTTATTTTCGGACTAACCAACCTTCGGAATAACGTCACAAATGTCCGGATTAACGAACCTCTCTTGATTTTCGGGTTAACAAACCTCTATAATAGGTATAGGGAATTTGTGTGTTTCGGATATTCGTTATTCCGAAGGTTCCTAAAATTCTAAAATCAAAAACGGTAGGCCTAGGTTAATCCGAACATTTGTGGCGCTATTCCGCAGGTTCGTTATTCTGAAGGTTCGTTCATCCGAAAAAATATAGGGTTCGCTTTCCGAAGGCTCGTTTATTCGAAACTGAAATAGGGTTCGTTATTCCGGAGGTTCGCTAATCCGGAAATAAAATAGGGTTCGTTATTCCAAAGGTTCGTTGATCCGACAATGAAAAAGGGTCTGTAACGAACCTTCGGAATAACGAGCTTTGTTTTATTTTCGGATTAACGAACCTTCGGAATAACGAATCTTCGGAATAACGAACCTTCGGAATAACGAATCTTCGGAACAACGAACCTTCGGAATACTCACCTTCTGAATAACGAACCTTCTCAATAACGATCTGTAACCATAATAATGGGTGCTATCATCGTTCAATTAAACTTGTAGTTATCAGTTTCCTATGAATGCATTTTATAAAAACTCGAAAGTAGCCTCTGTGACTCTGAACTGATACTCGTTGCTCCAACTTAATGAAAAGATCTTAAATCTGGCTAATATCTGGCAAATTGATTTTCATTTGGTTATCGATTACCATTATTAAAAATAAGTGCAATTATTTTGTGCCAAATAACACATTACAAAACGATCGTTTCAAATCTCTTCTACAAATGTGTTTTAATTGAGAATCGGAGGTGGTGGGTTGGATTATTTCTCTCTCTCTCTCACATGGTAGACATAAATGGTTATGCTGATATTGATAAACTTCATACTGGTAAACTTCTATCACAGCTCTAATATCTCATCACTTTTTATGTGTACGATACTGCACGACTTCGAAACAACAAATCACTCATGGCTTCCCTTTTTTGGGTGTCGGTCGACAACAAATGGTTTATACACATTTAAAGTCATGAACCCACCTGGGAATCTGATACCAGTTAAAGCCAGGTGTTTGTTTCTATAATATATCGATCATGAAGTTTATAAAAAGTTGCGAGTATAACAAGAACTCGACTTTTGGAGCGCGCTCGGTAACCAGCTATTTTGTACGTGTGAATGCGGCTAGTGTTCTTACAAACAAACAAAAAACAAACAAACAAACAAACAAACAAACAAACAAAAATCAGTGTTTTAATATTCAATCGTTTCTCTTCATCAATTCAATTAAGGGTGCTAGGCCATGTGGGCATTGGATGGAGGGATCGAGTAGGAATATATTGCCAATCGCAATGCTTATTCAGACTGAGAATAATGATGATGATGCTGAAAACTTTGAAAGAGATTTCGTGAAGTTGTTGTTGATGGATTGATGACATGAACAAAAAAGTATTGATAGTGGTGTAAGATTTATTGCTTGTGGTGATATGTATACGATGGTAATACAAGTGATAATCGTGGTGATGATGATAAGATGATATCCAGTTGTGAAATGATAGTAATGATGTTTATGGTCGTGCATGGTAATCTAATAAAAGCAATGATGGTAGTAATGATTGGTTGATATATCAAGTGGCACCGTTGTACACATTGAGACTTGAACTGGTATCAACTGGGAACTTCAACTCGTATCAACTTATAGACCAGTAGCCTTCAATTGGTATCAAATGGTACAAAATGACACTTGAACTGGTATCAACTAGTACCAGTAAGACTTCAACCGACAGAAACTGTTACCAACTGGTACAGTGATACTTGAACTGTTATTACAACTGGCCATCAGTAGACTTTTACTGGTTTCAACTGGTAAGCAGTGCAACTTCAACTGGTATAAACTCGTACCAGTATGTTTAAACTGGTATCAGCTGGTACCAGTACGTCTTCAACTGGTTTCAATTAGAATTGCTCATTTTGTTACTGGAAAGTTGGAGTTACCTTGCTGGTTTCAACTGGAACCAGTTGAAACCTGTTAAGACCAGTTAAGACCAGTTAAAACCAGTAACGACCAGTGAAAAATGCTTACTGGTTTCTACTGGTTTCTACTGGTTTTTTTTTACCTGGGAAAGGAAACCAAAACCCAAAGAACAATATGATTTGAGTGAACGCAGCAACATTAGCAGTACACATCAGTGAAAGTTTGAGGAAAAATCGGACAATCAAAAGTTATTCGTTTTTATATTTTGGTGTTGTAATCACTTGATAAAGAGACTACTATAGAGACCATGAAGTCTTTAGTGGACAACAATGTAAAGAAAATATGAAAAGAATTCCACAAAAAAAAAAAATCAGTAAAATTACACATTCCCTCAACTTAATTGATACTGACATAATTTATGTTAAGGGTAGTAATCATTCCCCCTACTTTCTGAAAGTGGTTAATCAAATGCTCTTCCATTACTCAAGAAAAGTGAAAACATGTTTGTTTTCTTTATATTTTCTTTATGTTGTTGCCCACACATGATGTCATGCAGCCAGTGGTTCCAACATCAAAACGTTAAAAATTCATAACTTTTGCATCGATTGCCCAATTTTCCTTAAACTTTCACTGATGTTTTCTACCAATGTTGCTGCTTTCACTCAATCCACATTTCTTTTTGGGTTTTGGTTTCCTTCAATGATGGTCGTGGTGGTAGAGATTACGATGGTACGTGATGAAAAGTACTATAGGGTTGGCAATGATAAAGTGAAAATTAAAAAAAAAATATTGATAGAGCAATTCAAACCGTGATATTAGAGCAATTTTGTACATGTATGGACTGGGAAAATGAATAGAATTTGTTGGAAATAGCACATCTTTTGATTTTTGGCCGATCCAAAATGCCCTCAAAAGCTGCTTAAATTAAACTATTTATAGAGAGATTATCGATCAAAATCGATGATTACTATAGCTCTCCCCCCCCCCCCCACAGTTTCTCTTCCCTCCCCCATCTTCATCTTGGATGTTATTCCTTGAGAATGTAATCATATATCTTGATATACATGAACCTGAACTAAGGAGCCTATACTACGCCTTTCTGAATCATCGTGAAGTTGGAGGATAAACCCAAGTTAACCCAGTAGTTCATCCATGTTACCCAAGACCCAATGCCCACTTCGAATCTGATTTTGTGGGGCTTAATAAACATGATCAATGTTAATAACAATAGCAATCGCTGCAGCTGTTAGCCTAAATATATAATACTCTGATTATAATTTATTCCAAGCTTCAATTAGATTTCCAATTTACTTTTTGCAAGATATTGATGACGACGTCGAGTTTGCATGCATCCTAGAAACGAAAGTCTTGCGAGACACAGGAAAAGTGTCAGCAGACGGCGAACAAAACCACAGAAATACCACCTATAAGCTAAGGCAAAGGCGAACGCGATGCCGATGACATGTGAAGTGTAAACCACACACACACACACACACACACACACACGCACACACACACACACACAAACACACGCATACACATACCCATATACACATAAACCCGTTGTTATGTTTCTGTTTGAAGGACGGCGTCCCATTCTCACATTGTAATCGGATTCTGTAGTTAGCAGACGACCATGCCAATGGTACTGTGTATATACAGTACAAACTCAACGCCTAACTGCCCAAGTCATGCGAAGTCCACGCACATGCGTACAAAAACCAACTTGTACACTGATAGTCTTTGCTCAAGTGACACAATTGGCACTTTCGACGCGTTAGGGTTACGGAAAAAAAAAATCGCAGCCCGGAGGCGCGGCCGGCCGCGGACGGATCGTACGCACGGTGTCTGTATGGCTACCAATAGTAGAGCGGTTAAGCCCTCAAAATCACGTGAATTGTGCAAAATTTGACTAAAGCATGAGACTTTCACCAGTGTTAGTACACTAAGAATAAAGATCGGGAGGTAAGTCTGATTTGAACTCTGATGACCTCCAGAGGTCAATGTACTTTAGATATCAGAAAATCGATGTTTTTAGATTTATGAATGATATTTGTGGTTATGTTGCACTAAACATGCATTTATACCACAGAGAACTCATTTCCAGATTCAACAGAGCACTGACAGGTTTTTACCTTTGACCTCTGATGACCTCCAGAGGTCAATGAACTTTAATATCAAAATATCGATGTTTTTAGACATTTGTGAATGATATATGTGGTTATGATTCACTAAACATACTTCAGGGAAACCATTCCACAGAGCATTGACAGGTTTTAACCTTTGACCTCTGATAACCTTTGGAGGTCAATGACCTCAAGATATTATATTGATCTGTGATATCATTGGTTAATGGTAACCATTGTTAAGATGTACAAAACAAGCATATCTGTCCAATGAAATTGTCTTCATATTCTAAAGAGCAGGTACAGGTTTCTACCTTTGACCTCTGATGACCTTGAGAGGTCAATAACCTCAGAATATCAGAATATTGAACTATGACATCATTGGTGAAAGGTCAAACATGGTAAAGATATACAAAACAAGCATATCTGTGTACAATGACATTGTCTTCATATTCCAAGGCACCCAGACGAGTTTCTGCCTTTGACCTCTGATGATCTCGAGAGGTCAATGACCTCAAAGTATCAGAATAGTTTGGCATCATCAATGGTAAACATGATGATGTTCAGGAGAGCACTCGTAGGTCCTGCTTATAGTCTGGGTGCCAAAGGCTGAACCTTGTTTTACCGTCCACCCAATCTTTTTTTGACGGTTTTACCCTATATCGGGGACGCTGAATCCGAATCTGCATGATGCAACTTTTGCATCCTTGAGGGTTTTGAGATATTCAAGATGGCCACCAAAATGGCCGCCCAAACCGGAAATTCCCATGTATTTTCTTCTAAATGGTGAGGAAATTGAAAACAATTGATGGTTTTACCCTATATCGAGGGTGCTGAATCCGAATCTGGCTGATGCGACTCTTGCATCCTTGAGGATATTGAGATATTCAAGATGGCCGCCAAAATGGCCGCCAAAACCCGGAAATTCCTATGTATTTCCTTCTTAATGGTAAGAAGTTCAAAACAATTGGTAGTTCTAAGCTATTTCAAGGGTGCTGAATCCGAATCTGGTTGATGCGACTCTTGCATCCTTGAGGATTTTGAGATATTCAAAATGGCCGCCAAAATGGCCGCCAAAACCGAAAATTCCCCTGTATTTCCTTCTAAATGGTGAGAGATTGAAAAACTGTTGATGGTTCTACCCTAGTTCGAGGGTGCTGGATCAGAATCTTGATAAAACTCTTATATCCTTAAGGGTTTCTAATTGAGATAATAAAGATGGAAACCAAAATGACCGCCCAAAATGGAAACTCAGATGTAGACCCCCTTTTTCCTTCTAAATGGTGTAAAATTGAAAACAAATTGATGGTTTTACCCTATTTTGAGTTTGCTGAATTTGAAGCTGCAGGATACAGCTCTTGCATCCTTGATGGTTTTGAGATGATAAAGATGGCCGCCAAAATGGCCCCAAATGGCCGTCAAAAACGGAAATTCCCATGTAGGCCCCCTAATCCGTTCTAAATGGTGTAAAATTGAAAACAATTGGTGGTTTTACCCTATTTTGAGGGTGCTGAATCCGAACCTGGTTGATGCAACTCCTGTGTTTTGGGGTTTTTGAGAATTCCAAGATGACCGCCAAAATAACTGTCAATATTGAAATTTTTGAGACCCCATTCAGCACCCTCGACATTTTGTTGTTGCCATTTTTGCATTCCTTATAGGGTTATCAGATGTCCACGATGACCGCCAAAATGATTGGCAGAAATTGAAATTCCAATGTTAATATTTTTTTTTCTAAATGGTGAAAATTTGAAAATAAATTGATGGTCTCACCCCATTTCGAGGATGCTAAAGGCTTTGAGATATTTACAAATGTCCTGTATAAACGAAAATTCCTTGATATTTTCTTATAAATTGTAAAATATTGTGCTATAACGTGAAACGAGGGATTAAAAGCAATAATCCGTATTCTTGAATTCAACTCGGTTGAGCAAATTTGTCAAATCAGCCAACAATTAATGGCATCCAAAATGACTGTCACAATGGTATTGTAATATACTGAGATATTCCGATATGTCTCAAACGGAACTTTAACACGCAATGGAAAGCAAAATGATATTGACATCATATTGAAACGTACAAACACAAAGATAAGACTGAATTTTTTATGCACAGTTGTTATAAAGTAATGTCTGTGGTAGCCAATAAGAGCTCTGCAGACTGATGTGAAGTTAATCCTTTTTGGCTATAAGAGTAATATCAAACTAGAACCGGAATTTGTCAACACTGACAAATTAGGTGATCCGATCTCTTCGAAAATCAATGATTTGAGTCCTGATCCAAATATTCATGACCATAGAGGTTTCATCTGTGTTGACGGGACATTGGCCGTGTGATGTTTGGATTCTCATTTAGAAAAGGGAGTGAGACCTGCCATCTTTGGTACCGAATTCCGTATACACTAACGGAAATACAGAATGAAGTATATTTGACCTTTGACCGCACTTTGCACACCCAAGATGGCGTCTCAGCAAAAAGTAATTATCTCATGAAATGATTCTTTTAACATGGTCTTTGCGTGTGCAAAATATGGGAAAGATAGGACATGTATTCACCAAGATACAGGATGAAACATTTATGACCTTTGACCCTAATTTACATACCCAAGATGGTGTCCGATCAAGTAGTTGTTATTTTATGAAATAATGTACGTGACATGTACTAAACATGTGCAAAATATGGGATTGGTAGCCATTGTTGTTGTTCATCTATTGCACAGAAAGTAGTAGAAAGAAAGAAAAATAAAGAAAAAAATTATGTTATTTTATAGAAATTTGAAGGAGAAGCATTAAAAAATCAGAAAAAGATAAAGTAAGGAAAGGGAGGTTAAGATTAACTAAAGAAAAAGAAGAAAAAAAGTGTTTAAAAAATTTAAAAAAATATTGGCAGGGGTGAGCCTCGAACCAGGGACCTTAGGATTACGAGTCGGATGCGCTATGCAATGACCTATTTCATTCTCCATAGGCCCTGTGTATTAAGCAAAATGACCCTGCATCGAAGCCTCGTGCCATTTTCAACCAAGTTTTTCGACGTGATGCCGACGTCGTATGAAAAAATGGAGGGCACACTAACGATAGCCCAAAGTCTCAGCTACAACATACTTCAATCTGGGAGAAATTCACTGAAGCATAAGTGAGCTAGTGCTCGAAAAAGAGAGTCATGTCAATTTTCACTGCCAGAAAAACTGCTCTCCCATAGAGATAACACGTAAACTGGTCAAATTTGACAAAATTACTTTCAATCCATTTTTACGAGGTGATACCGTCATCCAATCAAAATGCTTTACGAACATTAATGAAAGATCATTTCATAAGCTACAACATACTGAAATCTGGTTGTAAATTGACAAAGGATAAGTGAGATACACTCGAGTGAACTTGAAATTTGATGACGTCATTTTGAAAATTTACTTTTTTTATTTTATTAAGAAATTTGATATCTTTTAATCATTTTGTCAGCATCGCCAACCCATGAAATAACATGTCCAACCCATCAGCTTTCATAATATGTAAAGAAAATGGGGGGTTACCGTCCATCCTGACGAGTAAAATCGGATTTAAAATTGGCGGTTTTTTGGCATCGTTGCACTGTCTATCGCCATTGACGCGCGCGCGGAATTTCAACTTTGACGGGCCCGTATGACGTCATATTGAGTCGGGTTGACTTGAAACTTGGTAGAAATATTCCTTGACATTTTAGGCATCCGATAAGAGTAAAATACGGGAAATTTCCATTGCATATGAGCTGTGTGTGCGAATATGTGCGCGCGCGTACGCGTCCGTCCAATTTTTTCAATTTTTCAAAAAATGCTCCAAATGGTCTGAAACGTGTGCAAAAGAAATTTGAGCTCGATTTGAGTATACAAATATTTCAACGCGCGCGTACGCGCACGTCTTAAGGTATAGATGAATTTTGAGAATATGAGTAGAATGCGCTTGACCTGAAATATATGTGAAGTAAATTTCATTGAAAAATTCCATTCCATTAATGAGATATGATTGAGAATGTGTTTTCATATAATGACGTCATAGTGACGTCACGGTCGACTGATCACTTTGATTTTAGTTCGATTGCCGTCTTTGGGAGACGATACATATATGGTATAAGTTTGAAATTGATAGGAGGACGACTTTCTGAGCTAATCGATACACAACTTTTGGGGAGAAATAAGAAAAAGAAGAAGAAAGAATCCGTACAGAAACAGAAGGTGATCCGAGAGGATGCTCGGATCACCTAATTATGGCCTGCTGGTATTTGGTGTCGAAATTTTTTTTGTATTTTTATGAGTCTCGCCGCGTACTCTTATAAAACTTGTGGCATATTCTGATTACGTCACTAGAAATGGTTGCATCCATGACCACTATAGTAGATATCAATATAAGGGTAATTTCAAAAGCACTCTGCGTGATTATGATATTCGTAAGTACTGGACTATCAACTATTACCTTACATGTTGTCGTTTGTTTTAACTGCGAGTTACCTGTGATTTTTCCATCCCCTCGTGTGTATATATGATATCGTCGCTTGGTCGACAAGACCCTGTATCTGAAATTTTAGTGAAAATGACTTTTTTGAATAAACAGTCAGATAATCAGTTAATGATGTCCTGTCCAAACGTTAGCTGTCTTACCCCAAAAATGAAGCTACCATGGCATGTCAAAGGAAAAGTTCTTTCATTTGTTATAGTGCTTTGGCTGCCATGTTTGTTTGCTTTTTGTTTTTGTTTTTGTTTTTCTCTCCTGAACATGTGACATTTTGTAGATACGAGGTTTGTCGCCACATTTATTATATATGATATTACATCATATTGAAGAAAATTTTGAAGCAGAACTATAAAAATGTCCAACTCTTGTCTTCAACAATGTCATCAAGACCACCAATATAAGCCAATTAACCAATGTGAGTGTTCATGGATGAAACGATTAAAACTGTTCATGGATTAAAACAGGTAATGTTGGGAATCTCGGTATACTTCTCTACATCACTATCACTATTTGATCGAGATGGGTATGTCTTGTCCACTGATTGTTAGTGTTCAAAACGTATCCATGATATGTAGATGAAACAGTGTAATCTTTCAAACATTCAACCGCATCTGTAGTCTTGCAGGATTCATTCCTGGCACAGCTGTATCTTACAAACTCCAAGATATCCGGTAAAGCTGGTTTCACAGTACAGCAAGTTCAAACTGGGATGTACAATATGCGTTCGTTTATCAGCAGAGTATGGTTGGGTTTAGATTTTGCCATTGACGAAAACCTGAAATAGGGTAAAACCATCAATTGTTATCAATTTCTCACCATTCTGGCGAGCATTTTGGCGGCTATCTTGAATATCTCCAAACTCTCAATGATGCAAGGGTGGTATCGTCCAGATTCGCATTCAGCACAGTGATCGAAATAGGGTAGAATCATAAATAAAATTGTTCTCAATTGCGAAACATTAGAATTGGAATACGTGGAAACTTCCGGTTTTGGCGGCCATTTTGAAATCGGAATAGGATAGAACCATCAATTGTTCTCAATTTTAAACCATTGAGAATGAAATACGTGAGAATTTCCGGTTTTGGCGGCCATTTTGGCGGCCATTTTAAATATCTCCAAATCCTCAAGGATGCAGGAGATGCATCATCAAGATTCGGATTCAGCACCCTCCAAACAGGGTAAAACCATCAATTGTTTTCAATTTCTTACCATTTAAAAGGAAATACATCGGAATTTCTGGTTTTAATCGGCGGTCATTTCGGCGGCCACTTTGGCGGCCATCTTGAATATCTCAAAACCCTGAAGGCTGCAAGATTTGCATCATCCAGATTCGGATTCAACACCATCGAAATAGGGTAAAATCATCAATTGCTTTCAATTTCTCACCATTTAAAAGGAAATACATAGGAATTTCCGGTTTGGGCGGCCATTTTGGCGGCCATCTTGAATATCTCAAAATCCTCAACGATGCAAGAGTTGCATCATCCAGATTTGGATTAAGCACCCTCAAAATAGAGTAAAACCATCAATTATTTTCAATTTCTCACCATTTAAAAGGAAATACATAGGAATTTCCGGTTTGGGCGGCCATTTCGGTGGCCATCTTGAATATCTCAAAATCCTCAAGGATGAAGGAGTTGCATCATCAAGATTCGGATTCAGCACCCTCCAAACAGGGTAAAACCATCAATTGTTTTCAATTTCTTACCATTTAAAAGGAAATACATCGGAATTTCTGGTTTTAATCGGCGGTCATTTCGGCGGCCACTTTGGCGGCCATCTTGAATATCTCAAAACCCTCAAGGTTGCAAGATTTGCATCATCCAGATTCGGATTCAAAACCATCGAAATAGGGTAAAATCATCAATTGCTTTCAATTTCTCACCATTTAAAAGGAAATACATAGGAATTTCCGGTTTGGGAGGCCATTTTGGCGGCCATCTTGAATATCTCAAAATCCTCAACGATGCAAGAGTTGCATCATCCAGATTTGGATTCAGCACCCTCAAAATAGAGTAAAACCATCAATTGTTTTCAATTTCTCACCATTTAGAATGAAATACGTGAGAATTTCCGGTTTTGGCGGCCATTTTGGTGGCCATCTTGAATATCTCAAAATCCTCAAGGATGAAGGAGTTGCATCATCAAGATTCGGATTCAGCACCCTCCAAACAGGGTAAAACCATCAACTGTTTTCAATTTCTCACCATTTAGAAGGAAATACATCGGAATTTCTGGTTTTAATTGGCGGTCATTTCGGCGGCCACTTTGGCTGCCATCTTGAATATCTCAAAACCCTCAAGGATGCAAGAGTTGCATCATCCAGATTCGGATTCAGCACCATCGAAATAGGGTAAAACCATCAATTGTTTTCAATTTCTCACCATTTAAAAGGGAATATATAGGAATTTCCGGTTTGGGCGGCCATTTTGGCGGCCATCTTGAATATCTCAAAATCCTCAAGGATGCAAGACTTGCATCATCTAGATTTGGATTCAGCGTCCTCGAAATAGGGCAAAACCATCAATTGTTCTCAATTTCTCACCATTTAGAAGGAAATACATGGGAATTTCCGGTTTGGGCGGCCATTTTGGCGGCCATCTTGAATATCTTAAAACCCTCAAGGATGCAAGAGTTGCATCATCCAGATTCGGATTCAGCACCCTCGAAATAGGGCGAAACCATCAAAAAACATTGGGTGGACGGTAAAACAAGGTTAGGCCCAAAAAGTGGCTTTGGCACCCTGACTATTATTAACAGGGAGGTGAGAGCTCACCTCCCTGTTATTAACGAGCCATTACCTTTTACCTATGAAAATCACACAAGGTCAAATACCTCTAATGAAATGTGAGGATGTTAATATTGATATTGCGATAATTAATAGTTAATAATTGTTTATAATGTAGGGCTTACAAACCATGCATTTCTGTTACCAAAAAACTGGCTACTCATTCTGCAGAACTTTTCAGGTAATTATCTCAGTCGGATATGTGCACAGAGCAAGGGGTATCGATCTGTTTTCACGTGGGGGGGGGGACTTGGAAAATATGTAAAAGCATAAGTTCATGGTGCAAAGGAATGAAGTGGAGGGGGAGGGGGAGGGTGTGGGTGGGGGATTGGATTTTTGCAGGCTTAGACCTGAAATCAGTGATTCAGTGTAGCTCTTGTTTAGCATGTGTGCGTCATCACTTATACGGAAGTTGATGGGGTGTGGGCGCATCTCACCTACCCCCCTCCCAAAGACGAAGTTTTTGATTTTTTTTTTTTAGAATCTGATGCATACGTTTTAGGGAATATTTGGAAAATTATGGATCGCCAAAGTGTACCAAGTCTATATGGATGGAAACCTAGCAAGGGCAGCGTTGGCGAGAGTAGGATATTCCACTCCCATTCGAGAGAGCTCTTGTCTTTTGAGAAATGAGATTCAACGATCCGGCACACATGCACTTTTGAAGGAATATCTCAAAATTTGTATCAGAAAGGTGTAGTAAGTCAGCCATCTATGGAAGGAGACCAATTGACAGAAGGATGTGGGTGGAGATATCCCACTCCAAAATTATGGAGTTTTTGCATTTTTTTTGTTTGCAATTCAATGATCTCGTGCCACTCTTGGTTGAACTACCATTTTGAAAAAAAAAAAAAGTCTATACCCAAATGTGTAGCCATAATCAATGCATGGAGGAGAGGTTGATACAGCGATCGAGAGGAGGGTGTGAAAGGGGCTGTCCCCCAACCATTCCCATGCGAGGGAGCCTTTGCAGTAAGAATAGAAATGTTTAAAAAAAAATCTTGTATACACATTTATGATGGAATATTTGGGAAATTATCAGTAAAAGGAGTGTACCAAATCTAAGGGTAGAAACCGAGGAGGGATTGTTAATTGAAAGATACACTACCCCCTCTAACAAGAGGGATTTTCTTTAATATGTCGGAACTGAAATTAAAGATCTAGTACATACTTTTTGATGATATCGAACAAAAATGGGACAAAAGCTCTGAGCGTATATGGAAGGGGACATAACGAAAGATAGTGTGGGGGAGGGGGTATGCAAAGGAGATTCTGCCTTTTAATCTGGTGCATACTATAGCTGAAATGTTCAGTGACAATTCATTTTCTGTCAAAAAAGTGAGGGAAAAAAATCTCTATCTCAGGAAATACTTGGAGGCAAAGTTGTATGTCCCCACCATTCCCCCTCCCTTATTTTCTCGGGAGGCGGGGCAAATGCCTCTTGCCCTCCAAAATGAACACTCGTGCATACATAGGAAAGCCTTTTCATCTTTGGAATTCAAATAAAAATATCTCTTAAGAACGTTTTTCATAGAATCAGGGAAATTATAATTCCCCAAAGTATGTTATATCTCTGGAAGGAACCAAGCAGGGGGAAGGAGTCTATTGAAAAGAGATATCCCCTCTCACAGAACGGAGATTTTGCATTTCAGAATTAAATTTCAACAATCCGATGCACACTTAAAATGAAAAATTTTGGCAGTTTTCTGTCTAAAAAGCAAAAAACAACAACAAAAACTAACAACAAAACATAGTCCACATTTCGGAATTTAATGGGGTGGGGGTCAACTATCCCTGCCACCACCCCACCCCTCCTCCAAACTGATGCCCCGGTATGTGCATGTGTTTTATTCCACTTGTTGAAAAGAAAAGAGAGTTTTAAGAAACAATATTTACATTGTTCAGTGGTCGCTATCCCAGTCAAGTAAACTGTTTATCAATAAGGTGATTTCCATCACCTGTACACCTTAAGATGATGTAGGCCTGGTATTTGCCTTGCACGTTATTACATCTATTTCTTTTTTAGTATTCTCGTTTATATTTTGATGTGAAAGTTGTTTACTTTGCCACGATTTTATTTGCACATAGAAGAAATAATCCAAGACTGAAAATAAAACTGATACAATATTTAATGATTGACATGATGCACATATTGTGTATTTCTATAGCAATAAAAGTGAGCAATTCAAAAGGCGTGTACTCATTTCACATGAACATTGGCGATGATCCTCTGACCTCTGGAGGATATTGAAAGATATGCATCAAAGTGTAAGAATATTGATGTCTGGTCTCATTGGTTTGTAATGGCCAGCTGCTTATGAAATAATAATTGTATAAAAAATGCATCGTGTGTGTGTGTGTGTGTGTGTCCAAAATTGTATGCAGAGTATTCCACACACAGTTCAATTTTGACTTCCATCTAGGACAATGAGCGGTTACTTTTTTCTCAACTACACTGTAATATCAAAATCTATTGAAAAAACACGGTGGCGGCTGGGTCTAACACATTATCATTCCTTTTCGTTGGAGATCCATGCCGGATAGTCAAAACAATGTGTTTTAAACAAACATAACAAACGGATATCTCAGACCTAATTGTTATAACAAAGCATCATATCCTCATATACCCAATCCAACCCTCTATGCCCAGACAATGTAAACCACCCCATGGACTTACTTGGAGCTTTAGAATATCGTTTGTCAACAGAGAGAGAGACATCCAAACCTTTGCAGTGCCGACTAAGATCTGCCATGGAACTGATTTGTATTGGCTCTGCATCACTGACAGCAGATCTCGTTTCCTATTCTCCTTCTTCTTCTTCTTCTTCTTCTTCTTCTTCTTCTTCTTCATTATACTGTGTAATCTTGTAATATTCTGCCATGGAGCCTTTCCTTAATTGGTTAAAAAAGGTATCCAAAGAGCTATATGAAGCAAAAAACAACAAACGCAAAAACAAAAAGAGAGATTTATGTATCTTTAATAACAGAGCTGAATATTGAGCATCTCTCTCCTGAAGTGTTTCAAAGAGATACAAGAGACAGTGGCCTAGAGTAGCCGCCACCTTTTTTTGGAGTAGGCCTACTTTGTGTTCTTGCAAATGATGCCTGACATATTTGGTCATTGGCCCTTTTTGATGAATGCAGCAATGGAGCCACAACTTCCTGCGGAGTGGATGTTGTGGGGTTCTTGATGCAGAACATCATCGCTGAATTTGCCTGTGCTGTACTTTCTTACAGGGATTGCCATTATAGTTTTGTATTGTTTTGTTTTCTTTTTCTTTTTCAAGTGTGGCTGTAACACTGCTTGTTTTGCATATGATGGTCATTGCAGCTAAAGAGTGCATATCTTCTCTGGATCATTCCAAACTTCATGATGTTTCACCTGGGTGAATGGATCCCAGATGATGCATGCATATTCCAGGACAGTCCTGAGCGGCATGGAGTAGCAAAACGCCTGAACTTTATGATACTCATATCTTCGTCTGGAGAGAGTCTTTGGTTGAAGAAGTATAACTTTTTTAAGCTGCTGTGGCGATGTGATTTCAGCTGAGCCTCCTATTGGAGTAGACTCCAAAATATTTTGCACAATCCGCTTTCTCCATGGTTTGCCATGAATGCTTATCTATTCCCTGGGTAGGTCTCGGATGGCAATAGCTAGTTGCAATACACAGGATTGCTTCATGTGGAATGCATGTTGGGGCCTCACAGTGTGTCGAAGTTTTCACGATGATCCATGATGTCGCAGCTGTGGACTGTATACTCCAGGACCATGAGTCATTCATCGCAGTCATACTGTAACAACCCATCAGCTTTATACTAACCAATACTGGCCCACTGTAGTATCCCGCAGTTATATGTATACACATGTATGCCGCCACCTACGGCAATAAGTTGTTGTTATCATGGCGAAAGTGCAACCGCCAGCCTCACTCTAAGATGCCTGACAATAAAGTTGAGTTCTATAATTCTTGAATACGGTCTGAGTTTGTCAAGTGTACACAACCGTACATTACAATGGCGACGAGTAGTGGAGCCTCAGTTCAAGTTTTAACTTCATCCATATTGCAGTATGTGAGATATCTGACTTCTACCAGCGTCATGTCTGCCCACGGTTGTGAGTGAGTACCAAGATTAGCCCCACACATTGCCATTTACGTATCGTCAATATGTCTATGCCAGTTCTTCCGCCGTTTGATCCACACGGTGACAGTGCGTCCCTGAGTCGAGATGGGAGCAATACATCAAAAGATTCGAGGGGGCTATGGTTGGGTTTAATATCACCACACCGAAACGGAAGAGAGCTTTACTCCTGCACTACGGAAATGAACTTCTGCAGAATGTGCTCGACACACTGCCCGACACTGGAACTGAAAATGATTACGAAAAGGCACGGGACGCTCTGAAAGCCCATTTCGTACCACAAAAGAACATTGTCTACGAGACGATTTTGTTTCGCCGCCTTGCCCGACAGCCGGATGAAAATGTAGCACAGTTCTGCACACGACTTCGGAAAGAGACAGAGAAATGTCAGTTTGCTGACGTCGAGCGTGAACTGCTGACGCAGATCATCACTGGTTGCCGATCTGGACAGCTGCGAAGACGAGCTCTAGAGAAGCAGATTTCTCTAAAAGAACTTCTTGACCTTGCTCGATCCATTGAACTGTCACAGGAGCGTGCAGATGGCGTCGAACGTGATACGTCATCACAGGTTCATCGTGTTTCTACACAACACAAAAAGAAGCGCTCAAATCACACAGGTACCCAGTCTGGTAGTGGTAAGACACCAGCACGCCAGAAGCAGAAGCAGGGTGACAAGGCAACGAGAAAGAAAAAATCAGAACAGTGTGGACACTGTGGATATGCTTATCCTCATTCAGGAGAATGTCCTGCCAAGGGAAAACGCTGTAACGCATGCAATAAACTCAACCATTTTGCTTCAGTGTGCCGTAGTGGAAAACCAGTTCAGTATATAGACGGTGATGACAATGCTGAACCTCACAATGCTGACAGCTCTAACCCACGGAGTTCTGTTGATTTCGTGCAGGACTATGTGTTCTCTGTATCCATGAACAAGCCATTGACACACGTGGATATAAATGGCATACCATGTTCCATGATCATCGACACTGGGTGTTCGCGAAACATTATCGACGAGAACACGTTCAAGAAACTGAACATGAAACTCAGGAAGACTTCCATCAAACTATTTCCATATGGTGCAAGCAAACCACTGAAAGTGCTTGGCACTTTTACTGGTCTCATTGAAACGCACAGGAAAACCACCGTAGCAGACATATGTGTGGTTCAAGACTCAGCAGGATGTCTTCTAGGACTCGGCACTGCACAGGAGCTGAACCTGATCACACTTCATCATGACACTGCCAATGCTGTCACCAATGACTACGAAGCTGAGTACCCAAACCTGTGGTCAGGTGTGGGGAAGTTGAAAGACAAGAAGGTGAAACTTCACATTGACACATCGGTTCCTCCAGTTGCACAGCGTTATTGCAACACACCGTTTCATTTGCGAAAACAAATCGAAAAGCAGCTTGCAGAGCTTCAAGAAGCTGACATCATAGAGGATGCTGTGGGTCCTACCCCATGGGTATCACCTATTGTAGCAGTCCCCAAACCAAATGATCCTGACAATGTTCGCATTTGTGTGGACATGAGAGCGGCTAACAAAGCCACATCATCAGGAACGTCATCCTACACCCACAATGGATGAAATCATTGCTGAGCTCAATGGATCGCAAGTATTCTCAAAGCTTGATTTAAAATGTGGGTTATCATCAGCTGGAACTTGAAACTGAGAGCAGATACATCACCACGTTTGCAACACATGTCGGCCTGAAACGATACAAAAGACTGAATTTTGGTATCTCATCAGCGAGTGAAGTGTTCCAAAATACAATTCGTCAGACAATAGAGGGCATGCCAGGAGTCCTCAATGTCTCGGATGACATCCTTGTCCATGCACCTGATCAAGCGTCACATGACGAGAGGCTGAACGCGCTCTTCAAGCGTACTACAGGAACGAGGAACTTACATTGAACAAGCAGAAATGCCAATTCTGCAAGTCCACGATCTCCTTCTTTGGCCTTGTCTTTTCAGCGGAAGGGGTATCGCCTGATCCCGACAAAGTCGATGCTATCCACAAAGCTGCACGTCCTAGACGAATGCTCAGGAAGTGAGAAGTCTTCTGGGCATGGCAAGCTACAGCTCGCGTTTCATTCCAAATCTCTCGACGATCACTGCACCGCTACGTAGCCTCATGACAAAGGGAGCAAAATTTGAATGGAACCAGGAGCATGAAGCAGCCTGGAACGCATTGAAAGGTTCCCATATCGAAGAGCACAGTCTCAGCATATTTTGACACAGCGAAGCACACGACCATACATGTCGATGCCAGTCCAGTGGGACTAGGTGCTATGCTAGACACAAGAGGGACAAACAATCATCTATGCCAGCCGTTCCCTCACCCCTACAGAACAGCGGTACAGGCCAAATCGAAAGAGAAGCCCTGGCCATAGCAATGGGGTGTTCACCGCTTTCATACGTACCTTTTTGGTCGCAACTTCACAGTGGTTACGGATCACAAACCACTGATCCCTATCTTTGGGAAGCCAAAGATTGTACCATCAGCATGCATTGCCGACTGGATGTTGAAACTCCAGCACTACGACATGGATGTTATTCACGCCCCTGGAAAGGAAAACCCAGCGGACTACATTTCGCGGCATCCATGTAACGACAACCCTTCTGCATCACTGCCTGACGTCGAAGCTTACGTCAACTTTGTGGCCCATCACGCAACACCTAAAGCTGTCAGTCTCGATGATATTCGCAAGGAAACAGCTCGTGATCCTGCACTCCAAGCCACTATCAAAGCGTATCGCGATGGAACGTGGGAAAAAATCAAAAGCACTGATCGCGCAATGTGGAATGTCCGAAAAGAGATCGCAGTCACTAGCGATGGTGTTGTCCTGAGGGATAAGCGTATCGTCATACCAGAATCCCTCCATTCGCGTGTCATAGATATCGCACATAAGAGTCATCCAGGAATGACGCGTACAAAAGCATTGCTCCGCTCAAAGGTGTGGTTTGCGTCAATGGATAGAAAAGTAGAAGCTCTTGTTAGCGAGTGTCCAACATGTCAAACAACCTGTGAAAATCGCACACCATTGGAACCGCTGAAAATGTCAGAAATGCCAAGTGGGCCATGGCAGAATCTGAGTATCGACTTCTGCGGGCCATTTCCCACAGGGGAATATCTGATGGTATTGATCGATGAGTATACCCAGTTGTGAAAATTGTGAGTTCAGTGTCCGCAAGAGCTGTGATACCAGTTCTTGACAAAGTCTTGTCTGTGTTTGGATTTCCAAAAGTCATCAAGAGCGACAATGGAAGCCCATTCAACTCTAGTTCATTCGCAGAATACGCGTCTCACTGTGGATTCAAGCACCGCCGCATTACTCCACACTGGCCTCGAGCGAATGCCCAAGCGGAAGCATTCAACAAGCCACTCATCACAGCTATTCGTGCTGCTCATCTTCAAAGGAAAAACTGGAAGCAGGAACTCTACACGTACCTCCGCCAGTATCGCGCCACGCCACATTCCTCAACAGGTGTTAGCCCATTTTGTTTGATGTTCAATCGCGAACCAGTAACGCGCCTCCCTGACGTAGACGCAGGTACTCGCGACAACTCGAACGACGAAAACGCGGCTAGCCATACAAAAGCGAGAGTAAATGATCGTGACGCGAAAGCAAAGCAGAAATCCGATGCCGACAAGCGACTCCGCACAGCAAAATGTGACTTCAAAGTTGGTGATACCGTCATTGTGCACAAAAATGCACAACGCGACAAATTCGACTCTCCATATGATCCTACGCCATTGGTGATTATCGCGAGAAAGGGAAATATGGTTACAGCCGAATGTCAGTCCACATCCAGGAGGATCACACGCAATGTATCCTTCTTTAAGCGATCACCCTCTCAGTCACAGCTCGCTCAAAACTCTAACATCTCTAACCAGCATGAAGAGCATGTGGAACCTGCGGTTACACGCCGCACCAGAAATCCACCTTCTTACTTGAAGGATTATGTAAAGTGATTTCAAAGCAAAATTCAAACAGGCTTATGTATAAACTACAATGACTCCTCAAAATTGTGAAGAGGTGTACTGATGACAGAAGATAAGAAGTTTATACGTTTTATTGTTCAGAAGATAATTGTTTGATTATAATAATCATGTATTGGGGTTTTAAACACATACATGTATACATGTTGATAATGTATACTGTGTAACATTTTTTTAAACTCTCACATTAAAGAAAACAGGAGAAGTACTCAAAGGTTTTATTTGTATCACACATACAAGAAATTTTGTTGTAATTAGGTAGGAAACTTTGGAAAATGAGAAGTTACAAAAAGTGAAAATGAAGAGATAAATGTTCATACAGTAGCTTTACTGTAGCAGTATACAATATGTTAAACTGGAAGTGTTTGAGGAATATGAAACCAGACAATTTTGTCTTTATACATGATTGTTGTTTAAAATATGTGAAATGAATGTTACTGTGTTTTCGGTCCAATAAATTACTCACTCAAGCTGTGTGGTTTTTTTTTTTTATAAAACATTATACAATGTACAGAGGATGTTTTGATGGTTTACACATGTACGTAGGTCTGTGAAGTATATTGAGACAGTTCATATTATGAAAGTCCCATGTCATGTAATCGTGAAAGTTCTGTTTTAAGTTTTGCATTGTGAAAGTTCCATTTCATGTAAATATGGTTTTACCAAGTGGTTTTATACTCCACATAATGTTATATAGGACAATTTAAGTCTGTTTTGTGATATTGTCAGTTTGTAACACAAACCACCATTTGACTAATTCAGTTCTGAAGTATACTCAGTTACCCATTATTATTTAGCAGTTACAATATGGTTAGAAGCAGACATGTATGCGAATGAAACAACTTAAAAACGTTTGTAAATGTTTTCTGGTTTTATTGAAATACTCAAGAAATAGCAAATCATACAGTCATAGCAAATTGATTGTGTTTTGTGAACAAAACAAATCTAAAGAAAGGGAGGGATGTAATATCCCGCAGTTATATGTATACACATGTATGCCGCCACCTACGGCAATAAGTTGTTGTTATCATGGCGAAAGTGCAACCGCCAGCCTCACTCTAAGATGCCTGACAATAAAGTTGAGTTCTATAATTCCTGAATACGGTCTGAGTTTGTCAAGTGTACACAACCGTACATTACACCCACCAGCTGGAAACTATGCAAATATTGCCCATGAGCTTGACACTTAGGCAAACCAGTCCCATAATGAGTCCGACAAATGGGGGAAAAGATCTATGAGACTTACACTGAATAGATTAAACACTCTGTATATCAGTCTCGTGGGCCTTGTTTTCCTCGAGTGTCGAGATAATGGTCATATTTACCTATATTTGCTAGTCTCCATAACTAACCCAAACATAACAGTTATACTTGAGGTCACTGCCATCACTCAAGAAACTTAAGCTTTATTTCTGAAGTAATCGACCTCTGACATTTCAGAGACCTGTTACTATAAACCAATGCTCTGTGGAATTGCATACATAGTTTGATCAAAACGTCAATGCGTGATTTGTGCATGATTAAGCATTTACGATTAAACCAATGAAGCCGAACATCAATACAGGTAAGCCTACACATATTCTGATATTCTAAAAGCTCGGTGACCTCTCATTGTCCTGAGAGGTCAAAGTTGGATATAATGCACAGGCTATACATACATGGAATGACAAGATTCTTCTATTATACAACACCTTAGAATGATGTCGAATTGTGATTGGCCAAGAACATGTCACATGGCATTCAATAGAAAATACCTATCAAACTCATTGAGAGTGACAGCCGTGCAATAGGCCCATGGCAAGGGCCTATTGCACGGCTCGAAGGTACTATAGCAAGGCTTCGCGGGGGGCTACTAATGCACGGCCGCTCACACTAGCAAAGCGCCAGCAAACTACGTGCTGCGCTGCCGGTAAGTCTCACAGACCAGGCGCGGCGGAGTACTGCAACGTTAACGTGTGTAATACGCGCAGCTAGTTGCATGTATTGCGGCCTTACCTACGGCTGTGTTTTTACTTTTGACTCCATCTGCTACATGGACCACAGTGATCCCAAAATCAAGACTTCATTTCAAGTTGAGAAACCGTACTTTGATTATTTTTCTGTGTTTTTATACAAAATCATTTTCGAAAATAGACAAAGTCTAGACCTAACGCTACTAGTAGATCTACTGACATCTCAGATCGGCCTACCAGTCAGGCCTAACTCGATCTAACGTTAGTGTAGAATGGGTACAATAATAGACCATGCAGAGTTTGTGATTCCTGTGACTGTGTGGTCGAATCATGACGAGTGTTTGAAAGCAGTACACTGGGTGGTTTACAATTCTCGGCCTAATTGTTACATTTATTTTTGGGCCTTCCTGAGTTGGCGGTCACTTATTTAGTACTGTGATTGTGGACAAGGTGTTGTATAAAACGAATAATTTATGATTTTGTTCGTGCATTGGGGCACGTAATATCGCACTCGGCGCGAGATTCGCCACTGGTCTATTCAACGCGGAGCTACGCGCCTTGTTGAATAGACCAGCGGCTTATCTCGCGCTTCGTGCGATATTCGTGCCCTAATGCACTCACAACTCATAAATTATTCGTATATTATAGCATAAATGATTGTACATCGGGTGTAAGTTGACCATTGACTATGCGTAGAATATCAATATTCTGATAGTTTGAGGTCATTGACCTGTCACCTTCCTCAGAGGTCAAAGGTAGAGACACGTGAGTAATTTCTCTTGCTCTGTGGAATAGGAAAACAATTTAATTGTAATACAAATAAATATAACATCTAAATCATGTTTATCATCAACCAATTGCACCAAATATCGATGTTCTGACATTTTTAGGTCATTGACCTCATCATAGGTCATCTGAGGTCATCAGAGGTCAAAGGTAGAAATCTGACTCGAAAGGCTCAGTGGAACATTGAGGCAATTCCTCTTACAAAAATTAGTTTTTAGTACATACTTATCGTGTTTCAGTTATGAGTGACGCATTAAAATATCTATTTTCTGACATTTTGAGGTCATTGACTTCTGGAGGTCATCAGAGGTCAAAGGTAGAAACCTGTCAGGGCTCTGTGGAACAAAGACAATTTCACTGTGACAAAAATTAAGTTTTAGTACATCATTATTGTGTTTATCATTAACCAATGACGCAAAATATCAATTTTCTGACATTTTGAGGTCATTGACCTCTGGAGGTCATCAGAGGCCAAAGGTAGAAACCTGTCAGGGCTCTGTTGAACGTAAAGACAATTTCACTGTGACAAAAATTAAGTTTTAGTACATCATTACTGTGTTTATCATTAACCTGTTGTGTTATATGAGCGCACTACATTTATCACAAGTGTACGCATATTCCATGTATTCTATATTTGAGTGATACGGTCAGAGCAGCAGTCATTACATGACGCTAGTTTGTGATAGTGGATTAAAGTTGTTCATTTTATCGTTAAACAACTATGTCCTCTGTTCATCATTGAATCCGGTCCACTATTACAACATAACCAATGACGTAAAATATCAATTTTCTTAGATTTTGAGGTTATTGACCTCTAGAGGTCATCAGAGGTCAATTCAGACTTACCTCCCGATTTTAAAATTAATCTTATAGCATGTACTAACAATGGTGAAAGTTTCATGCTTTAGTCAAATTTTGCACAATTCTTCGGCTTATCTGCTCTACTACAAAGAGATTGTAATCTCTTTGATGGCTACGGATCAACCCCCAAACGGAGGGCTGTGGAGCTGGGATTTGTAAAAACGCCGGGATTCGTAAAAACGTCTCGCCGGGATTTGTAAAAATGCCGGGAATTGTAAAAACGTCCCGCCGGGAAATGTAAAAATCTCGAATATTACATCAACGGGATTTGTAAAAACGTCTCGCCGGGAAATGTAAAAACGTTCAATTTTGCCGGGAATTGTAAAAACGCTGCCGGGAAATGTAAAGATCACGTAGGACCTACATGTATTTCAACGGTACATGCATGTGTGAGAATGTGTTTGTAGATGTTTAGTGATTCACACTCTGCACTTATTTACGGGAAGGAGCCGAACACGTAATGATCTCAGCCGACGACACCGTGATGTAAGCAAAAGTATCCGTTTCTTTATTAAATTTCTCTCAGCACATTTAGCTGAAAAGTTGGACGCATTGGTTGTCGAGAGAGACAGAAAAATGAGCAGTTGGAAGCTGGAATGACGAAATGAGAAGTGAGTCGAAGAGGGAAAAAAGAGAGCATATAATTATGTAAACAGCTCGGTCAGACCCGAAAAGGTCGTTATGACCACAGCTGACCATGCCTCATGTTTTCATGTCTGACCCTCATGTTTATGCCGCATAATGATGTTCGAGGGGAACGGTGGAGGAGAGGAGTGCTATTAATGGTCTTCGGTGAGTGAATTATCGCGGGCGAGTCTATGAAGTTATGGTCAGCTGTTTATGTTTAGGAGCACAAGGCAGCGGAGATGACCCACAGAGAGAGGGGAAAGGCAAAGAGATCGGAGCGGAGAGAGAGAGATTGTAGAGGAGAGAGAAGCAGAGAAAGTTGAGCTGCTACAGTAGCTCCCCCCCCCCCCTAGTGAGCGTCAGAAACAAAGTAGGATGAGGCGAACGAGAAGAAAAGAAAACAATTCCATGCAATACAAGTGAGCGAGAACATAACACTACCTTCAGTACAAATTTGTATCAAATATTTGAGAACTGAGTCATACACAGTACATGAAACTATGTAAAGCATAAAACAAGGCGAAATCGATTGAACTTTATCCCTGTATCATGTAATACATGTACGTTAGGGATGTACGAAATGAAATTCATCAATGGCGAAATAGATTACAGATTGACGAAACTTTGCCCTTTTTTTAATGCACCTGCACACAATTAAGGACGATCTGAGTGCGAAAGTAACGAAAACGAATGGCGATGGAAATTGAGGAACGCAGTAAGTGCACGAACGTTGATGACAAATATTTAGAGTCTATAGCTACACGAATAATTTGATATCTCACGTAATAGACACTGCCAATAACGCGTTGGTGACAAAATCTATTAACATAGACATATATGATACATAATTATATACATGAAAATTGCCGCCTATCAATCGGCGGCAATCATGGAAACAAAAATGAGATGACATATTATAGCTTACGGCAGAATGATTGAATTGCAGGAAGGAGTGAAGTTTTAGATGGAAAATCGTAAAAAGTGTATGGAGAAAGAAAACGCAAAAGAGTGAGGAAGAAAAAGCGAAGAGAATCAGAATTATATGGGCGATAATCACAATGGACGATAATGAAATGTAAACCAACAATAATGCGAAGTGGCGAAAGAAATAAAGCAAGGAGGATAACGCATAAACAGGAAAATGTTCAATGTTCCATAATAAAGGCAATGTTCATTGTTCAATATTCAATATCCATTGTTCAACATAGAAGTTCAACGTGAAACGCTTTGGGGCTACAATTAACAGAGTGTCCGTGACTAATTATATTGTGACAAAGTCGGCTAGTCGCGCGTCGGCCAACGAACGTTCCTATCCGAGCGAGTGCGGGTATGGGGCTCTCGGGAACGGTCCGGCGGGGGAGGGCCGGCAGATGGAAGTAAGGCCTGCGGGGATGGGTCGGGCTCGATGTCGTTTGCGCGAGACCGGGGAAGGCAGTTTCGACTTCGAGGTGCGCGAGTATTTATTAGTTCTGCTGATTACGGGGAAGGGACCGTCGTATGGTGGCTGCAGAGGTCGGCGAACCGCGTCGTGGCGAACGAAGGTGTGCGTGCATGTCGCTAAGTCCTGCGGGAGGTGCGACGAAGATTGCCGTGGTCGCGGGGTCGTAAGCCGAATGGATTACATCGCTCGTTGTAGTCGATGGGCGTAATTAGCGGGATCGTCGTCGGCTGCCGGCGGCGTCGGGTCGACGAATTGTCCTGGCAAGGGGAGCGTGGTGCCATAGACCAGTTGAGCGGGAGAAAGATTCATGTCGGCTTTCATAGTCGTGCGAATGGAAAGCAGAACCATTGGCAAGGTCTCGGTCCATCTGGTATGATCACGCGCGGGCAATGAGTGAGGCTTTAAGCTGGCGATGAAAGCGCTCAACGAGGCCGTTATTTGCACTGGGATGATAGGCTGTCGTGCGTATGTGTTTAGTCCCGAGAAGATGCGTGAGCGACGCGCGAATAGTCCGGATTCGAATTGCCGACCGCGATCAGTTGTGATTGTTGACGGGGTGCCAAAGTTCGAAACCCAGTGCGTGACGAAAGTTTTCGCGACCGTGTCTACGGTCATGTTCGTCATGGGGACCGCCATGGGCCACCGTGTGAAGCGATCGACGCACGTTAAGAGGTATGAATACCCCTCGGATGGAGGCAGCGGACCGACGATGTCGATGTGTATGTGACTGAATCGAGCGTCCGGTGCGGCGAAGGTGCCGATGGGGCTCACGGTATGACGGTGAACTTTTGAACGCTGGCATGCGATGCATGATTGGGCCCATATACGCACATCCTTGTTCATACTGGGCCACACAAAACGCACACGATCAAGCGCTGTGTAGCTCGTGTCCCGGGGTGGGCGAGGTCGTGGCACGGCGTTGAATACCGCTCGCCTGTACTCGCTAGGGATGAAGGGGCGGGGGCGTCCGGACGATGTGTCGCATATCGTTTCGTTTGAATCGGCGATTTCGACTGATTCCAGCTTCAGCGATGTACTCCCGGGATCTCTCGACAATATGGCAGCCAGCTCCTCACAGTCGCGCTGTTGCCTAGCGACTGCCGCAAAATCGACAGGGAGGGATCCGCGGGAAGAGTTGAGTGCGTTGATGCCGATTCGGAACAGCGCATCAGCCACGGTATTCGCCTCGCCCTTTACGTGCCGGATGTCAGAGGTAAACTGTGAAATGAAATCGAGGTGGCGTATTTCGCGTGGAGAGTATCGATTGGACATGGCGCGTAGGGCGTGCGGGAGAGGCTTGTGGTCGGTCAGCACATGAAAGGAACGTCCCTCGAGGGCGTGGCGAAAGTGACGGATGGCGAGGTAGATAGCGAGAAACTCTCTACCAAAGGTGCTGCATCGTGTCTCAGCTGGTTTCAGTTTTTGCGAGAAGAAGGCGACTGGTTGCCAGTGGTCATCGATTTGCTGTTGCAAAATACCACCGACGGCAACATCGGAGGCGTCTACCATGATGTTCAGTGGCGCATCGATTTGAGGATGAGCGAGCATGGTGACATTGGCGAGAGCGGATTTAACCTCCTCGAAGGCTCTAAGCGCATGTTGGTCGAGTTCAAATGAGCGTTTGTTTTTCGTTGAGAGGAGCGAGGTCAAGGGGTGCACGATTTGTGCGCAGCGAGGAATGTGTAGCGGTTTCCAATATCTCTGTATTTAATTGTCTGCCTGCTGTCAATCATACTGTCTGACAACCCAGCATTCTGTCAACAACCACGTGAACTTTCTTTGTACGCCGGCACGAGACAGGTGCGCGCTACATTCTCCGCCTTTGTCATCGTGCCGAGGTACGCGTATTTCACATTCCAACAGTAGTCGGATTCTCATAAACACACCCTTTGTTTTGCTGTCACGGAAACAAGCTACCAATTAGTGGCGAGCTGTGCAGTCTCACCAGCCGATTACCACTCTCAAAGCTCCTGTCCGTGACGACTTTTCTCTGACCACGCTGTTTCATTTTCCACGCTTCCTGACTTCACGATTAGCTTTCATCCCGAGAGCACGTCCTAATCGTTGGAGTCACTCACGTCCGCATACTACGTCCGTATGTACTTCCCACGTCTTCTCGCGCTGACGATACCTCGCGCCGTGGACTGTCATTTCATACGGATTATACTCGATACGGATACACTTTCCCGGATTTCGTACTTCGCGGCATTCGCTGCTTCTCACATCGCGGCTCGCCCTTTCTTCAGGCTACACTCCAACCTGGGGATCTTTACATCGCTACATTCAACGCGATCGGCGCCTCGTTACATCGCTGCATTCAACGCGATCTGCGTCCCATCACATCGCTGCTTCGGTCCTGCTTGCGAGCTGTCCGTGGTGTGCAGACTCTACCACAGCCAGGGACCGCGCAGTTCTTCTATCCAGCGCTCCAGCAGTGGATCGACTCTACCCTCGCTTGTGCTAGCCGCGGCACTCGGAGGATACTCCACGCTGCCGCTGGATCTTTTGTACATATTTCTATGGGACACTGTCGTCTTCGGACACCCTAAGTGTATTCGGAGTTAGTCCATATTATTTCATATTAGTTCAGGAAGCGCAATACCCATTACAAGGACACTGTTCACCTCTACTGGTGCCCTGGTGCTTTCCACACTACTGTCATATGGTCGCCTACCATTCCTGCTGGTGGTACCTTCAGCCCTGTTGTCCTGTTCGCCATTCGGTGAGTTGTTAGGTATTACATGATTGTAGGCCCGTACCATAATACCTACAAATGAATGGGCGATAAAAGTTGACCAATCCGAGGGATTCGCGAAGTTTCCTCACTGATGTCGGGACTGGAAATTCGCGAATGACGGCGACTTTACTGTCGAGCAGGTGGACGCTTTGGTAATCGACGTGGTGACCCAGGAATTCGAGCGCTTCGTAGCCGAATTCGCATTTCCTGGGGTTGATTACAACAGCTTGGTGGGCTAGGCGGTGGAACAGCTGCCGAAGATGTCGCTCATGTTCGTCATGGTCCACGCTCGCGACTAGGAGATCATCGATGTAGGCGTAGCAGGAATTTGTCGGGGGACAGACGGCGTGGTCGGCAATTAACGATATGGTGGGTGGTCGAATGCGTGGGCGACGAGTCTGTGAATGTCGTTCGAGTGAGGCAGGGATAGTTCGCTAATAAAGGCGGTGAATCGCGATTGTGTTAGCAGACGAGCGATAGCAGGGCGTGGCGACATGGCTGTCGGAAAGGTGATGCCTTGAATGCTCCTGGTGGTCGCGATGTCTATGAGTTTTCGTCGGTGGACATTGACCAAGAGCCCATAAAGGTTTTATGGGTCAAGGAATTCGATTCTGAAGTTGTTTTTATGGTCTGATGTCACTTTCCCTATAAGGTCTCCCTAAAGGTCATTTGGGGTCAAACCATTATATTCACAATAGGTAATTTAGAAAATGGCTTGCCTATAGTCAATGTAGAAGGAATGCCAGCCCTGCTAATAGAATTGCAGTTGTTGAGGGCTGTGGGAGAGGGAGAGGTAGGCTGTCTCACGAGTAACATCAATATATGTGCTTTCGTGTTAAGATTTCAAACACTATAGGTATACACTCATGAATAAGAACCCCTTTCTAAAAGTAATTAGGTTTAAGAGATCCTTATTTCACAATAAAATTTGAAGACTTGGTAACCCTTCAATTTCATTTTAATGATTACTTACGGTAATTTTTTTCTGCATCATTTCAATTATGGCCTGTTATAATATGGCTACACGAGCTTTTAAGTGAGGTTGCGTTCAAAGCTATGGAATATCATAGTTCATGTCACAATCATTCCATTAAGTATTTTCACATTACAGGCGCTAAGAGGAAATGTCCTCAGCGACTTGTCATCGATTTGCGGAATTCAATATATTTGTATTTGCTTTAATGACAGCCAAAAGAGCCTAGTTAGAATTATGGGTATAATGCCCTTTCAAAGAGTTTTCAAGATTTGATTATTGGATTATTACTTTCATCTTCATCTGCAAGGAATGCAATAAAAACATACATATATGAGAAATAGAATCCTATTGCCACCTAGTATATTAATAGTTTAGCAATAAGGGGGGGGGGGCTACTCTCTATATTACCAGCGTCCTTATGACGTTGCCACTAAAAAGAGAAGTGTTTTTTATTTTTCTGTTGCAGTTCAGGGATCCTCAATCACAATAGATATTCATAATTCAGATTTAAATTCAATGGAATAATAATTATGAAGATCACTCCTAATCTGGATGAAAAAAGAAAAAATCTGTCGTGTTTAAGAGAGTTTTTAGTACATCAGGTTGGCATCAATTTGCTATTTTCGAAAGTTCGATTCTAATGTCCTCGTGCCTCCACAGCTAAATATGCCGTTCAGAGAACATGACGGTCCTGGTGACGCCATGTACGTAGGGAACAAGCATAATATACTATATTTCACAGGTGCCACAGTGACACCATTAACAGGGTACAGATTGGCAAGAGTTATAAAAACTTTGTACGATCAAAGAGAAGAAAATACTTTACTGACTTACATACTATAAGTTACATAAGGAGTTTGAAAAGTAAAAATCCCAAAGATTACTGGAATATTATAAGTAGAAACAAAAAAGGAACTACAGCGCCTTCGAACATTTCAATAGAAGATTTCTTTGAACACTTTAAAAGCTTAAAAATCAAGCTTCAAATACTGATGTCGTCGAACTTGATTATGGCATTGGTATGAATTATGAATTAAATCGAAGAATTGATGAGTCTGAAGTGATACAGCAGCTTAAACGTCTTAAAAATGACAAGGCTCCTGGGGATGATATGATTCTAAACGAATTGTTAAAGAATAGTTCTAAATCTCTTTTGAAACTTGTTACCAAACTGTTTAATGTAGTGCTTGATACAGGTATTACACCCTCGAGCTGGGTGGTAGGCTTGATTAAACTTTGTTTAAAGGTAAAGGCTCACCTGATGCTGCTGACAACTACATGGGTATCACCTTCTTAAGTTGTGTTGGTAAGCTATTCACTGCTATTCTAAATGAACGCATTACTTTGTTCATTGACTCTTATGATCTACTTGGTAAAGTTCAAGCCGGTTTCCGGTCAGGTTATTCTACGATGGATCATATTTTTTCATTGCACGCAATTGTTGATTGGCATTTAGAAAAAAAGAAAAAAATTGTATTGTGCTTTTGTGGATTATAAAAAAAGCTTTTGATTTAGTTGATCGAAGTTCGCTTTGGATTAAATTATTGAAGGACGGGATTGATGGAAAATTATTGCGTGTAGTCAAAATATACGACAACGCTAATTTTTTTTTTATTCATGTTCCATATTCCACATTTCGTACAAGTTTTATATTCCATTTGATTTGAAGCAGAAATGATTTTTCACACAATGGTCAGTTTGAACCAATAATGCACAAATGTGTAAGGACATATAATTAACGTGTAATATGAGGAACCCATTAAAAAGCAAAGCTTGTAGGATGTGGGCTCCAAAAATATAACATAGGGTTTTAGTACAGCATATCAAAGTCAGAAGTGACGTAACATGCAGAATTCAAGATATCGAGAATATTACAATGTTTACGGGATGTACAAAGTATAGTATATAATGTTTATGATTAACTTATGGTATAAATGCTAAGAAAGATAGCAAGTTGATCAAACTGATGAGGTCATCCGAGCGAGGCATCATTTGAGTATATGCAAAAAAAAAAAATTCAAGCGATTCAGATACAGTGCAAAATTTCAAGCGATTCAGATACAGTGCAAATAAATCTTGCATTTCATATGGTGGTAAGTTTTTTTTTTTATTTAACAGTTTAGTTTATTTCCACCTGAACTTGTGGAAATAAACTAAATTGTTTAAACAAAAATCAGACTTTTTTCAGAGTAACGTAAGAGTAAGGTAAGGTGAAAATTTGTGTCCAATCTTATTTGCACTGTATCTGAATGATTTTGAATCTTTTTTACAAGAGAGATACAATGGTCTGAGCTCTCTATCTACATCAATTCACGATTGCTTTTATGAGAAAGAAATGGATGTTAATATAAATTCATTCACTCTTTTGTACGCTGACGATACTGTTGTACTTGCTGAAAGTGCGAATGACTTACAAAATGCTCTTAACGCTCTTTCTGATTACTGCCAATTGTGGCATCTTACTGTTAATACCACGAAGACGAAGGTTATTTTTTCTAGAGGAAAAGTCAGAAATATTCCGAAGTTTTATTTTGCCAATGAACCTCTAAGTGTAAGTGATGAGTATGTGTATTTAGGAACAAATTTCAACTATAACAATAGCTTTAAAAAAGCTATAATAAACAAGTAACTCAAGCACAAAGAGATATGTACTCCATGAAGAGCAAAATCGCATCTCTTTGTCTACCTGTTGATATTCAAGTTGAGCTATTTAATCAATTGATATTGCCAATTCTGTTACATGGATGTGAGGTTTTGGGTTTTGAAAATGTAATTCAAATTGAAACGTTTTATTTGAAGTTCTGTAAAGAATTGCTTGGTCTGAACAAGAGAACTCCCAATTGTATGACATACGGTGAACTTGGGCACTACAAATTAGAAAAAAAAATATCACTAGTCGAATGCTAATGTTCTGGTATCGTCTCGTATATGGGAAATCAGCTAAATTATCAAGCATCATTTATAGCTTTGAATTTTTCTCCTCTTTGAAGGGGAAAAATCAGATGGGTTGGATTCTCAAAGTAAAGAATATTCTTGATAGTTTAGGCCTTTCTGACGTGTGGAAGAGTCAAGCAAGTAATCTATCTTTATCTTCATTCAAAAGAATAATAGATACAAAAATTAAAGATATGAGTCAACAGGAGTGGCACAGTGATATTGAGTTAAACAATCAAGGCACTGTTTATAGAATTTTAAGGCAGCAATTATGCTTTGAAAAGTATCTTATTCGTCTTAATGAAAATAATAGGAAATCTTTAACACGTTTTCGTTGCCTTAATCATAAGCCTCCAATAGTGTCTGGGCGTTACAAAGACATTCCAAGAATTGAACGTTTGTGTACTTGTTGTTCTAAAACTATTGGTGATGAATTCCATTATTTGTGTGTATGTCCCTTCTTAAAGACAGAACGTAAAATATTTCTCGAAAAGTATTATAGGAAGTATCCTGACACATTTAAATATAATCAATTGTTCAATTCCACTAAGAAAAAGACTTTGTCAAACATTTCGAGGTTTTGTAAGGTAATAATGTCCTTTTTTATTTAGTTACTGTACTTTATTATTTCGTTTGATTTAGTTTATTTTATATACCCTTTGCGTGATTATTTGGATCAGGCAGTGCCTGCATTGTTAGTAATTCATGTGACAGATTTACATTTGTATAGTATATTATTTATAACATACTTTTATGCAAATTTTATTTGAAAAGTATGTTGATATCTTGTATATATTTGTATTATACATGTATATTATGTTAATTCTTATTTGAAATTTTTCTATTTTGTGTATTTTCAATTGACATTGTACTCCCATACCCCATGAGGGTCGTTGAGTAATAAATCAAACTTCAAACTTCAAACTTCAAACTTTAAACTAAGGAACAGTACTTTGACCTTTGGAGAGGGCAACTCCATATTGTTGGTTGAGGCGAATACGCTATAAACATGCAACAAGTGCGCACAGTCAACAAACCTCATTGAGACGTCATCCCCTACAGTCATCGCAGCTAACTCCTAATGGCCCGAATTCACGAAGGTGGTACAAATGAAACCATGGTTTAAACCATAGACAAAAACCATGGAGCGCCAAGTGTCGCATGGAATATTTCGTTACGAAATCAGTCATTTCGTCGATGAAATGATTATTTTGTAACGAAATGACATTTTGTAACTAAATGAACATTTCGTCCACGAAATGATAATTTCGTTAACGAAACGGTCATTTTGTCAACAAAATGACCAATTTTGTAACGAAATATTTCGTGCGACACTTGGCGCTCCATGGTTTTTGTCCATGGTTTAAACCATGGTTTCATTTGTACCACCTTCGTGAATTCGGGCCAATAAGTCGGACTTTTAGGAACGCACACAAAGCACCGGTAATCAGCCAGATTTGACGCAATTCATTATTGTGACGTCACAAGAGCTAAAGGACACGTCCACTTTTTTCTCCTTTTGAACTCTGAGCTATAAATAGCCTTCGAGTCGATACACACGAATATCGAGTAGCACCGAATAGTGTTTGTGGGTCCGTGTTGTCAACCTCCTTGTGGTGGCCCGGGGCAACTGATCGATCAGGTGACTGATTTATCAGGCGAATGACAACAATCTGAGACAGCAGCAGCAACAGTAAAGCTCTAAACAAGATGAATCCTACATGTTCACAGCCTGAAGCGGACACAAAGTTATCAGAGCAAGCATCTTTTGATGTCATACAGGAAGGCGTCTCCGTGCTGCAACTAAACGTAGAAGGCCTAACCAAAGCCAAGATCAATGTTATTGAACAGTTACTTCAGACACATAAAGCCACAGTAGTTCTTATACAGGAAACTCATGCTAAGGACAGCTCTTATCTCAAGATCCCTGGCTTCACACTGGCCGCACATACAGTAAGCGAAATTCATGGGATTGCAACTTTTGTCAAGAGTACTCACAGTTGGAAAGCATTGGTTTCATGTCCATCAGACTCACCAGTGAAGTGGACGGCAACGTTAGTTGAAGAGGTTACCATTATAAATATCTACAAGCCACCCTCATTTCCACTCCAGCCAAATACCCTTCCTATCTTCAGTGCTCCTTGCATCTACGCTGGAGATTTCAACTGTCACATTACTTCATGGGGCTACTCATCCTCTAATCCAGATGGTTTTGCACTAGAAGATTGGTCCTCAACAGCTGGTGTCCAATTACTATTTGACCCAAAACAGCCAGACAGCTTCCACTCTTACAGATGTAATACAACGTCAAATCCTGACTTAGCCTTTGTCAACTTTCAAGGCCCATCACCTCACCGGATTATCTTAGACCCCTTTCCCAAGTCACAACACAGGCCATCACTACTCATACCGGTAAACCCAGTCCGACCAGTCACAACCGACCCTGTTAAGCGTTGGAATTTTACTCAGACTTCTGCAATATGCTCATCAAGGCAGCAACGAATTCCATCCCGCGCGGCTTTCGCCGACACTACATCCCCACCTGGGACGAAGAATGTGATGCTATCTACAACCAATTCTTGCGATCTGAACCTGGAGACATGGCTTCCACCAAAGCCTCAGAACTGACTGATTGTCTAGACAGGAAGCGTCGTAAACGTTTGGAAGAAACTGTGCAAGGGATAGACTTCACTCTCACTCACTCTAGCAGAGTTGCTTGGAAGACTCTCAAACGCCTCACTGGAAACAGTACCAAATCTAGAACATGTCCCGAGTCAGCCTATTCCATCGCGGAACAACTTGTTAGCAATGGGCGGTTCAAGGACTGTGACATGACCCACACTCGATCTGTGAAACAGGAGACTTCCAACCTATGGCAGGCCCCGGGAGTGGATGGATGGTTGTCGGCCCCTTCTCTCAGGAGGAGTTAGCTAATGCTTTAGCCCTACTTAGGAGTGGAAAGGCCCAAGGTCCGGAAAATGTCAGAAGTGGTTTACAGATTTCTATTCCTGCTGTTTCACCAACCAAGTCATCCCTAAGATATGGAGAAAAGCCACTGTCATTGCTCTCCCAAAACCAAACAAACCAGTTGATGACCCCAAGAGCTACAGACCAATCTCCCTTCTCTGTGTCCCTTACAAGCTTCTGGAACGTCTCCTTCTGGCGAGGATAGAACCTGTGGTTGACCCACAATTACCAGATGAACAAGCGGGCTTCCGCCATGGTCGGAGTACAGTCCACCAAATTGTCAAGCTGACCAATGACATCGAAGACAGCTTTGAGAAGAATCACAAAGCCGGCGCCATCTTTGTCGACCTCACTGCAGCCTATGACACTGTGTGGCACCAGGGTCTGACTCTGAATTAAAGACAATCCCTGATCGCCACATGGTGAGGTTCCTCTGCAACATTCTAGCCAACAGGAGGTTCGTTCTGAAGACTAGTGATAGACAGTCCAGCAGACCTGGCCACATGATGAGGTTCCTCTGCAACATTCTAGCCAATAGGAGGTTCGTTCTGAAGACGAGTGATGGACTGTCCAGCAGACCACGCCAACTGCGGAATGGAGTTCCTCAAGGCTCTGTACTATCCCCCTTGCTCTTCAACATATACATCAGTGACACCCCCCCCCCCCCCTCACAACCTCACGACAATATGGCTATGCAGATGACCTTGCCCTTCTTCACTCTGACAGAGCCTGGTCAAATGTAGAGAATACACTCACTGCAGATATGTCGCAAATCACGAAGTATTTCAGGATCTGGAGACTCAAGATTAGCATGTCCAAGACAACGGTAACAGCCTTCCACCTGAACACCAAGGAGGCTAATCGGCAGCTCAGTGTCATTCTTGATGGAACACCTCTTCCATACAATGCCACACCAACCTACCTTGGAGTGAGGTTGGATAGGCAGCTGACCTACAAGGAACAACTCAGGGCCATAAGTGCAAAAGTGTCTTCAAGGAACAACCTCCTTCGCCAAGTTGCAGGCTCAAAATGGGGTGCGCGGCAACCACTCTCCGCACTAGTGCGCTAGCACTGGTATACAGTGCCGCGGAATACGCCTCCCCTGCGTGGTGTAGGAGCTCTCACACCAAGAAATTTGACTCAGTTCTAAATGACACCATGTGATTAATTACAGGATGTCTCCGGCCTACACCAACAGAATTCTACCTCTTCTCTCAGGCATCGCTCCCGCCCCATGCGCCGAGAACATCACACACATAGGTTGGTCACCAAGGCCTTCAGTAACCCGGACGACCTCCTCCATGACGTAGTTGAGGGCTCTGTAACTGTGGGTCAGCGGCATCAGCGACTGAAGTCTCGCTGCCCTTTCTCCCGCCATGTAGCAACGCTGAGAGGATCAGACTTTAACATCTGCCAGACATGGAGAACAAGCTGGGAAGACACCCAACGACCTGCCCAACTCGTTGTCACGCCCAATACATCTGTCCCCCAGGAGCAAACCTCTCAAGGAGTGAGTGGGTGTCTCTAAATCGGATTCGAACGGGAGTTGGGCGTTTCAATGCAGCCATGCATCGTTGGGGACTACGTCCGTCAGCAGCTTGCCAGTGTGGTGCACCAGAACAGACTGCTCAACACATCTTGAGTGAGTGCCCTGATCTCAGCCCTCCTGACAACATGGACCTAACACACCCTACTCCAGAGACTGTAACTTGGCTACAACAATTTAGGGCATTATTTAGCTGCTGATGCCTCATAAGCAAGAAGATTTATTCATTCATTAATTTCATTATTTTTTTCCATTTACATGTTTTCCACCTCCCAATGCATGCCTTGAAACAGCTGTGGTGCAGAAGAACGAAATTTGGTAGTGAAACATTGCGGAGAGTCGCTGATAGTACTAGTAATTGCCATGTACCTGTGCCATCTTTCCTCCAACTCCACTCCCTGAAGTCAGGGATCACATCATGACCCATGCTGTCATGATTCCAGTAGAAACTCACTTGCAGCAGCACTCATCTTCGAAATGTTGACAGAGACTCCAACAACAAGCCCCTTCTGATCTGGAGATTCTCCCGCCTGAAACCCCTAGCGAACGGGAGACTCTAACTTGATGTGCGCGAAGCGCGAAGTTCTAAGGTTCTAAAATAGATTCTCTCTCCGTGCTATCTAAGGTTTATTTTTCAACATACGTTGACAATAAGTAAGAAATCATTTCAAGCGGGAGACACAGAGCCGGGGCGGGAGAAATTAAATCTCAAGCGGGAGAGGAGGGGATTTTTGCAAAAATGGGCTTCCGGCAGGAGATCTCCGGTCGAAAGCGGGAGAGTTGGGGTCTCTGTGTTGATACAGCGCCGCTTGAGCAGATAGGGTGGTTTCTGATGATCTGCTCCCACGTTATGACGAGATGATGCCTACCCTCGTTGACGCTGGCTGCTCCATAAACCTTGTTACTCATCAGTCCTTGCCGAAAATGTGATGTCATGCTCATCCGTGCGATTGTGTACTGTTTTCAGAAAATGCTTTCAGAAAACATGTCATCCTTTGTAAGGATATCTTTGCGTAGATCACATCTAAGTTGTTGGAAAGCTGAAGGGTTGTGAGATCACAATTTCTGTTGGACATTTCCGTCTCGAATCAGGAGCTCAGGATGAGTTGTCCGTCCCATTTATTCTTGGATATCTATGCGCTGATAAATGAGGGCAGTTCTTTATTTTTCAATCTTAATTTTCAGGAAACCACTACGCTCTTCCAATCATGATTTGAAATTGGAGTGGTGCCATCACCATCTCTTGTCAGACGACTGCACAGTGTTGCTGCGCAAAAATGTTAAGATTATTTTCTTCAGGATCAGTATCCCATACAACATCAATAGATGTCAGTTTCCCTAGTCATTTTGTGCTTTCAGTAAAGAAACGGTTTCGTTTGATAAAAAGAGAGTAAAAAAAGATAAGAAAAAAACCTTCAGCTGAATTGTCTTCACCTACTCTGATAAGATACTGCCATTAAAGGGGAAAGCTAGTAACTGATCAGTGGGAATCAGTGGGAATGCTGGAGGATGATTGTTCCAATCATTGTGGGATTCATTTAAGAGTACATTATATAGTGATTGTTATGTGAAAATTATTTGCTTCAGAATGGTCTCATATTCAAGCAATGTGCAGTTTAATGTTTCCAGGTTAGCGTGCCTGGTCAGTGACGGGGCATTAATCTGCACATTACTTGAATATGAGACCGTTCTGAAGCAAATAATTTTCACACAACAGTAGATATATGATGTACTCTTAAACGAATCCCACAAGGATTAGAACAATCATTCCTCAGCCGTGTCTGCATTCCCACTGATTCCCACTGATCGGTTAATAGCCATCCCCTTTAAAGGACTTTAATGATCGAATTTAGTTAACTGCCCCTAAAATACTGGTCTGACCTGGATTGAGGAACTCGATTCCCTGGAAGCTTCGACCATTGCTGCCTTCACTGAAGAAGCAGACGCTGTCTTGTCAAGGAAGAGCAGGCATACATCAATTTCAGCAGAAGGAGAATCATATCGCTTGCCAGCTGGAAAGTTATATAATTGACCATGAAAGGTGACGAGGTGCAATATGGTTCAGTCGGTAGCGTATGGCTTGCAGTCTAAAGACTTGCGTTCCGTCCCTGTCCCTTCTAGTAGAGGCACAACACTTTGCACCTCATCACTTGGATACAAAAAGTGGAAGTCCCTTCTGTGAAAGAATCCCAAACATTTATGTTTTGCCTCAAGTCAAACCTCTAACTGCCTCCAATATTGAACAGAATATTTCGGTCAAATTCAGAGATTCACTCTTATCCTACCAGACAATCCACAAATCTGCATTTATTTAATCTCAAAACCGCACTCGCGCATCATTCTATCAGACACTCCGGCCTTGACATTTGGAATTCCCTTCCCACCGAAATTAAAAACATGACCACTATGTATTCATTTAAGAAGGCTCTAAAATTTCACCTCCTTAAGTAGTATTCCCCAGGATAACATTCTGATTTCTTTATGGTATTATAATCAAATGTATATGATCATGTACGTGATACATGATGCATGTATGTGTGCATACATATATCGATTTATTTATATATCCATATATGTTTTATGAATATGGGTATATATGTGTATGTATAGGATAGGCCTATGGGTAGGTACAAGTATGTACATGTATGTACACGATGTGCCTTACCATTACTGCGCACATAAAATAAGCACGATTTAATATATTTTATTTCATGTCAGATAACCTGAAGTACAGGCCTTCATGATTCAGGTACATTGTGTAATTTTGGCGCATGAAGTTGCATGTAATACTCATCAGTATCTTACTGATTGTTATGTGAAATTTCTCTCATTTTTAAATGAAGATGTTGGCACCATTCCTTTATACAAAACACCTTCTAGATCTCCACAAAATGTCTTTTTGAGTGCAATGTTGCCATTTTTATTTTCTATTTCTTATTCAAGTTCAAGTTCAAGTTGATTTATTTCACTTCCGACAAACAAATAAGAAATACAAAGAAATATACACAGACGTCATGAAATCAGTACCACAATGCGATGAACAGAATAACATTGTAAGAAAAATATAGGTAAATTATCAACAGAGATACAAATAACTGTAACGTCACTGTGGTAAATGCATAAACGATATTGCTGGAAATGGAGGGGAATGCTAAAAAGCAGAGCTTGTAGAATGCAGTCCCCTCGTAGAGAAAAAAATGCAGAAAAACAACAACAACAACAAATTTTCCTAAGCGGTAGCAAAAAAAAAAAAAGACAGACAGAGTAATACACACATACATGCACACATTTATTTCTTCAATATTTCTTATATCAGGTATAGGTATAACTTCTGTGAATGAAGGGGAATGGCAGCTGAGGGCAGACAGGCCAAACTTGATGTCAGGAGATGGTATACACTGCAAAGGATGAGCAGCTCGCTGTCAACAATGAGGAAAAGTGCAAACAGAACAAGGCACTGATTTTTTTAAACACGTTTCATCAGGCTGAGGTCATCATCCTTAAAAAGCAAGGGAAACACCAAGCAAGCAGTGTTTCAGAGCTTTAGCAAGTGCATGGGCAGTAATAATCTCGGCTACATCAAATGCATCCAAGTGTAATAATTACAATGATAGCACATTGTGCTTTTCACAGATATTGAAGAGTCCTCTGGATATTTTGCCCCTGACGAAACTCATTTATTCTGCAGTATTAGCACGGATAATGAGACACATCATTATCCTTTCACTGTTGTACTTTTTAATAATGAACATCGTTCTACTCAAAACTGCGAAGGTATATTGCGAGACATTTCATGTTTCTCGGTGGTAAAACAAAGTTCTTAAATAAGTACTGGTTAAAATTATGATGATGTATTGCATTCATGGGCCCAGGGGTGGTTCCTTCAGGTAGTTACGAGATACGTAATAAACCATATTTTCCAACAAGCTGCGTCTGTTTCACACTAGCATAAAGGATCAGTAGACATACTGCTGTGGACCAAACTGCAGATAAGATTACTAATCAGTTGTACAAAGCTATATAATGAACACAATGGCCAATCCATTTTTGTTAATATGTTGTTTCGCAATTGACATTGTGATATTGTAGCATAATTGTACACATTTCAAGGGCATTAATTTTTGCATACACTTTTGAGCAAAATCAACAGTTCTGCATGTTGGAACTATTTTTCGGTGTAACGTTTGGTTACCATAAACTTAATAAAGGCATGTTTGTATGAGTAGATCACAGCACAAGTATACAAATGCAGATAAGTTACATGTACATAAGCTACCTTGATACCTTGTTGTATTGATTTTCAACTGTATTAGTACATCTTTGACCAAGCATGCATAAAAGACGTGCATGAATGTTTGACAGTGTGGAACACACACATGAGCCCATGTATATTCAGCCAAAGATGTGGGTTCATTTTGAGCTCAGTGTAAATTGATGGTAGGATCTGGGACAGATGGGGTTTACAGGGGCGTCACCAGCTTTTTTTTCAAGGGGGGTGCGTTTTCACAGTAAATGTAAACTGTGAGATTTTTTTTTTTGATTTGATTTATTGGCTCCTGTGTCATCATGTACATTTACACATATATTGTACATATTACATGTGATTGTATACCGAATCTTTCGCTATGAAGGACTATACGGAAGTACATTATGTGACGGTGTGAGATCCTCGGCGAGGATCCATTCCGCTCCTTCAGTGCGGAGGGTGTGGGAGGGGGATACCCCTCCCACTGTAGGAATTTTGTGTAAAAACAAGAGTGTAAAAGTGGCCTTTACAGAGCATAGTGAAAATAGAAATACTATGAAGGACTATTACGGGGGTACATTATGTGACGGTGTGAGATCCTCGGCGAGGGAGCGAAGCAACCGAGCGGGAGAAGGTGTAGGAGGGGGATACCCCTCCCACGGAGGGACTTTTTGTAAAAAGAAAAAAAAGAGAATTGCATAACATTATTAAATGCGAGCGAGCGGAGCGAGCGAGCTTGAAAATTTTGATATTTTACAATCCCAAACTGCGGTTTGTAGCTATATATTTTCGCTTTGGAAATGAAGGGGGCGCACCGGGCGCAACTGCTGGCAATTACTGGCAGCAACATGAGGATAATGGCATAACGATTAAATGCGAGCGAGCGGAGCGAGCGAGCTTGAAAATTTTGATATTTTACAATCCCAAACTGCGGTTTGTAGCTATATTTTTTTTTTGGAAATGAAGGGGGCGCACCGGGCGCAACTGCTGGCAATTACTGGCAGCAACATGAGGATAATGGCATAACGATTAAATGCGAGCGAGCGGAGCGAGCGAGTTTGAAAAATTTTGATATTTTACAATCCCAAACTGCGCTTTGTAGCTATATTTTTTCGCTTTGGAAATGAAGGGGGCGCACCGGGCGCAACTGCTGGCAATTACTGGCAGCAACATGAGGATAATGGCATAACGATTAAATGCGAGCGAGCGGAGCGAGCGAGCTTGAAAATTTTGACATTTTACAGTCCAAAAACTGCCGTTTTTAGCTCTATCTTTTTGCTTTGGAGATTAAATGGGGGGGGGGGGTGGCGCACCGGGCGCAACTGCCGGCAATTACTGGCAGTAACATCAGGAGAATGGCAAAGCGATTAAATGCGAACGAGCTTGAACATTTTACAACAAATTACCGTTTGTAGCTATATTTTTTCGCTTTGGAAATTAAGCAGGGCGCACCGGGAGCAGCTGCTGGCAATTACTGGCAACGCATCAGGAGAATGGGATAATTACGATTAAATGGGAGCGAGCGGAGCGAGCGACCTTGAAAATCTTGACATTTTACAGTAAAAAAAAACACTTCCGTTTGTAGCTATATTTCTTTACTTTGGAAATAAAGGAGGGGTGGCGCACCGGGCGCAACTGCTGGCAATTACTGGTAGTAACATGAGGAGAATGGCATGAAAATTAAATGCGAGCGAGCAGGAGAATGGCATAACGATTATCATCGTCTGTATCACTTCAGTCAATCTATTTCCCTTACAACGTTTTTGTTACCCCAGAGTTCCACAATTATGTTTTCTCAATTTACTTTGTTTTGGTTGTGCAACCTTATTCTATGTTACCAAAGAAAGTGAAATGTTTATGTTCTTTTCGAAAAATTGAATTGAATTGAATTGAATTGATTAAAATGCGAGCGAGCTTGAAAATTTTGACATTTTACCGTCTAAAAACTGCCGTTTGTAGCTATTCCTTTTCGCTTTGGTGTAAGGAGGGGGGGTCGCACCGGGCGCAACTGCTGGCAATTTAATACTGGCAGCAACATCAGAAGAATGGCATAGCGATTACATACGAGCGAACGGATCGAGCGAGCGTGAAAATTTTGACGTTTTACAGTCCAAAAACTGCCGTTTGTAGCTATGTTTTTTCGCTTTGGAAATTAAGGGGGGCCGGTGCGCCACTTGTAGTCAAGGATGTCGGTCTATGTTCATGATTGGGGGAGGAATGACCACCGAGGGGGCGTCGAAGTGGCCAAGCGGGGGAAGGATGTCCAAAATCTGCACTTTAGAGCATCCCCTAATTGTTCGTGCTTGTGTGTGTGTGTGTTTTATAAATGGAAAAGTTGGGAAATAGCCCAGGTCAAGTCTTATTATTGGCAATGCAAGGCATTTTGATATAGACTATAGTATGTAAAGCAACATTCGGTGATCTAGCTTTGATATAACGAAGTGTAAGGTACAGAGGTGTACATTCTACATCACATTGCGCAACATTTTGTTTGTCGGGCATAGATATGCTTATCAAGCTATGATAGCATTTCCAAATGAGTAGCTTAGTCATAATAAATGAATTTTTAACCAATTTGGTCTCGTATTTATATCCCTATACTTCTGAATCGAAACTAAACCGCTATACAAAGAAGAGCACTGCCTTCTGTATGTCCACAGGTGTTCTGTTGTAAACGCGGTGCGCTTAGTCTTTATTCAAGGCAGCGAAGGGAATATCCAAAGGGTTATGACGTCCACAGCTGTCACGCGGTGCGCTTAGTTCTTTATCTAGACCAATGTACCGTTATCATATCTAAAGTTCCTCATAAAAGGGATTATCTATACTGTTTTATACTACCCTATCAACAAATACATCAGTTTTAAACAAAAATCACTCTGTTCATTTACAATATCATTCATTATAATGTATCGTAGTGTACCGGTACATTGTTTTTGCATTATCTTATATTGTTGGAGGGAAATAAAGCGACATTGGCGTGGTATCAGCGTTTTCACCGTAGCGTTTTCACCGGAAAATGATAAATGATTGAAAAATACGGTAAAATTCACTAAGAATTGCTTTTGTTGTTGTTGTTGCTTTTAGATAAAAGGATATACACTGTATCATACGCTTTGGATATTCCCTTCGCCGTCTAGAATAAAGACTAAGCGCTGTGGACATCGTAACCTTTGGATATTCCCTTCGCTGCCTTGAATAAAGACTAAGCGCACCGCGTTTACAACAGAACACCTGTGAACATACCATAGAGCTGCATTTTACAGCTCTATGGAACATACAGAAGACAGTGCTCTTCTTTGTATGGCGGTTAGTTTCGATTCAGAAGTATAGGGATATAACAACGAGACCAAATTGGTTAAAAATTCATTTACTATGACTAAGCTACTCATTTGGAAATGCTATCATAGCTTGATAAGCATATCTATGCCCGATAAACAAAATGACACCAAAAAGGTTTTGCCACCTCAGATGGTACCAATATCTGATTGCAGCGACTCTTTGCCGTTCGGATGTCCTGAGTACACTGCTCCATCCTGCTTATCATTCAGAATGCCAACCAGGAATCACGCTGAATCACAATCTTTTGTCGGCTCCGGGCTTTTTGAACAATAGGCGTTTTCACATCAGCCCGAAAAAAATCCAAGCTCGAGATATTTTTTAACTTTCCAAGTCAGAAAATAGCGCGCTATTTCGAAAAATCGGGCTGATGTGAAAACGCCTAATGTTTCACACTATTGATGCCTCTTTAATTATGGTTAAAGAAATCTTAGAGAAAAAAAAAATTCTTGCTCACCCTTTCATGTCAATTTCAAAAGCAGTTAAGCAACCCGTGAATTACCATTTTGGTTTTTTGTTTTGTTTTTCAACCAGCGGATTGGGGGGGGGGGGGGGGGGGGGGTTACGCCACTAATTAGAGACCTATAACGGGGGAGGGTGTGAGCGGGGTATCTCCCTCCCATGCGACGGAGCTTTTGCATTTTCTGAATTGATAATCCGTTGCACAATGAATGAAATATACCTTACGTATACAGTACGGGTGATAGATAGTAAACACATGATGCATGTATAGCATCAGTGCTGCCAGAGCCAGGGTGCGATTTTTTTTTTTTTTTTTAGTTTTTTTTAGTTTTTTTTTTCCTCCTGGTGCAAAAAAAAATAAAATAAAATAAAAAAGAATAATTATTTAGCGTCCGGCGTTGAGGTCGCTCGCAGACTGAAGCGTTTTGTTTTGTTTTGTTTTGTTCTGTTTTAAAGGTTCTGAAGGGGGTGCGTTCGCACCCAGCGCACCCCCCCCCCCCCCCCCCCCCTGGTGACGCCCATGACGGTTTATGCAATGGGAAGAGCTTGGTGTAATTCAGATGTGATTGCATGATGTTATCATTAAGAGGTTCATGTAATACACTGTACATATGTATGTGTTCATTCGTGCTGAACTGCAGAGAAGACATTTGGTATAGAATACAGATTTTGATGTGGAGGCTTTGACACATTTAGCGATGGGCCTACATGTCCTTAGAAGAGAGAATGTGAAGTAATCCTATTCATGAGGATAGCTAGTTGACTTAAGAGTTTCCAGCAGACTGTCACCCAGTTGGCAATTAAGCATGATACAAAGAACATTAAATTTATCAGTTTAAAGTATTCATGGGGTTACACTGTTTATTGATTAAAAAAACATAAAAACAAATAGAAAAATCACAAGCAAGGGACTAATGAAGTCATTACTCTTTGTTCACAGCTTTGATGGAGTCAATCACACAGTGAACAGGGAGCTATGTAAAGAGCAGCATGTTAGAAACATACTGATTATCAGCAGTAATGAATTATTGAAACTAGTAATTCTTTGTAATAGTTTAATGTTAAATATCATAACAATATTGCCAATCACACAGTGAACAGGGAGCTACGTAAAGAGCAGCATGTTAGAAACATACTGATTATCAGCAGTAATGAATTATTGAAATTAGTAATTCTTTGTAATAGTTTAATGTTAAATATCATAACAATATTGACACTTTGATTTGCTCACCCCTTATCCTTTTGTTAGTGTAATCAGTGTTTCATATTGTGAGGAGTGTATGAATGGCTCTTCTGTACTCAGCAAGGTGTGCATTCTCATTAACTGCCTTTTCATACTCGTAGTACTTAGTATGCTTTTCTTTTGCACATTTCTCTTTACCATCATTCATTATATGAAAATTTCTTTCAATATGTGAGCAATATTAAAGAAAAGAGGTACAATGTAGGGGTCCTACATATCTGTGAAAGTGCACATTGTCTTGTTCTTGGTAAACAGTGTACATTGCATAAGAGAATTCAGCATTATGAAAACAATACAAGTATTTATGTTCGACAAAACTGTAAAGAGACAGTGTGTCTTGTGTCTTCATCACGTCTTGTCATCAATCGCCCATCATCTAATATGTTGGGGGGGGGGGTTGAGGAGCAAGCTTAATTTGCTATGCTGTATACGCCATATATTTAGCAAGTATTTATCAAGACTTTGAGACGATTGTGCAAGTACTTAAATTCATGATTGTGGGGTACACAGTATACTGAATGTACAAATATATAGTGTATGCAGATGCCTTCTCATGTCAGTGTCAGTGTCAGAGTTGATATTTTTGTGTGTTTATAAATTCATGGATACATGTAGCAGCTGTCTTGGGAAATTCGTGAAGATAATACCTTGCAGAATATTGAGCGTATACAGTAGGTTAATTTTAGTGTGGTATGGTGTATACAACAACTGTATGTATAGCGTGTAATGCATCATATTCATAATTTACATCTAAATTGAAAAAAAGGCATTCTAGTGCTTACAGCTGCTGAAAAATACTTCTTGTACAGCTTTAAGTTACCATCCCGACATGTGCCAAAATTTCTTCTGAATTTCTTAAGAACTGCAGATGAATTTAAATCTACATTTTTAAACCTGATTTCACGATCAAAATGCACTGTTTCCATGGCAACAGAATTTCAACTGTACTCTTGAAAAATGTGCCCAGCACAAATTTGCACTGACCTTGCTATGTGTGTGTGTGTGTGTTTGTCTGTATAGATGTGTTTAGTACATTGTGAGTACCTGGTGAGTTTGACTGCTGCAGTAACCGTGGCAACACGTGAGGTACAAACACAGAGCGTCTTGCATAACTACACCTATAGATTATTGTAGGCCCTACATGCTGAGTTTGAAATAAATTGCTTAAACACTGGAAATAGTTCACTCTACAATGTTTGGGGAAAATTGTGGTTACCATTGCAACGCCTTCTCCGACAAACGAACAAACGAACAAAAAATAATGTCTGGCATATCTACACCTCAATGTCATCATGTACACCATATTTTAACAAGTTCAATTGCCTCAACATTGTGAAAGTAGTTCACTCCACCAGATTTTTCAAGAAATATTCCACAAGATTTTTCAAGAAAACATGCCGTTACCATGGCAACGCCTTGTAGGGTACAAACACAAAGTGTGTCTTACATAACTACACCTATAGATCATTATATTGTGGTTACCATTGCAACGCTTACTCCGACAAAACAAAAAACATGTCTTGCATATGTTCATCTCAATGTCATCATGTAACCAGTTTCATTGAAATTGTTTCAAAACTGTCGAAGGAGTTCACGACACAAGATTTGCAACGGACCGTCCGACCTACCACACGCTGATTCCTATTATACCCCCTTAAACACTTTGTGTATGCGGGGGTATCAAAAAAAGTGTATCTTACACAATCATACATTTCATTAAAATGTAATTTGTACGGAATATCTTCCTCTTTTTTTTTTACAAGAAATGAACAAATTTGGAGATTTGTCCCCCAGCATTTATATAGCAGCCGCAATTATGACATTTGCAATCTATTGCAAAAATTTGCAACCTTTATCCTTGAATCTATTGCAAAGTTGCAATCGATTAGCAATAAGCATCTTTTTGATAGTGTTTTAGAACCAACACTTGCTGTCGGGCGAAAGCTCGGTGGTCTAGTGGAGATGACGCCTGTCCGGTGATCAGGAGGTCGTAGGATCGAATCCTGCTCGTGTATGATCGCCCATAATTTTTATCACGGCTACTACTAAAAAACACTGATCAATTCAGTGCTTATTTACGTCGATGTAAGGCAATTTGCCAATCAGTTGCAATGAAAACATCTCGACGGAAGAATTTCATGACTTTAAAAGAACCTCTATATAGGTATAGGTAATTTGTGTGTTCGGATTAACGAACCTTCGGAATAACGAACAGCACCCGATTTGGTATGCATGCCCCTGAAAGATGAATTTCTGGCCAGCATGCTCCCCAAAGAGTTGGAAAGGTGGATTTTGCAAGTGCAGGAATTGTAATACATCTAGTTACTGTAGTATCAATAAGGTTTTGTCCTGAAGGATATTTTCTAATCACCATAAAGAGGATCTGCTTTGTCAAACAATGTTGATGAATCAATTTCACATGTACGTTCCATCAGGTGTTCAACCTATAGCTTCACTTTTTTGATGGAGCATGCCTGAGGATTCTCTCCATTTTGATGTTAATAAGTAAACGGCATCATTCTCAAATGACCTTTCCACATTCGCAAACTTCCGTAAAGCTGTAAAATTCTTAGAGATGATTTACTTCGTGTAAGGTGCGGTGCAATGTATATGAAATGAAAACATTATTATAAAATATTGTATGTTGATACCTCTGCACGTTAAGAATATAGTATTGAGGATGTTGCCTCCAAAACTGGGAGAGCTCCTCCTCCACCCCCATAAAATAGCTATCTTGTTTTTAATTGTGGAGATATCAATAGAATACTTGAATAGATTCTTTTATTCAGACAGGCACAATAGCTGTATAATCCAAGCCAATCTAATTTATAACTAAATTTCAGGAGAATGAATGACATTTTCACGCTTAGATGTGTATTATTCCTTATTTCATTTTTATAATGTAATCTCCGTAAATTTGAAAGGAAATACAGTGCACTCCCGTTATAACGAAATGCTCGGGACCGGCAGTTTTCTTTCGTTATAACGAAATTTCGTTATAACCGAACAAATACAATATATAACGAAAACAAGGAACCACGTATATATATCATATTATGTTTGCTGAATACTCATCATACACTGGAAAGCTATGTGAAATGTGATGGGATAACTGTATTACAATAATAAACGCAAGTTCCCCTCAGAAACTGTGCGTTACGCAAGGAGCGAACACACAGTGGTGTGAAGCGTTCACCCATGCAGAGACGCTATAACTGCTTGTTCCGCTACGTATTTTCGAAAGCAATTCGCATTTCGTTATAACGGAGCACATTTCTTTTGTTTTTCTTTGTCTGTGGTACTCGGAAAAGACTTCGTTATAACGGAAATTTCGCTATAACCGTGTTCGTTATAAGCGAATTTTGTACCATAGACTTTAATGGTGATAATTTTGGGACCAGATGATTTACTTCGTTATAACGAAATTTCGTTATAACCGTGTTCGTTGTAACGGGAGTGCACTGTACTACCTTCATGTGAAGTTTTTCTTATGCAAGACCTTGATTTGTTGAATTACAAACCACTAGAGGGCAGCAGACAGTTGTGACGTAGTTGTGGGCGTGTCTCTATGAGATTATGCGTAAGTCGAGGGAACGACTTACGTAAGTCGTGGGAACGACTTACGTAAGTCGTGGGAACGACTTAGTAAGTCGAGGGAACGACTTACGTAAGTCGAGGGAACGATATACGTAAGTCGAGGGAACGACTTAGTAAGTCGAGGGAACGACTTAGTAAGTCGTGGGAACGACTTAGTAAGTCGAGGGAACGACCTAGTAAGTCGTGGGAACGACCTAGTAAGTCAAGGGAACGACTTAGTATGTCGTGGGAACGACTTAGGAAAAAAAAAAATTCTTGCCATGTCCCCTTACGGGCTCCGTAGTACGATTCCCGAGTTCATCGGAGAAGTTCATTTTGGCAACAAAAAGGTTGGCCACCCGGCAGCTGTAGACGAAGCCGACATAATTACGGAAGTATGGCAAGCACAAGCCACATAGGCTTGAGAAACTTAAATCACAACATCATTTCAGAAAATAAGGAAAAGACCATAATTATGTTTGTTGAAGTATATATAAACGACATTTCTCCCGACATTCTTCGATCTCTCATAACAGTCTGACAGTCGGCTAATTTTGCTGAAATGATCTTCTCTTATGTCACGTGTGTAAATCAATATTTGTTTTAATGTGTGTACCATCATCCCCCGATAAAAGACAGAAAATGAAGTACTATTCTCATTAAATACGCATAATGTATAAAGGAAAAGAGCATTTGCTGCAATCGTTTATGACTATGAAAATGCTGCAATGCGATTTCACGAAGTCTAATGGAATCAATGAATGTAGGCCTATCTAAATCTATACGTTTGTAGACGAGAATGAAGTGGATTGCTGGAAAGGAACGTGATGAAATGTGATGAGATAAAATGAAGGAGCACTCATCGAAGCAAATGTATGATAAATGAAAAGCAAAATGGTAAACTTGACTGTTCAAAATGGTGCAAAATTACGCAAAGATTTTGCAGTCATTTTTTGTCTATGCTTGTCTTTCAATCCATAGTTGGGTAATTCAAAATCGCCAAAAAAAAAGAAAAAAGAAAAAGATATAGCTCCATGAAGGTGTTCATTCAGCTTTGTTTTCCTTCCTTCCTTCCTTCAACATGTAGCATTTGCACACTTTTCAATTTAGACTGCCCATCGAGAACTCACATTTGTCTCTATGCGATAGAGCGTGTTTTTTTTTTCTTCAGAGTCGCAGGTAGCATTTCCGAGCTCGTCGGAGAAGTTCATTCAATTTAGCAACAAAAGGTTGGCCGCCTGGAAGCTGAAGAAGTCGACATGACCATGGAAGAATGGTTAACATCGTTACACTGTATATCACTTCAGAAAATATGGAAAAGACAATTATGTTTGTTGAAATATACAACACTTCTCTGACATTCTTCGACCTCTCAAAACAGACGGCTAATTCCGCTGAAACGATCTTCTCTTCTCTCATGAGTGTAAATCAATACTTGTTTCATTGCGTATATCAATCATCGCGCGATAAAAAACAGAAAATGAAGTACTATTCTAAACATCAATAAGCATACTGTATAAAGGAAACGAGCATTTGCTGCAATCGTTTATGAATATGAAAATGCTGCAACACGATTTCATGAAGTCTATAATTCGATAGATAGAGAGAAGACACATGCACAATGAGTGCTTAAACCGCCTTAGTGATAGCATTAAAACATTAATTACATCAATTAAGAAGGAAAATCATTTCGTCGTTTTATTGCTCGAAATACCTTGCTCCCAAATAGTCGAGTATTACAATTGAAGCGCTCCGTAATCACATCTCTTTCGCAGAATTGAATGATCGCTTCGCAAATTTTGCGTGCTTTCAAATTTTGAATGACAAATAGATTTTTTTTTGGGGGGGGGCATGAGTTGTCATATGTGACTAAATGAAAATTGATTGAACTACAACCAGTCGAGTATGACTAAAATCCTTGCAACTTAATGATCGCAAAATCATTTTGACTATGAAATTACGAAAGCAATGGACTAAAAAAAAACCACAGATTTCTAAACGTTCGAAGAATGATCGAGCGACTACAGCCGAAAATAAGCAGATTATAAAGAATTCATACAAAAAAATAGAAAATAGACTAAACAGTCGAAATCACCATTGTCACTATCAACGTAATATGGGATATCTAATCTGCTCTTTTTGTTGTTGAAATGCTGCAAATTTCAAATGCCGATCATTATTTTCATGAGAGAAAAACGTCTGTCATATGTCTTGTTTATTCGCTTTATTACAGCGTATTTCGTTGTTGCATTCTAATTTCTATAATAGATGTTTGGAGCATACATATGAGAACTTGCACATTCGATTTCCAACAACCATAAAGATATTAGGGGGTCTACAAAAAGAGGTTACGTAATACATACGAAGCACATCAGTAACATCATTCATTCATTCATTCATTTATTCTATTTTGTCACGGTACCGGACTCAGCCGGAGGCAGTTTTTCAGTCAGTCCGTGAATTAAAGATACACGATACACAATGAATTGGACAATACAAAAGTTACATAACTGAAAATGAGTAGAAAAACAAATCAAAACAAACAAAGCAATACAAAACAGCATGACAAACTTACAAAACTTTAGACCTACAAATATGTACAGAATAGTATTATCAGTAATTATACAAGATTTAAGATAATTGTCATAGTAAGGTACACGAATGAAATCAGCTAATTGCAGACTGATCTCTCCCCCCCCTCCCCCCGCCCACTTATTTTACTAATCTCCAGTGTTTACTGAACTCAATTGTTTCACGTTATAAAATTATTCACCTGTCTCCTGAAGTCGTTCCAACCAAGCCCTTTTATCTCATTCGTTAAACTATTCCACTCTTACCCCACTAAACAACAAACTTCTTTTTTTTTTATTCAGTACGGACTTTTGGTAACTGAAAATTGTTCATTTGGTGTCTAAGATTGTGCTCATTATTCTTAAATTGAAAAAGTTTACAAATAACGTGAGGTAACGTTTCATGTGCGATCTCATGCATTGTATAAAGAATTCGCTTTTTCCTCCGAATTTCAAGTTTATCAATTTTCACTTCACGATATAGAGATTCGGAAGGAAATTCCCAGTTTGCGCCCATAACTGTTCGAAGGGCACGATTTTGTAGCTTTTGAAGTCTGTTCTGTAGTCCTGTCCCCATAATCCCCCAGACAATATCACAATAATCAAATTTAGTCTGAATTACGAACTTATAAAACACCAATGCTACCTTTTGATTGATAAAAGCCTTAATCCTCTTAAGTAAATAAATGTTCTTATTCACCTTTTTGATAACAGATTCTGTTTGAGCAGTCCAGTCCAGATGTTCGTCTAATATAACCCCTAAGTACCTGCATTTTCGTACTCGCTGAATTTGTTTTTGTCCTATATACTGTAAACAGGTAAACGCTTGGAACAGAAGCTTGTTTGATTCGTTTCCTCGAACCAATCATCAGGAATTCACATTTCTTCACATTCAGTGCTAATTTGTTATCATTAAGCCATACATCCACTACTTTAAGTTCCCTATTTAACGTATCGACAACTCTATTTGCATTCTTGCCTTGCGCATAAATTAACGTGTCGTCGGCGTACAAAGAGATGTTACAATTCTTCAAACAGGTTGACATATTATCGTTCACGTACTGTATATAACAAAGAGCAGTGGGCCGAGGTTGCTACCCTGTGGAATACCACACTCGATCGGTTGCAATTTAATGTAGACGATATACCGTTAACTACAGTACATTGTGCCCGGTTCGTGGAACCATTTTAGTGATATTTCTCTAATCCCAAGACGTTTGAGTTTGGATAGCAACAAATCGTGATCAACAGTGTCGAATGCCTTTTGAAAAGCGAGGGTAAGCATTCCAACTACGTTCCCTTTATCGAGACAATCAGCCCAATTTTGTGTTACATTTATAAGTGCCGTCTCCGTGGAGTGTTTTGGTCTGAATCCAAATTGATTTTCACATAATAATGAGTGTTGTTTAAGGTATCCATTGTCCGAAAAAGATTTTGTCCAATATTTTGGTAAACACATTCAGAACTTATATTGGCCAATAGTTTCCCAGATCTAATTTGTCTCCTCTCTTAAATACTGGAGTTACTCTAGATAACTTGCATGGCACAGGTACCGTTCCTTGAGTGAGAGACAAATTAATGATATGAACTAATGGTTTAACAATGTAAGATGCTGTCTGCTGCACTTTTGATACAGGTATGTTATCTAGTCCACTTGCTTTTTTTACTTGTAAAGTTTTAACAATATCTAAAACTTCACTTTCACAAATTTCACTGAAATGGAATACGTTTGTATTTGCACTTGAAGTGATTTGCTTATCATTACAATCTTTATCTGAACTTATCTCAATGTTACCTTGAATCTTTTTGCCAATACTTACAAAATATGAATTGAATAACTCAGCTATTTCTTTTTTATCAATCACATCGTTACCTTCATGATTAATCTGAGTGATTGCACATGATTTATTTTTCTTGGGAAGTACGTACGTATTGTAATGATTTCCACACGTCTCCTAATTGCCCCTTCGCCCTGTGCCGGGGGCGACAATTTGTACTGCAACAACCCCCATGAATGTTCATTATGCATATATTTGCATTGACTGCAATCATTCTTTTATTTGAAGTATTGGAAAAGGTAAAAGGTGATACACAGCAGAATGAACGAGAAATGATGAGAAAATACTGTAAAAATGTTAAAGAGACGGGGAAATTCTCTGTATACCTAGGAGAGTAGACTAGAATTCCTTCGGGCGCTGCAATGCGTTTTGATTGACATTGGTGCTCAACCAATGAAACTTTTTGACGACAGGCAACTGTCTTTCTACACCCGGTTTCACGCCTCTTTTAGGAGGTTAAGGTTCTTTCTAGACGTATTAGTCGACTACTACACCGGCTACAGAGCTCTCCTGCATCACGCCCTCTATCGATTGTCAATCAAGGACTCATTTAGGCTAAAAATACGTCGCCCGCTTTACTAGTGCGGCACAAGCAGAAGGTTATGCATACGGAGTTAAGCAATAGATTGCTTGAGCTAGACCTTTTTCTAGTAGTCCATGGGCCAAGGCTCGAAAAATGGGTTGTTGGTACCACCTGTGGTAGCAAAACCTTTTTGGTGTCATTTTGTTTGTCGGGCATAGATATGCTTATCAAGCTATGATAACATTTGCAAATGAGTAGCTTAGTCATAATAAATGATTTTTTAACCAATTTGGTCTCGTTTTTATATCCCTATACTTCTGAATCGAAACTAACCGCTATACAAAGAAGAGCACTGTATTCTGTATGTTCACAGGTGTTCTGTTGTAAACGCGGTGCGCTTAGTCTTTATTGAAGGCAGGGAAGGGAATATCCAAAGGGTTATGATGTCCACAGCTGTCACGCGGTGCGCTTAGTCTTTATCTAGACCAATGTACCGTTATCATATCTAAAGTTCCTCATAAAGGGATTATCTATACTGTTTTTATACTACCCTCTCAACAAATACATCAGCTTTAAACAAAAATCACCCTGTCCATTTACAGTATTATTCATTATAATGTATTATAGTGTACCGGTACATTGTTTTTGCATTATCTTTTATTATTGGATGGAAATAAAGCAACATTGGCGTGGTGTTAGCATTTACACCGTAGCGTTTTCACCGGAAAATGATAAATAATTGAAAAATACGGTAAAATTCTCGAGAAATTGCTTTTGTTGTTGTTGTTGCTTTTAGATAAAAGGATATACACTGTATCATAAGCTTTGGCTATTCCCTTCGCCGACTTGAATAAAGACTAAGCGCTGTGGACATCATAACCTTTGGATATTCCCTTCGCTGCCTTGAATAAAGACTAAGCGCACCGCGTTTGCAACAGAACACCTGTGAACATACAGAAGACATAACAATGCTCTTCTTTGTATAGCGGTTAGTTTCGATTCAGAAGTATAGGGATATATATTTAACAACGAGACAAAATTGGTTAAAAATTCATTTATTATGACTAAGCTACTCATTTGGAAATGCTATCATAGCTTGATAAGCATATCTATGATCGACAAACAAAATGACACCAAAAAGGTTTTGCCACCTCAGGTGGTACCTATATCTGGCCTGGCCCATGGATTATAGACGAGAATATGCTTGTGCTTGAAGCAATTGTTAGTTTTGTGCATTCGGACACGATACAAAGCACATGATTTAATAGAGGAGTCTCAGTGAAATACGCGGGAATTGGGTTCAGTATAGTCTTGGGAAACAGTACCGTTGTTGTTGTTTTTTTTTTTGGGGGGGGGGTTGTTTTTTTTAGAGAGAGAGAGAGAGAGAGAGAGAGATTGAAATTGGTGGCCCTGACGGTAGTTGGCGTACTGGATGTTTGTTTTAGCTACGACACGTCGTCTGCCGCTGTTAGCTTGGTCCATTTTATTAGGTCAGTAAAAACTTCACCAAATTTTCCCGAATTCTTCAGAAGTGCTTTCATTACTACAAAGATTCAGAATTTTATTTTTGCTCTTGATGCATTCCCCGGTTTGGAATGAGTAAAAGTCTTACATTTCGTAATTGCCATGATTTAGCACAAACACAGGATATAATTAGTGTCAAGTTGTAAATTTCTTTGAATTTCCACTTTACAAGCCCTATACAAGGACTCTTATTTGCAGCAATGAATGAATCATGAGTTTAGTTTTAAACAGATAATTTGCAACAAGAAAGGAAATTGCTGGTGAAAGTAACAAACCCTCGCACAATATTCAAAATATTGTAGCTTTACCGTCTGCTTCATGTGTCACCATCACAGTGGCGGATCGGGGTGGGGGCGCACCGGGCGCGCTCCTCCTTTCAAAACAGAAGAAATTAAAAGAAAAGAAATTGAAAGGAGTGCATGCGCTGCTCCAGAAAATTGCGCTTATTTTCTTTTGTTCGATCATTACTTTTGTTATTATATTCATTATCATTGTTATCATTATCATTATTATTATTATCATCATTATTATCATTATTTTGCTTGTCAGCCAATGAAATCCCGGAAGTGGCATGAGAAACGGCACGGGTGCCTTTGTTTTTTGTTTTTGTTTTTGTTTTGGCTTGTCAGCTGGTTAAACTCGGAAGTAGCGCCAGGATATTTTTTGCCCCCCCCCCCCCTTTGCGGAATTCCTGGATCCGCCCCTACATCAGAAATGCTGACTTGTATACTTCGCAAGTTGATCAGAACTTAAATTGCTCAAATTCACATGAATTGGCAATATTGTCCATTGTCCTTACATTGTCCTTACATAAATCTAACCGTTATTTCATTGACGACAGTTTCTGTTATCTTTTAACGGAGCTGAACTAGGATTCTCATGAGCAGGTATTGTGTCTGCACGAGACATATTGTGACTATCCATGGTGTACCAGTAAACAGCACGTTTCATTCATTCCATAGTCAGCCATCTCACCGCCACCCTTCCACCACAATACATTGTCCACTGTCAAGTTCTTATCGTTCTCTGGTTTCTTTCTTTCATCATGATCTTTGATATGCCGACAGCCACTTTCTGTTTCCACTTCCTTTCCGCTCTCCCAGTCATTTATCATCACCTCATCACACCATATCAGCAATATAGATGTAAACAACACCGGAAAGTCACCGGGTCATGTTTTGTAGATGTAGTGTACAGTGATATATCAAATGTAAATGTGTTAGATTAATATACTGGAGAAGAATGAATAAAGCACACTTGCGTTTTGACTCCAGAGCAAAGCAGTCATGCCTCCTTCATTCTCCCACTGAGTCTAAGAGTCCAACTTCATCCTTCACACACAAAAACATAAAAGCAGGTACCCTTTCATTTACCATGTCGTTACTCTTCATGGTTTCAGTACTTCCGTTTGAATGGATGTTATGTTTTAACACAATCGATACACGATACCAAACACACCCGGACTCCATAGAAGATCAGTGAGTCTAAGCGAGACGTGGGAATTGGGTTCAGTATAGTGTTAGGAAGCAGTACCGGGTGTTTTTAATCAGATATTGAAATATGTGGCCTTGATGATAGTTGGCATTTAAGCCAGTTCGTAATTAGCTCATGTACACATATGACCTTTTCTGTTTTTCTCAATTGGTTAGGCACTTCACTCGTTTTCGAAGCGGCATAATGCGTAAGCTTGCCCGACGTACCAATTTATGAAATTCATGTTCAAAGAAAGAATGAGCTTGCGTTCAGAGCAGGTGATCAGAATACTCCATCAGTTGACAATTTAGCAGGCATCCATTTCCTTGTCTTGTATTGAATGCAATAACAGCTATTTCCTTTTATATTATGAAATACCATTCTTGCTGTCAGGTGGATGTGCTGACAAGCACAATTTAGATAAGGATCACATGAATAATCATCGCATCACAGATGCTTATCTCTGTGAATTTACAAACCAAAATGCATGTTGGTACAAATGACCTTTTTCTGCTCATGCGCAAAGTGGAATTACGAACTGGTCTATAAGCCAGTTCGTCATTAGCTCATGTGCTCGTTGGTACAAATGACCTTTCTATTTTCTCAGTTGGTTAGGCACTTCGTTCATATTCAAAGCAACATAATGCGTACCGGACCGGTAAGTTTGCCTGGCGTAACAATTTATGGAATTCATGTATAAGGATTGCATGAATAATCATTATATGACACATGCTTATCTCCGTGATTTTAAAAACCATCAGGCGTTTTGGTACCAATGACCTTTTTCTGCTCATGCGCAAAGTAGAACTACGAACTGGCTTATTGGTATGAAATGAGTGGAATTTTCCGGTACTGCTTGGAGAATGGAGGAGAAAAACAGTTACTTGATGATGATGATACTAGTGTACTGAAAAAGAACTATGCAGCCCGGGCCTGGTTCCGCCACAAAAAGTTAACCCGTTGTGTACGGGAATCGGGTAGGCCCTGTATTACTTCATGGGAATTACAGAATCTCGGATGTAACGGTTGACTTTCTTTTTCGTCTTTTGTGTTGTCTTGTCTCGTTTGTGTTATCTTGTCTTGTCTCAATCTCGAGAGATTGGAATAAGTGGCCCTGATGGTAGTTAGCATACTGGTATGAAATGAGTGGAATTTTCCTTTACGCCGTGCGAATGGAGGAAAAAAACAGTCGCCTGATGATGATGATGATGATGATGATGATGATGATATACTGAAAAAGAACTGTGCAGCAGGGCCTGGTTCTGCCACAAATGTTAACTTTCTTTTTTTTTTTTTTTTTTTTTGGTCTTTTGTGTTGTCTTGTCTTGTTTTTTTTTTTGCGGGTGGGGGTTCTTTTATATCGTTTTGTTTTGGTAGAGGGTTGGGGTTAATAGACTTTTTCATATTTTCTGAAAGAGCGGGTCTTCTTTTACATTATGCTAAAATTTGGTATCATAAAACGGGCAGGAAAGTGTGTTTTTTCAGCAGTTTATCTCGAACATTTTTGGTAGAATAGTGTGATTAGGTGTGTCTTTAGAATCCCTTTTTCATTTCTGAAAAACCTTGTCCACACTCTTCACTTTAAACTCTAATAACTTTTGAAAGCATAGTGCTACTGCTTTGAAAGCTGGCATTAATTATGGACAGAATATATTAATGAGGCATGCTTAATTTCAATTTAATCTGATAATTCATTGTTGTAACTCTGGTGGTTTACTTCCTTTTTTTGTCCCATTCATCGCACAGCCAGCACGGTTTGGTAAAGATTAAGCGCTTGAATAGACACTGTACTTCAGAGCCTCTTTTCTCAGTTCACACTTTTCCTGAGTTTGTGCTTTCTTTCCAATATTTAGATAGGTTAGGAGAGTCCATTTGATTTGAGTTATACATCATACATATTTTGTCGCATGATTCACGCACTTGTCCGTCATACAGACAAAATGCACAGGATGATTCGAAGTATACTAACTACTGTAGTCATACTCAACATATTTATATTGTAAAGACGGCCATTTAGTCATTTGTGATGTGCGGGTTTCCGTGCTTTAATGATATTGGAAAGAGTTTTCTGGAACTGCCATGGTCTACGGTCATAAAGATAAAACTGATAATAGATAATGTCACCTTGCTGTAATCTTGATGGGCATAATGTAGCTGGTAGGTTTGATGCGTACAGTGGATTTTGCTGCCCTTGTTCCATGGTGGTGCTCTGTTCTCGCATTTACAATCCACTCGGCGCGTTGTTAGCTGGGCCAATTGCTGCATCTAGATTTACGGTAAGCTTATTTGCAATTTAAGACATTAGAACAGTGTTGATCATAAGTGTTGTTTTCAACACTTCATGATATTTGTAAAAATCATCACCTTATTGAACCTTTCGAATATAGGTTCTGATGAACCATTGCTTTCGATCAACTTCGTTGTGCAAAGCACTCTAGACGAGTGATCTGAGTAGTATAGTTAGGCGTTACAAATGGGCACAAGACTTGAATATTTATGTTCATCATAGAAGTCACATAAATCCAATTTTGTCTATATGGGTGTCAGTTTGATATAGCAGGGGGTCCTGTTTAAATGCGGAGTTCATTTAAGAGTGAAAACGAAAGTGTTCCTACATGTTAAAACGTCAGTCACATAAAGCTACACGTTGTTAGTATTAGGAAATAAGGTTCGTAATACTGCAGGTTTGTTAGTATTTGGCACCTTTTTCATTTCCGAACTACTGAAGCTTCGAGCAGACGGCCCATAATTAATATGCCATGCTAACTCACGACAAAACTATCTTTCTATTACCGCTCTTTTCTTGCTGTGCTGGTGTCGTGAACTATTCCTTCTCTTGCATTATACAATGTATTTAGCTCATATCATAATACCTCTGGTATATGTATCTCATTTCGGGAATATTTCCTATGTCTTCTCTCAAGCTATCTTTTAAAAAGATTTGTACGTATTTCAACCTGGTCAGTTTATGTTTAGTAATCATCTACCCAAGATATTTCACAATTTATTTTATTGAAATAGTCAAGTCAGAAACAGTCTAATAGTCAGAACAGTGGCTACTCAAAATACATTCGTTGGAGCAAGCTTGTATACTTATTGCATTAGAATATAAACAGAGAATATATTTGCTTTCGGCGTATGATACTACATAATTTTTTATGTAATAACATTCGTGCTTTTACCTACCCTATGGAGTGGCGTGTTCTACTGTGCAGACTTCTCTACATTCTTCTCTGCTTCTATTCCTTTCTTCTGTCCTCTCTCTCCTTTTACTTTGTTTTGTAATGTCACTGTGCTGTCTTCTTTGTATGATGTCTCGTCTTTTATGAATGTATTCATTTGCGTTTTTTTTTTATTGAGTAGGCAAATGCATGCGCATGTGTGAATGTTACCTGCTGTTGAGAGTTTTTTCACCATTCTTCTGTTGGGTACACGCGGCTCGTTGAATAGTGCCTTCAGGTTGGACATTGTTAGTTTAGCCTGAATTTGCATTTTTTTTTTTACTTTAAAATAATTACTGTTTACAAAGATGATGTAAAGTTACTCATTTGCTTGTGAGTGATCCATGTAGGCCTACTACAAGCCTTGCTTGTTAGTGGACTTTTCCATACTTAATTTTCTGTCAACCTTAAAAGCATGCGTTGGTGCTCTTAGTAATATTCTGCTCTAGTGTACTATCATTTCTTATTACATAGGCCTAGTCTATATCTACGACTTACTGTATTTTTTTTTCAATTGCATAAACAATATGATTGTTTCATGCATGCTTTGTATTCTGTTTCACTCTTTTTGCCGGATGTAAAAAACATAATTGAATCGAATTGAATCAAATAAGCTTTGCCTTGAAAACTTCTTCATTGATTCAGTCCTCCAATGGATTATCGAAACACGTGATTAACCTGAAATTGTATTATGTAACTTGACAAAGGCTTTGGGTATCGATCGGCTGACACCTCAAGTGTCTTTAATATGGCATAAGGAGGAACCCCACAATAAACTTTTCATGTACACAAACAATACAAAATGCCTTTTGATTATCTACCTTTTGTTGAAGTAGCCAACATTTTCAATAAATTGATGTACGTTCATTCCTTTCTAGAAACTCTTACAGACAGCAGTCTTGAAAAGTTTCGTTCAGAGGAGACCAGGTCCTAATTCGCGCACCTGTATCAGCGCCATGACAGACGCTGGTCGTATTACAACTGTTACCGCCTGCTTGCTTCTGATAGTTTGCTGGGCAGCAGCTTCTGAAGGTAGGTGAACCGCGTTTCAGAATTGTACCAGCAGCGATACAGAAGTATCTAAAAACAGCCATTGTCCCTCTGTCGTCTGTTGCGACATAAATTGTCGCCCCGTCAAAAATTGTCGCCCCCTGAAACAAGCGACAATTTTTTGACGGAGTTGGCGGCTTAAATTGTCGCCCCGTCACAAATTGTCGTCTGGCGACAATTTATGATGAGGGCTGACGGCAGAAATTGTCGCCCGCCCGCGAAGCACATTTTGGGGGGTAATATCATTCTTGACATAGTCATTGAAATACCAAACCATAACTTACATGGCTACATCCATGCAAACAAGCCATGTAAAAAGTCACGGTGAGGTTTCAAGGAAGTGTGTATGTGCGCGCGCACACGATAATTGAGTGTCCGTTCGTGCGTGTATGTGTGTATGTGTATGTGTGTGCGTGTGTGCGCGGCGCGTGCGTGTGTGTGTGTGTGTGTTATTGTATATTATGGAAGAATGTGCTTATTATGTGTTTTGGCTGAGCGTGGGGAGGGGTAAGCTGTTGCTGGCATTAAAGTTATATTGATTAGTTATCAGCAGATTTGAGTTTGATCAGTTTGAAAGATTTGTATTTGAATTCCGAGTGGTGCTTGCGTGAGGGCGGAAGCTGCTTTTATGCATACGGTCCATTATGTCTTACGTATCAACATTGGGAAGTCGTTTCATAAGGAAGGAAGGTGGTATCGGTTCGGGTGTGTGTGTGTGTGTGTGTGTGTGTGTGTGTGTGTGTGAGTGTGTGTGTATGTGGGTTCATGAATGTGGGTGTGGGATGATTTAGGTTTTGGTTAATCGGGGGTTGGTGGGAAGGGGATCTGATTTGATTATAAATGGCATGACAGATATTGGTAGGATTTTAAAGATTTATGATAGATGTAGATTTGTTTCGGTTGGGAGAGAAAGGGTTGGTCGGGGTTTTGTTCTAGATTTGTATAATGTATTTGTTTTTTTTTTTTATGTATATGCCCTTGTATAAGTGAGAAGGAGTTACATGATCCAATATATTCAAGGGACATAGGTTTGGTATACGTGTCAAAACTTTCTCGTGAAGAAATTGTTAACTGTTAAATAGTTATCTATGTTGAAGTGAGATTATTTTGTCGTATAAATTGACAAATGGATTTGTTTATGTTTTGAATTGCATTTGTACATGTTCATGTTTCACCCAGAATGGGTTGATTTATGAATGATTTGAATGAAATCAATAAATATCAAGGAAAAACAAAAAAGGTGTTGAGGAGGTTTATATGCATTATGAGGATTTGTTTGAGTGTTTGTTGGTGTTTGTTTATAAATTCGTATGTATTTGCGGTGTGCATATGGCAGTTCGTTTGTGCTAAAATCAACTAACGATTGAGAAATTATTTACGGCGTGTCGAAATTATTCGTTCATGCATAAAGCATGCCAAACTAATTTTGGGACAAAGAAAAGTGATATGGAAGTTGAAGTTACGACTGATGGAAGAATAAGACCGCAGTGAAAAAAATGAACTAAGACAGATAACATTTAGGGAGGGTACCTCCCTCGTATGCCTTTTCTCTCGGTCTCTCTCTCCTATCCCGGCATTTTCATTCCCACAGTAGTGCCTGCTGCTCAAAAAGTTCGTTCGCGCAAACATCAAAACACAAACACAAACAGACACACGTACTCATACAGACACACACATACACACAGACAAACAAATCACTACCACTATACAACCATTAACCTCACATGCACAGTTTCCACATACTCGTACACTTTATTGTATTACCATACTCCAAACACACACACACACACACACACACACACACACAGAGCTATGCTCAAACGCATGGAGATACACAAGTCACATTATACGCACCTACAAATCATACACAGCACATACCTGGCAGCACCCCCCAAACACACACACACACACACACACACATATACGCATAACTTACCAGTCATACCCACAAAAAGTCATACGCGACAAAATTGTCGCCCCGAGGCGGGGGCGACAATTTTTGACGGGGCGACAATTTATGTAGCAACAATTGTTTTTGCCATCACAAATTGTCACCATCGAGGTCAAACATTGGGACCTGCACGAGCATCAATAATTGTCGCCGGACGACAATGACGGGGCGATAATTTATACCGCCAACTCCGTCACAAATTGTCGCCCCGAGCCGAGGGCGACAATTTTTGACGGAGCAACAATTTATGTCGCAACAGTCGTCTTTTCCTTTACTGTCTTACGTACTTTGTTTTGTTTTGATATTGCCCGCGTATAGTAGGTTACTATAATGTATTAGATCTAATTTATTAGATGTGATGACATTGTAGGATGACTACGTTTCTATTATGATGAGTGTAAGTATCTGACTCTATTAAGAACGAACTTGTACTTTATCGGTTATACATAGGCTGATGAAAGAGTGTTCGCTTACGTTCATAAATTGTGTATTATAATCAAGTATTTGTTCAATAAACTGATGGCAGTATGTTTGTTTCTATGTACGCGTTATTACTGTAATAACTTTTGGTCGATAACACAGATGTACTCTTTCCCTACGGGGAGAAAATGGGCGATACGGTCCTCCCGGCAGGCGACGACTCTCATACGAGCGAACTCCCAATTGGCCATACTTTTCGCTTCTTCGCAAGGCCGTACGACAGCCTTTATGTAAGTACGGTATTGTTTTATCATTCATTAATTTCAGAAGCACTCACAAAATACATTCACCGTTGAAAACTCACGATCTTTAAAGCATGCTGACCATTCATCTTGGAAACAGGAGAGTATGATAGTCAGGAGGCCTATACAGTGCCTAATGTGCCTGTATATTGCCCTTCTCGTGAAGCCCAAGTTCAAATTTTAGAATGAACAGGTGGGCCTATACTGCAAAATAAATAATCTTCATCATAAATCCTAATGAAAAAAATAAATAAATGCAGTTATTTGGAACATGGTTGCCTATTCACGAATTTGAATGACCGACGGGATTCCGTCGCCAGCTTGAGATGAATTTGAATGTTTATACATATATATATATACATACAGCAATGTAGTTTTTGCAGCGTAACATTGGAGGAACATTATACGAATGTTGGGTTGGTTTTCAATGATTGCGGACTTCAAGCCGAAGGAGAAAGTGGAATATCAGTGCCAGAAAGTGGGAGTCACGATTATAACAATCTTCGAGATAAATCTAAGCCACAAAATTGTAAGGATTAGATAAGTGCAGGCAACTCATACGAAAAAAGGGGGATTTATAAATGTTGGAATTATTCTTACTACAAAAATGATGAGAAAATATATACAGTGATATATAGATATACATATAAGTATATCGTCGGAGATATGTTATGTCCCACAGATAGGACATAAATGCAGGTCCCTTGTGTGAGAGAGTCAAAATTCACGCACGTAAAAGATCCCGTTTTTTTTTTCATTCATTAATCGCAAAGAGCAGGTTGTTTTACGCGGTGAAGTGGTCCCGCCTCATCACATCCACCTGAACCCCATGGAAGAACAGCTTAGTGTAACTGAATATGGGATGTCCAGCCATCTTCTCAGAAAAAAACAGGAACAAACAAGCAAACAAATCCCCTGTCCTAGCAAAGGCATCGTATGCAAGGAGCCAACATGGTGGCTGCATTACATACTTATGCACTAACTCTATACTCAACCATGTAATTTAATGTCATCCTTCTAAACAGCATTCCATACCATAGTTTTGCTGAAAACCTACGACACAGGATTAACCCGATTGCTCTGTCACAGTCGTATTTAACCTTCGATAGATTTTATGGACATCATAAAACACCAAATTTAAAATGTCACATGCTACGTAGATCAACATGGACTAGCAGGTAAATCTTGGCCACGAAATTATAAAAGACAACGTATATCGGATATGGAGTCATAATTTTATTCCATGTTCAAATTGGATGAATAATCGATAGGTCTAGTATCAAAGTGCTTTACAAACATAAAAGAATGGTCTAATTAACTTATTGTATTCATTTCAGTGTTTCCAACTACACTATCTTCCCACAGTGCCCTATCATTACAATCACCCCAAAGCATAATCGGGATAACTTATTATCTATATCTCATGGTTAAGAGGAACAATGCATTAAAGAGTCATGTTTACCGAGGTATGCACTAGGTGGATTTGATGATTTTTCGGATCTGCTGAGTCCATATAGTCAAACACAGTATTTCAGCGATACGAAACAATATTGCTTAAATCAGTGTCCAATGAAATTTAAACTATGAAACCTGTGAAAAAAAAATACAAAAGATTAGGCCTAGTAGGCTTTGTATTTTCATTATCGCATTTCACGAAACCAACTTGTCTTTAAAATTTCTTGCTCATACTTATGCTTAGATTTAACAAATATTAAGGCAGAAGTATGCTAATGGCATTCCTGCAAGAGGAATGTCAAAAAAGATTTCGAAGGATCATGTGTTAACACTGCAAGTATGTAGATTGATCTTCATTTAAATAGTTTTTGTTTTACATTTTGTTCACTTGCATTTGAAGCAATCCATAACATACCATTTCCGGGTGAACTTATGAAGCAGACACGTTGCGTAATCGTTATCAAACACCGTATCATGTTAGGAAGGGCCACAGTACGTTTGAAAAACAGGTATATGACCCATACAATTTGAGGGTACTCTGGAAATGTTGAAAAATTTGTTCATGAGCTGTTCTGTGTTGAGATAAGTTTTTGTTATTTGCAGCAGAATTATCTATTTCGGAGTTTGCTCATCATTATGATTTCAGTAATCTTCTTTTACCGTGAACAGCAAAACGTATATATACGTACATACGTACGAATACACTCCTGCATTTCCTGTTAAACGGTCATTTACCATTTCTGAGGCGAATCTTTGGGATATATCTTCTGTTACTGTGTTTTACTCTTATAAAAATGCCCGAACATGATCTATGGATATTGAAATAAAAACGACCCCATTCCGTTCTATCCTACCAGCAAGTTTCGCCAATGACGGCAGCTATTATCAGCCTGAATTGAATTGAATTCGTTTCTCATATTTCATGACATAACCAAATGCAATATCCGCTATATCACTGGGCACAAACATCATCAAACTCAGATTACAATTCAAAACATAGAAACGTATAGCTACAAAAATGATTGCAATTTTATCGGAGCAAATACACAACATTGTGTTTTTAAGTAAGTGACGGAACCAAGGCTAAGGTCCATTACAATTCAGAGTGTGACACATGACGGAACCAACTAGCTTACAAGCGATGCTTGTAAGTACTAGTCGGTTCATAACATTGAATGCGTTTCATACAATACATAGTGAGAAAAAAATAGCCATGAGAATAAATACACACAATTTTTTTGCGGGAAAATGCGGAAAAATTAAAACAAAAAGCGCCATGTTAACTTCACTTTAGGAACAAAAAAAGAAAATAAAAAGAAAATATCTGTTGAGAAAAAATGATTTTCAACAAAAATAATATGGTCTAATCGAATCTCAATCTGCCGCATGCCAAAGAATGAGAAACAATCTTGTCATTTACAACATAAAGCGGATGAAACGGATTTATTGTCATACATTTTTCAAACTGATGATTTTTTTGGGGTGGTGTCCTTTTTTAGTGCATGCGCGTCGTCATCAAGGAGTATGTTCAGATTATCGTTGTGTTGTTTCGATATACTGCAGGTTGGACCGTACAATTTGAAATTAATGAAAATGAAAACCCAAGAGTACATGAACACAGAGCAACATAGAACCTTTAAACAATCATAACAGTATGCAAGCCTTTCTGGTTGTGTATACATGTGTGCTTCTTTTAAAAAGAAACTTTCGCCCCTTTCTCCCCCCCCCCCCCATCTCCATCCCATTACTCTCTTCTTCAATATCAATTCCATTGTCTTAATTAAATTGATTGCACGAAGCGAGAAATTGAACACCTGAAATAAAATTGAGTCCCTCAATCAAGCTCATCGAGACTATCGCGTGAATTTGAATGCAAGAGTAGGGAAATTCGCTGTTCGCATTTGGAAATCGAACGCTCATGCATGAACTTTATTTGACGGAAACGAAAGAGAGCTCACATAAATGAAATTGATCACGCGGATTCTGAATACCTGAATATTTTTTGCGTGCGTGCGCTGTGTGAATTTGAATTCGCATCAATGGATTGGAATGCCAAGTATGGAATTGACTGGCAAAACCTTTATTATCATCATAATCTTGAACAAATCTTAAATTATCATGAACTATCTCTAATAAGAGATTTTAGGATCAAGATGTGTATATGCCTGGGGAAAATATCTGCGGAAATACAGCACATTACAGTAACAAAACATACATATTTTCGTGCTTGTTATCATTTTAGACCCACATATTCATTAACACTTTAATAGGAGAAGATGTATCATCATGTCAATTTTCAACGCAAATGTATTATGATGCTATTAGTGTAAATACGTTCATCTTTGATGCAATTTCAAACTGTATAGAGCTATACATTGTGCTGTACTTTATTACCTGTATACAGGTAATGTAGATCCTTTGTATTTAGGTATCAGGCTTGATTAGCATTCATGCTATTTTCTGGTGCATGCATATGTCTTGTCAGGGGCGTCACCAGCTTTTTTTCAAGGGGGGTGCGTTTTGACAGTAAATGTAAACTGTGAGATTTTTTTTAATGTGATTCTTGGCTCCTGTGTCATCATGTACATTTACACATACTCTGTATATTGTACATTATACATGTGATTGTATACATGCACGAATCTTTCGCTATGAAGGACTATATACGGGGGTACATTATTGTGACGGTGTGAGATCCTCGGCGATGATCCATTCCGCTCCTTCAGTGCGGAGGGTGTTAGAGGGGGATACCCCCTCCCACTGTAGGAACTTTTTGAAAAAAAAAACAAGAGTGTAAAAGTCGCGTTTACAGAGCATGGGAAAAATAAAAATATCATGAAGGACTATTACGGGGGTACATTATGTGACGGTGTGAGATCCTCGGCGAGGGAGCGAAGCAACCGAGCGGGAGAGGGTGTAAGAGGGGGATACCCCTCCCACGGAGGGACCTTAGTTTTTGTAAAAAGAAAAAAAAAAGGAGAATTGCAGAACAATTAAATGCGAGCGAGCGGAGCGACCGAGCTTGAAAATTTTGATATTTTACAATCCCAAACTGCGGTTTGTAGCTTATATTTTTTCGCATTGGAAATGAAGGGGGCGCACCGGGCGCAACTGCTTACAATTACTGGCAGCAACATTAGGATAATGGCATAACGAGTAAATGCGAGCGATTGGAATGAGCGAGCTTGAAAATTTTGACATTTTACAGTCCAAAAACTGCCGTTTTTAGCTCTATCTTTTCGCTTTGGAGATTAAAGGGGGGTGGCGCATCGGGCGCAACTGCTGGCAAGTACTGGCAGCAACGTCAGGAGAATGGCACAACGATTAAATGCGAGCGAGCGAAGCGAGCGAGCTCGAAAATTTTGGCATTTCACAGTTTAAAAAATGCCGTTTTTAGCTACATTTTTTCGCTTTGAAAATTTAGGGGGGGGGGCACCGGGCGCGACAGTTGGCAATTACTGGCAGTAACATCAGGAGAATGGCAAAGCGATTAAATGCGAGCGAGCTTGAAAATGTTGACATTTTAAATTTAAAAAATTACCGTTTGTAGCTATATTTTTCTCTTTGGAAATTAAGCAGGGCGCACCGGGCGCAACCGCTGGCAATTACTGGCAACAACATCAGGAGAATGGGATAACGAATCAAATGCGAGCGAGCGGAGCGAGCCACTTTGAAAATTTTGACATTTTACAGGCAAAAAAAAACTTCCGTTTGTAGCTATATTTCTTCGCTTTGGAAATTAAGGGGCGCACAGGGCGCAACTGCTGGCAATTACTGGCAGTAACATCAGGAGAATGGCATAAAATTGAATGCGAGCGAGCAGAACCAGTGAGCTTGAAAATTTTGACACAGTCAAAAAAACTGCCGTTTGTAGCTATATTTTTTCGTTTTCGAAATTAAGGGGGGGTGGCGCACAGGGCACAACTGCTGGCAATTACTGGCAGCAACATCAGGAGAATGGCATAACGATTACATTGTCTGTATCACTTCAGTCAATCAATTTTCCTTACAACGTTTTTGTCACCCCAAGGTTCCGCAATTATGTTTTCTCAATTTACTTTGTTTTGATTATGCAACCTTATTTTATGATACCAAGGAAAGTGAAATGTTTATGTTCTTTTCGAAAAATGAAATAAAGTTTGAATTGAATTGATTAACATGCGAGCGAGCGGAGCGAGCGAGTTTGAAAATTTTGACATTTTACACTCTAAAAACTGCCGTTTGTAGCTATTCCTTTTCGCTTTGGAAATTAAGGAGGGGTGGCGCACCGGGCGCAACTGCTGGCAATTTAATACTGGCAGCAACATCAGGAGAATGGCACAGCGATTAAAAACGAGCGAGCGGAGCGAGCGAGCGTGAAAATTTTGACATTTTACAGTCCCAAAACTGCCGTTTGTAACTATGTTTTTTCGCTTTGGAAATTAGGGGGGAGGGGGAGGCGGTGTGCCACTGATAGTCAAGGATGTCGGTTTATGTTCATGATTGGGGGAGGTATGACCAGCGAGGGGGCGTCGAAGTGACCAAGCGGGGGAAGGACGTCTAAAATCTGCACTTTAGAGCATCCCCTAATTGTTTGTGTTTGTGTGTGTGTGTTTTATACATGGAAAAGTTGGGAAATAGCCCAGGTCAAGTCTTATTATTGGCAATGCAAGGCATTTTTTTATAGACTATAGTATGTAAAACAACACTCAGTGATCTAGCTTTGATATAACAAAGTGTAAGGTACAGAGGTGTACATTCTACATCACATGGCGCAACATTGCAGCGACTCTTTGCCGTTCGGATGTTCTGAGTACACTGCTCCATCCTGCTTATCATTCAGAATGCCAACCAGGAATCACGCTGAATCACAATCTTTTGTCGGCTCCGGGCTTTTTGAACAATGTTTCACACTATTGATGCCTCTTTAATTATGGATAAAAGAAATCTTAGAGAAAAAAAAATAATTTCTTGCTCACCCTTTCATGTCAATTTCAAAAGCAGTTTACCAACCCTTGAATTACCATTTTGATCTTTTTTTTTCAACCAGCGCCGCCCCCCCCCCCCCCGTGACGCCACTGATTGGAGACCTATAATGGGGGAGGGGGTGGGCGTGGTATCTCCCTACTATGCGACGGAGCTTTTGTATTTTCTGAAGTGATAATCCGTTGCACAATGAATGAAATATACCTTACGTATACAGTACGGGCGATAGATAGTAAACACGTGATGTTCATGTATAGCATCAGTGCTGCCAGAGCCGGGGTGCGATTGTTTTTGTTTTTTGTTTTTTTTTTTGTTTTGTTTAGTTTTCCTCCTGGTGGAAAAAAAAATAAGAAGAAAAATGAAAAAAGAACAATTTTTTAGTGTCCGGCGTTGAGGTCGCTCGCAGACTGAAGCGTTTTTTTTTTTTTTTTTTTTTTTTTTAAGGTTCTGAAGGGGGGTGCGTTCGCACCCAATGCACCCCCCCTGGTGACGCCCATGCTTGTTATCTATTATGCCATATTATCATGTGAATATGAATAATGACAAACTTCAAGTAATGATTATTTTTACGTCTGATAAACCTAAGATAAGAAGGGAATTCATTATTTGATGTAGAGTGCAGTTACGGAGTGTCGTTCGTCATGTGCACGCTGCTATTCTTGTTGCCGTTGCCCTTCTATTGCTGATGTGGTCTAACAGAAAACAGTGACGAAGAAATATATTTCAACCATGTTTCTGAAACACCGATTATTGCCGATTTAAGTTTGATTTCTGCTGTAAAATCTCGAAAAATCAGGAAACTTAACTTCTTACAGTCAAATATGAGGAAAAAATGTCTTTAGATTGTAGATGAGAGTCTGATATAATCTATCTGTACAATACTTGCTATTTGATGAATTCGCAAAACGGGTCCTTTGGATAAAAAAAGAATAATTGAATTTTAAGTATGTTCATCCTTGGAGTTGGGAGGAAGCAGATGTTGTAGCATTTTTTAAGAACTCGTAATATAGATTACTGAGTTTTTTTATCATTTATTGTCAGGGAGGTGTTAGAGAAGGAGTGGAATCTCTTCGCAACATGTGCTAATTATGCGTAGGTTCAATAGCATGGCAATTGAATGCTTCGCATCAGGGAGGTGAAAGTTTACTGGCTTTGATGTTCCGTTTTCCAAGCATATTTTCTTCCAGTTTGGACGCGGAGACCAAAGAAGACGTTCTTGACTTTAATAAGTTTCAAGCTGTCTTTTAAGCGGAGTATTGAAATCCTGCGTGGAACTTCGTGGTAATCTTTTACGGAACTATCACTTTAACATTTTTCTTCATATATAATATATCTCCAGGTTAATAATACCCCCGGACTAAACAACAAGTATTAGCATTTCATTTTTTTTTTAAGTTGAATAGGCCTGTAACCATATTGCACATATTTGTGGATAATATTGCTCGCCAGGTTTTGTATTTCAGTGTCAAATCTTTCGAATTATTGGCTAATGCGTGTTTTTGCGTATTTAGTAGTATTTCACAGTTTCTAAAAGAGTATTCCTACAATTTGTACTAATTTTCTTCGCGTGGCCTATATTCAATGCACACTAAACCATTGCTCTCGGAAGCATTGAAGGGGACAGCGAATTGCTGCTTGTTAGGTATAGCCCCAGTCACTACGTAGACATGCCGGATCACCCCGGATGGTATGATGCGGGAGGGATCCGTGTTGACGCCTTGGGCATCCGCGAGGCCAACACGGCAACTTTTGGAGGTCAAAAACATCCGGCGTCATCCGGGGACTGCCGTGTTGGCAGAGCAATAAGGGATGGCCCATTTGGCTACCTTGTAGCTGCCGTGTTGATCCGTGTAGATGTCGTGTTGGTCTGTGCAGACGCCTCGCTCTTCCGGGCTTATCCGTATAGCTGCCGTGTTGATACCGTGTGTACAGTCATATCAACGTTCGTCGACAGTTCATCAAGGTCGAAATTATCCCGGAACTCCCCGGATCATCGTATAGATTCTTGAGGATCCGTGTTTATATGTGACTGGGGCATTAGCTGTATCTCAGTAATGATGCATATTCAAATTGAAATGTTTCCTTTCGTCAAAGCAATTTAAACACCTGTGATAACGCACATAACTTCTCGGCGCCACGGAGTATGGATACGAAGGAGAGATTCGTGTTTCCTCTCCTTCTTTTTCCTCCCTGTCATAAATTTGTTAGAAGAACCCGGAATACCTAATAAACAGCGATTCTCGTGTAATAATTATAATCGGTATGTAGTTGGTAAGGCCCGAGTCACATAAATAAATACAGATCTTCAAGGATCTACACTGTGATCCGGGGAGATCCGGGGAGATCCGGGATAGTTTCGACCTCAATGGAGTGTCGACGAGCGTTGATTGGGCTGTACACACGGTATCATTACGGCAACTACACGAGTAGGCCGAAAGGGCGCGGCGTCTACACGGACAAACACGGTATCTACACGGATCAACACGACAGCTACACGGCAGCCACACGGACCATCCCGGATTGCTCTACCAACACGGCAATCCCCGGATGTTTTTGACCTCCAAAAATTGCCGTGTTGGCCTCCCGGATGTCTCCGGATCTACACGAACATACACGAATGTCCAAGGATGTCCAAGGCGTCAACACAGATCTCTCCCCGGATCACCCCGGATCAGATCCGGGGTGATCCGGGATGTCTATGTGACTGGGGCTTAAAGGGCCCATTCCACTGATCATCGAAGGCTGATCTGGGGGGCATTTCATAAAGCGTTTTGGTCGGATATTTTTTCTGACAAACTGTTATAAGCTTCTAAAATCCTTGCATCTGACTGGTTGAATGCAAATTTGTTCGACAAGTTTGTCGGGCAAAACGCTTCATGAAATGCCCCCCCCCCCCATTACCAAAATGTAAAATCAAAGATTAAAAAATCGGCTTTCCGATGAGTTCGATAAAATCTGAGCCGACAAACGGAAATTGGGAACCCTGTTTTCTGGCAAAAACAACGAAGATCTGACGTTGATCGGGGTAATCGGATTAAAGGCTTGCCATGCTTGCAGTCGCCCGATATCTGTAATCTGTTCATCTGATTGTGATTAGGGTGATCTCACACTGACCCAACACTGTCTTCTGACAATCTGATGGTAATCAGACTCAGACCAGACATTGGGCCGATTTGCGCCAAAATCGGAAATCTAATATTGAAGCACGTTAAACAGACTCTCCTGTCCAAAACAGTTCACCTCCTGACGATAGTGAAAACATAGTTCTGGTACGGTTTCGAGAGCTTTTTATATATTTGGCATTTTCATGTTTAACCGACGAATATTTTGTTATTACAGGGTTATTCCACATATTTCTTAAGCATACGTGTACATTTTGGAATGAAATTCGACAATTCTGCAAGCGTACCAGAACTGTTTTACCTTTAAGTGAAATGCCAATTTCATATTTCTCTAAAATTTTGATATGAAAAGGAAGCTAAAAATAATTCAAAACGACAAATTCAAATCAATATTGGATATTGAATTCAATATTGAATCATGAACGGATTTTATTACTTTTTTATTTTAGTTTAGTAAACTGAACTGCACATCCCAATGATACTGACAGAACCCTGGCTTTCAACAGTGGCATTAGAGGTGAGGTTTGCAAGGTTTGTTGCTTCAGGCCACCCACTGAAGTGTATCGGATCACAATCTGTTGAATCCAACTTTTGTCGGTCGACTGTCAGGTAAGTGTCATCGAGTAAACGAAGCAGTAGTAGTTGATCACATCAGTGAAAGTTTGTGGAATCTCGGACAATCCGATGAATTTTAAAAATTTCGGTGCCGCTACTGCTGGATAAGAGGACTACATTTGTGACGTCACGTATTAGTATTTGGAAAACGGTATATCGGATTCCAGAAAATTGTTGTTGTTGGGGTTTTTTGTGAAAAGTTCACATTCCCTCGACCTGTTACTGACATAGATAAGAGAATATTATTCCCAGCGTTTTCTGAGTGAGGTAAATAAAGTGATATAGTTAAATGCAATTCAGAAAAGAGAAAATATATGTTTGTTTTTTCTTGCATTTCCTTACGCCGTTTTCTATAGGCGACGTCACAAAATGTTGCAGACTTCTTATCCAGCGATATAGCAGCACCGACACTGTAGTAGTCAAGGCGCTAATTCCTGTAAGGGGCTTAATTAAGGAGTTCGTTCAACCCACCCCGCAGAAAAGGTTTGACCACACAGGGTGGTAGATGGGACCTCTATGGAACGCCATTAAGGAAACAATACAAAATTCATTTCACTCCAGCCAATATTCATTTCACTTTTAAATTAAAATTCATTTCACTTTTCACAAAAATACATTTCACTTTTGAATTAAACTTCATCTCACTTTTCACAAAAATACATTTCACTTTTGAATTAAAATTCATTTTACTTTTCACAAAAATACATTTCACTTTTACATAAAGATTCATTTCACTTTTCACAAAAATACATTTCACTTTTAAATACAAATTCATTTCACTCTTCACAAAAATACATTTCACTTTGGCGTACCATATCACTCAGACGAAACCATTTCACTGCGCTAAAACCATTTCACTCTGATAAAACCATTTCACTCCGATAAAAAAAAAAATACGTTCCTTTTTTTTCCCGGCCAAAAGGTGGCGCCAGTCTGAGAGGAGTCACAGTGCCATGGCACTTAGCACTGAGCTGAGGTGAGTGGCCGGCCAGCTGGCCGGCTGGCTATGCAGTACCTAGATTTAGCGCGCTACGCTGGCGCGGAAGCGACGCGAGGCGAGCTAGCTACTAGCAGTCGACGGTCCTCGCCTCGGCCTCACTCACATGCACGCTCGTGCCGTTACATGCATACTACATCGAGAATTGAATCTACGCCTGACTTGCTGAATAATTAACGTGTGTTTTACAACGCTTTTCAACAGCGAAGTTGTGGGGTAAGTTTGATGTCTGACTTCTTGTGATCGACATGCTATTTTTTCCGGTTCAAAATGAGTATTTTTTTGCCGTTTAAATAGTATCTCGAAGTTGACATAGTATTTTTCCTCTTTCAAAACATTCCCGTGTTTATAGCTGGCTGCTGACCCATCTAAAAAGGGGATTGATGTGACTTTTTGTTCATCAGGTCGGCAATACTTCGTGCTTTACGCAGATACCAAGATCGACGGTGCCCTAGAAGCATAACTTGTTAAAAATTAGGCCTGAAGATTGCATTTTTAGAGGCCAAATAATGTATTCTAGTCCTCCGGAAGGTCACGTGATCGCATCTAGTGCGGATGGGGACTTTTTCGGACCGTAAATGCACCGTTGTTAACGATCTCTGCGGAGGTGCAGGGTCAGTCCCATATATCGAAATTAGCGTTGTTCATTCGCTCAATTGGAACTTCGTGATATCGTGTGTTGTGTACAGACCAGTACAGTGAGTCAGTGTAGGCCGGTGGCGGTAGGCCTACAATTGTATGTGGCGATGGCAATTTGTAAATTTGAATTTACAACTTATTCACAAAAATTGTACAGTGTACAATGTGTATGCTGTCTATAATAAACAGGGTCTTAGTCTTCATCTCTTAGTAGTTAATTATTATATGATTTAGGCACCTACTCATCACTTAATACAAACAAGAACAGTATAGATTCAATATTATTATTATTATTAGTTTTTTTCTTTCGCATGGAGAAAGAAGGCACAAGAGCGATTCTAGTATTTGATGTAAACATAATTTTCATGACATGTTTAAGAGTTGACCCGGCTGCAATGTTAACACTAATAGAGTACCAGGCTATTTGAATTTTTCAAGTTGGTATACAGGTTGTCAGTAAATATAGAGATGTATTATTAGTCTTCCGCATCTACAATTTGTAACAATAAAGTTTACGAGGATGTCTGAATGAATGCAATTATTCTCAGAATAATATGAAGGGTTTGTTCGCAAAAACCGATAAGTCCATATTTGCCAAATGGAGATATTTGCGATTAAAGGTCAGGAAAAATAAAGAGAATACTAAGAAAATTTTTGCTTCTTTTGACCATAACTTCAAAAATGCCCTTTTATATGTAGTGACCAATATCTCATTTAAAAGGTGTTATTTTGTACTTTATGACAGAGACCGTACTTGAAAATCTTCAAAAATGGACTTATCGGTTTTTGCGAACAGACTCTTCATATGTTTACCATAGTACAGTGCATGTCTGTAGTTTCTCTCTGCTTGAATTGGGGTTTACTCCAACATAATGTTTTCGGACATGTTATTGTGAATAATGGTTTATGATATCATCTATGATTAATTTTCTCTATTTGTGTCACATTGTATATGTAGGTATCCCCAGTACCTGACATCACACCGATGGAACATGCATATTTAAGGTGATTCTCTTCTCTGTGGCCTCCAGGAAAATCTGCATGACATAAACGAGAAGATCTACACTGTCAGTTCTATAGTGTATTTTGTTTTCTTGGATGCACACGTACCATTCAATCTCTGACAGATTTTTATCAAGGAGAGCACTGCTGTTTTGCAAGCGCTGAGTGACTTCCTCACAAGAATAGAAACAACTGATTAGTACACCTGTCAACTTTTTCATTTCATTGAAAAACCTAGAGCAGTACGTGATCATGATAATCTACCTCAGAAAGGTGCTAAATATGTGATATGATACAATAGGAAGAATGAAGTTGATATACAATTGTAACATATTACAGTATGTTACTGTATATCAACTTCATTCATCTTTACGGTAACATTTTTAGTAAAGAGGATGTACATGTATACTCTTTGAAAAGCACGGTTGTTGTAGTAAATGTGAAGTTCGACCATTACAGATACATCAATGTGTGGAACTATGCAAGATAGTGTATGTTAAATTATGTGTATTTAAATTACTTTGGAGTTTGTACAGATGACAGAATTATGAGCCCTGATTAAACTAAATATTATCCTTCATGATATTCTTGATAAATGTTATGGAAGCAAGCACATTGTACAGTATGAAGTAGTATCTGGACGTACATCCATTACTCGACAGGGGCATGTCTTGTTGCTGAAGGTATGAATTTAATTTGTACATCATCACTGAAGCACTATAAGAGGTTTAGTTAGTACATGTATGCATGTTTTATTGCTAATATTTTGGTTGTGACCCATTTCAGAAGAGGTTTCAAAGATGTAAGAATTCTGTTCGATCAGGAAGATACACAAGGTATGTCACCAAAAGGAATTGAACGGTCAAGAGGGGATAAGGAAGATGAAGATTTTGACACAACAGTTAGATAGATGATACATTACATTAGTACTTCCCCCAAATCAACCAAAATTTTGAACATGTTCGCATTGAACGGGCATGCTCTTATTAGATACCTATAAAGAAAAATTGTGGACCTTGTGAAAGGTAAGATGAGCAGATTTTTATAACACCTGGGGGGTTTCATGTTGGCCTGTAGTCTACCCCAGGGTTGTCGAGTGTTGTTACTGGTAAGGGGTTCGAATACACATTTGTATCATTCACTCAGTCATAACCATGAAGAGAGTGACACACAGATATTTTAAATGTGTATGATACTGCTTGTGTACATGTACTGATACATGTGTATTCAGTTGACAGAGATGTTGGGATGATTAGTTTGCCTTTTGACATTTCAGATAAGATTATATACAGTCAATGCTAAAGTTGGGAATGAAAGATTTCTTCACATAGATGTTTTGCAAGATGCTATAAGGCCAAATCTAATCTGTCTGCTTCGATTTCCAGTAATATTGATGTTTTAAAGTTACTTTAAATTTTTTATCTGTTTAGTTTCCAGTAAGTGTACTTCATACATTGGCGGATCCAGTTAGGACCGCAACTGGTGCACGCCCCCCTTTATTTTTTGTTTAAACAAAAGAAATTAAAAGAAAAAAATGGGGGAGGGGTGCATGCGCCCCCCTTTAATTTTGTAAACGCGTCCCCTCTTTACGGAATTCCTGGATCCGCCCCTGCTTCATATGTAGTATGTACACTTCTGAATTGTTGATGCAGCTGCCAGTCCATGTGTTTGAAACATTGGCAGTGTGACCAATAGATACATTGTACTTGCCTTCAAAGTATTTAAGGGCATATGTACACCTTCAAAACATTCTCTGCTGTTTGGACTGTCGATGAAGTTTATATATTTTGTACATGTTTCATTTTGTTTCCAGTAAGTACACTTCGTATGTATACATTTACACCTTCAAATTGCTCTTGCAGCTGCCAGTTTACTGTCACCCTCTATTCATGTGTGTGAAACCTTGGTGATGTGAATACTATAGTAGATACACGTATGTGTACCTGCCTTCAGAGTACTCAAGGGCATTTGTACACCCTCAAACATTCATGCAGTTTGAACTATTAATGAAGTTATCTCTGTACATGTATCATTTGAGTGAAACCTTGCCAAAAGTGTAGATGGCATGTAATTTACAGAGTATTGCCTCAAAACATTTGTGGTATTCTTGCTTGATTTTATTCACTTACATAACATTCAAGCCATATTCACAACTGTTTCATGTTTGTGCAACATCGGTATCAGTATAGTTTGTTTATTGACAGTGTCAAAATTTGCCGGCATTTTATTTGTACAGATCTGCTCAATACAATGTAGCTCTGCAACTGTTCAAACTACTTGGTACTTTCATTTGCTCTTGTCTTATTACTGAGCTTCACCAGAAGATTTTTTTTTTGAAATGTTCACTGTACATCACTGTTGTAGTCAAGACAGACTGATCCTACTCGCGTTCCTACATGTACTCACAAGACCGCTGACAGTTGTACCTTTCGCAGGTCTCTTACATGCCACTTGGCTGGAGACTGAGTCCAATACCACCACCAAAAAATAAATTAAAAATAATTAATAAATGGATCAATAAATAAATGAGAGTTATAAATAAAAAAAATAAAATGATCTAAAACTGCATTTGACTATACTGCTAAAAAGTAGATAAAACTGTAGACTGCTTATGCAGCTCTTACTTTAGGTATTATTTTTGTTGTTGTTGTTATGTGTGTGATACATTGTCATGAAGATTGGTGGATACCTTGAAACTTAACTGCAATGTAGTTCTTTCAACACTTACATGTAATAAATAAATATATATATATATATATATGGAGATGTATATACATTTATAAAGAAAAAAAACTTGTGGATTGTGCTCCTTTCTCTGTTGTTATTAATGAAAAAAAAAGTATTTTATTAATTGATGAGAATGGCACGTGCAATAATGTATGTAAATTTCTCTGCCTAGTTAGGTAGGCCTATAGTAATAGAGTGAAGTAATGTAGTGAAGTCCTTGGGATCAACAGCTTTCTTTTGTTATATCAAAATGTTGTTATAACCAAGCATGTAAAAAAAAAGTGGATAATGTAAGCGGAATTTCGATATAATGTAACTGTGTTCACTTTAGCGGAGTGAACGGTATAAGTAGTGGTTATACAGTAATGTATTTGAGTGGATGCTTAGGATGCTTTGAATTGAGAGAGAGTGATGTGAATGATTGATGGCAGAATGAAACTGAGAATCAGACACTTCCTGTTGACGAAATCAGAAGGGTGGACAAAAGCAAACAAAACAAACATACATTGTATTATGAATAACAAGAACAAGACATATAATCAAAAAAAGAGAGGGAGAGAGAGAGAGAGAGAGAGGGAGGCCCAGCGCAAGAGGCTGTAGACTATTAGTACGTAATGTCTAATGACAGACACAAGTACAGTATATCACAGCTAGACGCTCGAAACTGACCACGTGTATTTACGCTGGGGTCGCTCATACAGTAACACACACGTACAAAGGCTTCGAGGACACACGTCAATTTCTATATGTGGGACAGTACAGTACTTCGCGATTTCGTGCCGAGAAAAAAAGGAATGACATCCCTATGATATCAGCTGGCTGCTGACCCATCTACAAATCATCACATTACACTTTTAGGTATCATCTTAAAGCTGAATAAATTTCCTTTTACATGATATAACTTTTGTAGGTGCCCACGATGAAAAAGAAGACTTTTAGGAGAATTTTAGAAGAATATCTGTATCCATTATTTCCGGAACATCTGCAATTAGTTAGCCACGAAGTTGATAATCTTTCATGTCGTTCTTGGAAAAATCAACAAGATAGCATCCAAGTTTTAACCTTTACCTATCAAATAAAAGAAAAATCATGTGAAAACGTAATTCAGTGACCAAGATATGAGCATTTCAAAACGATTCTCCAATCGCGCTCTCTATGACTTGCGGGGTCAACTCGCGTGCGAGGACTTGGATATTCTAGACGGGTTTTTTCGGGCTTGCCGACTGACTGGCTACTCAGTAAATCTAGGTACTGCATGCATAGCCAGCCGGCCAGCTGGCCGGCTACTCACCTCAGCTCAGTGCTAACAAAGTGCCATGGCACTGTGACTCCTCTCAGACTGGCGCCACCTTTTGGCCGGGAAAAAAGAGGAACGTATTTTTTTTGTATCAGAGTGAAATGGTTTTATCAGAGTGAAATGGTTTTATCAGAGTGAAATGGTTTTAGCGCAGTGAAATGGTTTCGTCTGAGTGATATGGTACGCCAAAGTGAAATGTATTTTTGTGAAGAGTGAAATGAATTTGTATCTAAAAGTGAAATGTATTTTTATGAAAAGTGAAATGAATCTTTATGTAAAAGTGAAGTGTATTTTTGTGAAAAGTGAAATGAATTTTAATTCAAAAGTGAAATGTATTTTTGTGAAAAGTGAGATGAAGTTTAATGCAAAAGTGAAATGTATTTTTGTGAAAAGTGAAATGAATTTTAATTTAAAAGTGAAATGTATTATTGTGAAAAGTGAAATGTATTTTTATAAAAAGTAAAATCAATGTTTGTGAGTGAAATGTATTTGTTAAAAGTGAAATGAATATTGGCTGGAGTGAAATAAATGTTGTATTGTTTCCTTAATGGCGTTCCATAGACCTCCATGAATACGCCCAGGTAGTATATACGCGCAGTGTTTTCAAAAGTGTGGGGGCCCACTTCCGGGTTTCATGAGCCAACAAAGTGATGACACCTTATGTATTCCTTTGTATGGTGCACAAAAAGTGTGGGGGCCCGACGGCCCTGGACTATGTGATTCAAAATTGTGATATCAAAAAAATTTTACAGGCCACTTTTCATTAATATTTGTTGGAACAAACGTAAAAAAAGTCTTCGCACGCTAAAGACTACTACACGCACCACTGGCACTTGCAGGAAGCTCTATGGGACGTACAGTGCCAGTGACGCGTGTAGTAGTCTTCATGCAGACTTTTTTTCGACCAAGAAAAGGGGTTTGTGCCTGCAAACTAACGGAGCTGTCACACCTTTCCGGATAAGCTACGCCGGCTTGTGAAGAGTAGGGATTTTCCAGCACGCAGGAGAATTTTCTGCGGGTGGACAAGGATGTTGGCGAGTTCCGTACTTGCGTCTTACCTGCTAGACGAGTGCTACTTACCTGTTACTTGCGTGTATTCCGTGTGACCTACGTGAAAGCTTCGAAACCGACCCGTTTTCAGTTACGAGCGACATAAAGGGGACTGCAAAGTACCTGCGTGGGAGTTGCCTGCAAGGTCTGCCACTAAGGGCCTCTTACTTGAGTTCTACATGTACCTCTGCGGGCAAACCCCGCAGAGGTACACGCAGGACTCACCCGGAACAAGTTTTGAACATGCTCAAGGCTTTGTCAAACCGTGCCTGGGGAAGCCTTGCGGGTTGACTTGCGGGGAAAAAAAAATAGCTACCCGAAGCTCCCTGCAGTTGGCCCGCACATGGCAGTTCTTATCTCGCCCGTAGTTGCCTGGAGGTGCGGACGCTAGTCCGATACATTTACCCGCAGCCAAGTTTTGAGCGTGACCAAAACATTTTCCGAGTGAGTCGCGGAGATTGCCTGCAGAGGTCCACGCAGAACACTAGTAGGAGGCCCGTAGCTGCCGCAAGTCGCATGCAGTTGACCCGCTTGAAGTACGTAAGTTGCCCGTGGATCTATGCAAATCGAATTCCTTTAGAAGGATTCCTTCTCCAAGTTGTCAGCCCTCATTCGCCACCCATGCGACTGACACGCAGGTCACATGGAATGCACTTAAGACGAACGTAAGTAGCACGGGTCCACCATTATAGGACGCACGTGAAACTCGCCTAAAGCCTTGTCCGCACGCAAAAATTGTCCTGCTTGCAGGAAAATCCCCACACGTAACAAGCCCGCGTAGCTTGCCCGGAAAGGTGTGTCAGGGCCTAAACTTGACTTCGGGTAAATAGGACTTGCGTTCGCAACTCCGGGTAACTATGGGCAAGATTCATACTAGGTACTGTCATGTGCGGGTTATCTGCGGGGACTTCCGTGTAGGAAAAATAAAACCTTGTTGTTCTTCGCAAGTCGCACGCAAGGCTTGCCCGGAAATGTGTGACTACGGTCTTTCCTTTTCATGCCAAGTGGTAGGTGACGCTGCATGGTCGCTACCATTTTATGTAGATTGTTAAGAAGCATGTGGGAAGATTGAACAGAAAGTATCTCTTAAAAAGAGATGAAAGCTTGAAATTTGGCATCAATTTTCCCATGTGTCATATTTTAAGACAAAAATAACATACACACAAAAATTCAAGATAGTAGCCATTTATCACAGTTGTGATTAATGTGTTACGTAAAAGTTAATTCTCAACCTATAATTAGATAAAATTGCCATTTGATAAGATAGTTTGCTGTCTATTCATTTGTGTTCATACGCATTCGAACATTATTATACTAATGAAAATCATGTTGAAGATCCCCTTCACTTTTTTTTTCTTGAACGTTACTCTATTGTTGTTCAAGCAGAAATGATGATGTTACTTTTACAATAATTTCGGGGTCAGACAACTTTCTACTTTACCATAGTCGTTTATAATTTTGCCACAACCTGACAGCAAAGTAGGATAAAGTGAAAAAAAAAGATATCTAGAATCCAGAGAGGTTTGTTTTTTTTTGCCTTTCGTGCACATCACCCATTGTATCTTAAACCACCTACCTCAACACTATAAGATTAGCCTGGATAAAAGGGAAAGGACGCCCAAGATTGTTCCCTCATTCTCTCCTTAGCATCAATTCATTACTGCACATTTTGATACAAATTCACATATTTATCATGATTTTTCATTTTATTCTACTACCTCTTTTTTGCAATAGCTTACGAACACAAAAATACAGCATACATGTATATTCCTTCTTTAGAAAGGAATTTATCTGCATTAAACAAACTTCCTTTACTGAAGAACATGAACAATATATTGCTTTCCATTGTTCTTTTCCAAGGTTGTTTCGATCAGTAACCATCGCTCTGTAAACACTCAAAAGAGCTAACATTACAATATCATTGGCTTTGCTCTCTGTATTCACATATATTTTTAAGGGAAATTTGTGTCCATACATTGCTAAAAACTACATTTATGCTGATTGGATAATACTGGTTGCCATGGCAACAGGAGAAAACATTTTTAAACAATAATCAATAAAAATGTTTGCTTTTTTTAATTGCATCTATCTACAAAAAAAAAATGAACAAAACATACAAAAGTTTGCAGCAGTGGGAGGCATTTTTCGGGTTACCAATCACCTGTAGGCATCTGGTTACCATGGTAACCATGCACAATATTATACCTTACAATGTATCCCATTGTATTGCTGACATCTCTAGCAACATGTACATATATGGTTTTATGGGGTTTTGATTAATTATTCATGAAATAAATGAAAAAAACTGTGATTATTTTGTCATTTTCAGTGCCAAGCGTCACCGACCCTAGTCTAGTTTCTAGCCGTTTTTATTTCGTCTTTATTTCTCCGAGTTGCAGCTTGTGTATGTGGAGAAGCCCGCTGTATTGCGCTAAGCCGAGTGAGGGCGCATACCCAGTGATTGCGACGCCCGAAAAAAAAACAAAACAACGGTTCGGGCGTCGCAATCACTGGGTATGGGCCCTCACTTGGCTTGTTGCAACTCGAAGGAAATAAAGACGAAATAAAAACGGCTAGAAAATACACTACACTGACCCCAGCTTGGCATGAAAAGTTATAGTTTGCAGGCAAAAACCCTTGTTTGTCGAAAAAAAAAGTCTGCGTGCACTAAGACTACTACATGCACTACTGGCACTGGCGGCTGTAGCAGTGGCAGTGGTGCGTGTAGTAGTCTTGCCGTGCGAAGACTCTTTTTCTAACAGTGAGGTCTTGTCGCAACTAAAGTGGCCTTTAAAATTTTATTGATACCACAATTTGGAATCACATACTACCTAGGGGTGTTCCAGAGGATCCAACCGACCTCCCCATGCAGTCAAACCTTTTCTGCGGGGTGGGTTGAACGAAGTCATTTTTTCTGGTTCCCTGCGCCTTGACTATAGATTTCGTAACTTTACAACGGATTGACCGATTTTCCACAAAATTATTGCACTAATGTGTTCTACTAATATATACCTTATTCAGGGCATACATTTACCCGGCGTTGCGCAAGCAAGTCCTATTTACCCGCAGCCAAGTTTATGCCCTGTCACACTTTTTCGGCAAAGCTACGCGGGCTTGTTGCGTGTGGGGACTTTCGAGCACGAAGGATAATTTTTTGCAGGCGGACTATGATTTGGGTGAGTTTCGCATGCGTCTTACCTGCTGGACCCGTGCTGCTTACGTTCTACTTACGCGCATTCCGTGTGACCTCCATGACAGAAGGCTCACAGAAAGGCCTTATCTTGGCCGCAGCCGACTCTCAACGAACAAGCAGAAAGGCAGTAATTTACCCTCAGCATGCACGCAATTTGCTCGTATAGCTCGCTCCACACCCGCAGACGTGACCAGCTACACGGATATTGGCAGTTTCGACACCTTTTTTGCCAGTAAAACACCCGTATTATGCTCGTAGAATGCCCGTTTACGAAACTGAAATTACAAGTAATTGAAATAAGTAGGCCTATCTGTTAATGATACAAACAATGTTGTTTTGAATTGTTTTAGCTTCCTACCTTATCTGGAGATACATGAACATGGAATTGCCACTTTACTGAAACTATCGTCAAAATATGTACTGTCTTGGACAGTCTGCTTGACCTGCTTCAATATACGATTTCCGATTTGGCGCATATCAGCTCAGTGTCCGGTTTGATTGCCACATGATTACTGATCGATTAGTTGGACTGATATCCTGAGATTGTCGGAGTGTTGGGTCAGTGTCAGATCACCCTCCAATAACAATCTGATCAACAGCCTTCGATCCGATTACCCCGATCAACGTCAGATCTTTGCTGGATTTACTAGTAAACAGAGCCCCGGAAGCAACAAACCTTGCTTCCCACAAGTTACCGGTACCGGTGGGGGAAAAAAATTCTCCGTGAAATGGGGGTATTATATCTATATATATAAAAGTCTCGAACCTACTGCTGCTGCTGCTGCTGCTGCTCGCACTTGCTCGGTGCACTCAGGCGGAACGCGAAGGGCATTCATAGGTCATTGAAAAAGTGCCTGTGTCATTCCCACTAGGCAGGAGGGATAATGCGTGTACACTCGTGCGAATGTGCACTTAGTTGACTCAGTACAGCACTAGTTTATGTCAATTTTATGAATAGAAATGATAAACTGTGAAGGAATTATGGAAGAAAATTATTATCTTATTCATAATCCTCTTCATTTCAACCTATCTGTAATCACATCTTACCCACTTGCGAATCGACGTGTCCATAACGTCCTCGAGCCCCCCCCCCCCCCCATAGCTCTGGAACATTCCATTCAATGACGGGGTTTTTATTTTGCAACGTTATCAAACAACTAGCAAATAGAAATAAAATCTTACTATGGTTAATCTATTTTATAATGTATCATAATCTATCTATGCTTAGATAACCTAATTCAAATTTGCAAAGACATAGAAAAAGACATGTTTTACAATCGTGATACGTTCAACTACTCATTTACCCGGTGCTGAAATCCGCATGTCTGCTCCGCACATGTTATCGCTATCGCTCAAACTTCGATCGCGATGGCTTGGCTTGTGTGTTTTCTACGTACGTACGTGTGGACGAGAATTACGTTAGTGCTAGTGAGTGTGGCGTAATTTCTCTAGGTTTCCCGTCCATTTCTCTCTTTTTTTCTCTCTTTTGCTTTTATATCACTTTATCTCTTTTATTTTTAGAGTACAATCGTACTTCTGAGAGTGTTTTTTTTTTTCATTTTTCAAGTGATTATCTCGTTTGCAACAATTTAGAGGTGAGTTTTTGTTCGAGTGTTTGTTGAGTTTTTTGATGGAACATGATGTAGATTATCTACGTGTGTGCGAGAACATCGTACTTTGTATGGTACGGTATACCCACTCGTTTGTTTCCGTGTAAGCATTTTTACCGTAAAGTGTCTTCATTGTTCGTCTTCCAAGCATCGGGTTTTCACCCTAGTTTTCTTCATCGTAGTTTTTTACCTCGATTTTTTTTTTTCGGTGCAAGATGTTCTGTGTATTTTTTCTACGGTAGAATGCCATCGTTGATGATCTTCGTGTATTCATTACTAGTTTTCCACCTCCGTTTCATTTTTGTGTACGACTAATGTCTAACGTAGGTAGCCAGGTCTGCGATGTCTGTATCGTTTGCTGATGTGTTTTGTGAGCTGAGAGTGACTATGATGGGAGTGATATTCATGGTTTTGCTGTGGTTGAGATGATAGTGATGATGATGATGATAATGATTCTGGTGATGTTGATGTACGAACCGTTATGATGATGGAATTTATTTAATGTGACCATGATATGACGTTGATGATGACGAGTACGACACGAGTAGCCTAACCTAGACTAACTACACGCAGCCGCTGTCGTTTCACGACAGCGGCTGCACGTCTATATTTTCGCAGACGTTGTTATTTTTCAGCGTTGGGTGTGCGTTTCCTTCATGAATATCTTTATTAATCGTGGAAAACTAAAACATAAGGAATCCCCGTAATCTATTATAATGATTCAATAATCGGTATGCAATTTTTTGTTTAATTACGTCAAAAACTCACCGAAATCCGTGGCTAAAGTCAGGTCTGTAAACGTCCGTATTGCTTCACTCCTCATCTGCGTGTTATTTGAATGGCATTCACTCTCCTATACTACAACGTAGCTAGTCGGGGCGGAAGTGATGAGCTAGTCGGGATGACCCATAAAAAGGTCAAATCATTGCCGGCGCTGCACGCGCGGATACGAGTGCTGTAGCTTTATGTACGTAACACATACTACTCTGGTAAAACGCACGGGCGCACGGGGGCACGGGCGTACGTAAAATGCAACCATTTCCGGTTTCGCATGCGTGGTAGTTTGTTGATTTTGTGAAGCTCTCGAAGGAAAAGATGCCACCGCACAATCTACTCCGAAAAAATCAACAATAAGGTCTGGATACCAACAAAACGCCGAATTCAACTCAACCATCAGGAAAATACGTTGTAGGTGAGTAGTAAAAATTATCTTACTCTTAAAATCAAACAAAATAAAAGGCATTTTATGTGATTTTGCCGTCAATAGTGACGATCGTTTACAACGTTTAAACACTAACACATGTCCGACCGCTGTGCTTCGCACAGCGGTCTGGTCAGGCTAAGCCTAGACCAATGTCCCATGACGAGAGTGACGATGAAACGGGGGCTGATGCTCGCTCGTGCACAGGAGTGGTCTAGATCTAGAGACCTGCATTTTATCATTTTTTCCCCTTTTGCTTGTTCACTCGGGTTTAGTGCTACCAAAATTTGTGTCTCTGAAGAAACTCAACCAAAAGCTTGACGATAAGGTTTGCATCAGGTCTATTCTGTAGTAAATATTAGATCTAAATGGCGATGCTAATTTAGTTTTCATCTAGAACTCGATGAAATCCCACTTTCTTTGCTCATTTTTCAACTAATAAATTATTTAGAACTGTACTTAAATTCTGATGTACTGCACTCACCATTTTGTTAAATTAACAAAAAAAGAGCCTGCTGAGCAGATGTTTCATTCTATCCTTTTGGTTTCCTTCCTAGCTGTCACTTTCTTCTTTGACCCTGGATGGAAAAAAGAAATCCCATCTTGCCATGTAAAGACGGAACACATACCATCATGAAATATTATGACATTAAAATAATTTTAAAAAAATATGGAAGTGATCAAAATTCTTGTTTGTGAAAATAGATAATAAATGAAAGGTGATTTCTTATGAAGCAGTTATTTCAAATGTCCAACAGCTTCGATAATGAAGCAAGTGAAATCTGAAAACTATAGTGGCAACAAGTGATATTGATAGCGAATTCTGACAAAAACTGTCACACGATTTGATGTTTGAATTTGTCTTTTTTTTTATTGGATTAGGTTATAAAACTACACATGCCACCGATAAAATCACAATCGCTCTCAATTTGAACAGGAGCAATAGGGTAGGTACGACTCAGTAAACAGCTGATTATTTATGCATCGTATCCATGGGCAACTGTGGGGTGACTGCAAGAAGGCGCATGGAATTTAAACTTGAGTCAAGAACTATCATTTATTATTACTTTTTTATTCGAAATATTTCTTTTTTCTTGGACTGAAAAAACCCCAAAATATTTCATATTACGCTTCTAAAATATATGATGAATATATGTAGCATTTTTTATCGTGAATTCATGAAGAAATAGAATTATTATAAAATATAAATACTAGACGGGCTGAACAATGAAGTCTAATTTCCCTCCAAGAATTTGTAGCACACCGTACCTGGTGCATTCCTAGCGTTCTTGCCGCACTCTCACAGCCACTTAGTGCATGCATGCAGTCACATGTTTTATACATACAGTACACGTTGTAGCTAGTTCACCAATCTCATTCCTGATCTCGTGCGAGGAAAACCTTGAGAAGTGTTGAAAATCCTCTCAAAACTAAGCCAGACATGATTTTCGAACATACATTACAGTGTCAAGACCTTTTCAGTGGACTTTGATTTTGCTATCTGTCTGTTTTAGATCTTGAAGGTACGACTTCTTACGTCCGATTTGTTTTTTACCACACAAATCAAATATCGTCACGCACCCTATGAGGAGATCGATATCAAGATACCACGCGTCAGAAATCGCTGCAGTTGCTGGGGCAACAAAGATACATGCGCGCTGTAAACATGAATATTGATTGGTTTCTCAGCAGGCTCGAACCTCTGATAGGTGTTTCAGCCAAGAAGAGACATTCAAAATGGATTTCTTTGCATAAATTATTTTTCAGAGTCCCAGTAAGGATCTCTGTGATTGGTTAAAATCATTTTACAGCTCTTGGCCAAGTCTGAGGTCGTAGGACGCCCTCTTTTGGTCATAAATAATGCAACCCACGCTGGTTGTTGGGTGTGACTGGGATGGGTTAAAGACTCCAAAATCTATATCTAAGAATGAAAATGTGTGATTTGTTATTCTCATGCAAAGTAGTTATAATATGAGATACAAAGGTATGAAATAATCATTTGAAAACACTTTAAATGTAGATCTGGAGGGGCTTTTTGTATAAACACACTTACAAAAGTAGCTTCTTGACCTTTGCATTTTTACTATTGTTTATGAATGACATAAAATGATTTGTGGACTGAATGTGTCTTTCATTAAAAAAAAAAAACTCATCTTGCAATTTAGTCCAACATAAAAAATGGAGATGATTGAAATGAAAAAAAGTACAACGCATAGATGAATGAAAATAATTGAGTGTATGATAAGAATAAAAAATAACTGAATTGCGTGGAATATTTCACATGAATCAAGAAAATATTTGAAGTGCATGTAATATTTCACGTGAATCAAAGAACTGCCCTTTCTTGTTTGAAAAAATAAAAAAATAAAAAAAATCTACAGAAAATCAACAGATGAACAACTACATAAGGACTACTAAAAATTACCCAAAATAATTCTATGCCAAAAAATGAAAACAAAAACCGCAAAAAATTACAGTTACAAACATAACTACATAAAACTACCAATGATAATTCTCAACTACACAAAATAATATGCAAAAAAAAAGAAAAATATCTTTTAAAATCGATTGAAAACAGACTGAATAAAGATTACTCAATACTACACAAGATAAGAAAATACAATTCTACTGTATGACAAAAAAGAGAAAAATGCCATAGAAAATAGATATAAAAAACTATATAATAACTACTTATAAAAAACAAAACAAAAAAGTTCTATGCAGAAATGAAAATAAACACAAATTTCTACTATAATATTTACAGTTATAAGCAACTACTCAATACTACCCAAACAATAATTCTACTTGCTCAAAACAATAACACAAATGTAAACTATACACCGTTAAACGACACTGTCATCGAAATACATATCCAACAATTTCGTAAACTATAAAAAATCTACAGTATGCTTGGGTGACCCGCACCTCGTCATAGTTAATTTTTGTTCATATTTGAATCACATTTCGTCACTGAAATTCTGTGAAATCCCCTTCACATACAGGAAAAATGCTGAAAATTCCAATGGAATCACACGTTCACTGATCGATATCGAAAATTTGCAGCTATCGTCGCCAAACGCGAACGATGCGGAATAGTTGAAGAGTTTGTTCGCCCAAACCGATAAGTCCATTTTTGAAGATTTTGAAGTACGACCTCTGTCATAAAGTACAAAATAATACCTTTTAAATGATATATTGATCACTACATATGAAGGTATATTTTTGAAGTTCTGGTCAAAAGAAGCAAGCATTTTCTTATTATTCTCTTCATTTTTCTTGACCTTTAATCGCAAATATCTCCATTTGGCAAATATGGACTTATCGGTTTTTGCAAACAAACTCTTCAGTTGTGCGCTAAGGAAGGGGCCCCTCAACTCGTCACCAGCGTTCCCATAGACTTAGCACGTAAAAGACGTGTGCGGGTGACCGTGATGTTCCCATAGACATACACGTAAAAGATGCGTGAGGGGACAGTGGTGATAGCATTCTAACACGTATTCTGATTAAAATTTCAGATTTTCGCGAAAAACTGTTCGGTTTTCACCACAATTTGCTTGGTTGTGGTGGCCCTGCCAAGTTTCAAGCGTACTGAACACAGTCCCGGTCATAAATTTTTGTTTAGTGTGCTTAAAACAATTTTAAGCAGGGTGACGGTATTCGGGCCCCTGACGAGGTGCGGGCACCTCACTATACTTGACAAGGGACGCCGAGGCAGCTAGTAACATAATACTCCTAGTCTGGGTGCCAAAGGCTGAACCTTGTTTTACCGTCCACCCAATGTTTTTTTTATGGTTTTACCCTATTTCGGGGGTGCTGAATCCGAATTTGAATGATGCAACTCTTGCATCCTTGACGGTTTTAAGATATTCATGATGGCCGCCAAAATGGCCGCCCAAACAGGAAATTCCCATGTACACGTATTTCCTTCAAAATGGTGAGAAATTGAAAACACAATTGATGGTTTTACCCGTTTTCGACGGTGCTGAATCCGAAACTTGATGGTGCAACTCTTCCATCCTTGAAGGCTTTTGAGACATTCAAGATGGCCGCCAAAATGGCCGCCAAAACCAGAAACTCCCATATATTTCCTTCTAAATGCTGAGAAGTTCAAAACATTTTATGGTTCTAAGCTATTTCAAGGGTGCTGAATCCAAATCTGGCTGATGCGACTCTTGCATCCTTAAGAATTTTGATATATTCAAGATGGCCGCCAAAATGACCGCCCAAACCGGGAACTCCTTAATGGTGAGAAATTAAAAACAGTTGATAGTTCTAAGCTATTTCGACGGTGCTAAATTCGAATTTGGATGATGCAACTCTTGCATCGTAAAGGGTTCTGAGATATTCAAGATGGCCGTCAAAATGGCCGCCAAAACCGGAAATTCCCATGTATTTCCTTCTAAAGGGTGAGAAATTGAAAATTATTGATGGTTTTACCCCAGTTCGAGGGTGCTGGATCAAAATCTTGATAAAACCCTTGTATCTTGGAGGGTTTTCAGATAATAAAGATTGCCGCCAAAATGACCGCCAAAATTGGAAACTCACATGTAGACCCCCTTTTCTCTTCTAAATGGTGTGAAATTGAAACCAATTGATGGTTTTACCCTATTTTGAGTTTGCTGAATGTAAAGCTGCAGGATACAGCTCTTGCGTGGTTTCGAGATGATAAAGATGACCGCCTAACTGGCCCCCAAATAGCTGTCAAATACGAAAATTACCATGTAGGCCCCCTATTTCCTTCTAAATAGTGTAAAATTGAAAACAATTGGTGGTTTAACCCTGTTTTGAGGGTGCTGAATCCGAACCTGAGTGATGCAACTCTTGTGTTTTGGGTGCTTGAGAATTTTAAGATGACCGCCAAAATAACTGTCAATATTAAAGTTTTTTTAGACCCTGTTCAGCACCCTCGACATTTTGTTTCTGGAATTTTGCATTCTTTAGGGTTTTGAGATGTTCAAGATGACCGCCAAAATAATTGGCAGAAATTGACATTCCAGTGTTATTTGTTTTTTGTAAATGGTGAAAATTTGAAAATAAATCATGGTCTTACCCCATTTCGAGGGCGCTGAAGGTTTTGAGATATTTACAAATGTCCTGTATAAACGGATTCCTTGATATTTTCTTATAAATTGTTAAATACTGTGTTATAACGTGAAACGAGGGATTAAACCCAAGGTGAAGAGCAATAATCGGTATTCTTTAATTCAACTCGGTTGAGTAAATTTGTCAAATCAGCCAACAATAATGGGATTCCAAAATGACTGTCAAAATGGTATTGTAATATACTAAGATATTCCGATACGTCTCAAACGGAACTTTCAACACGTAATGGAAAAGAATTATATTGACATCATACTGAAACGTGCAAACACAAAGATACGACTGAAAATTTCTTTATGCACAATTGTTATAATCCCTGTGGTAGCCAATAAGGGCTCCACAGACCGATGTGAAGTTAATCCTTTTTGGCTGTAAGAGTAACATTAGATTATGGCCTGCTGGTATTTGGTGTTGAAATTTTTCTTGTATTCTTAAGAGTCTCGCCGTGTACTCTTATGAAACTTGTGGCATATTCTGATTACGTCACTAGAAATGGTTGCATCCATGACCACTATAGTAGGTATCAATATAAGGGCAATTTCAAGAGCACTCTGCGTGATTATGATATTCGTAAGTGCTGTGACCATCAACTATTATCTTACATGTTGTCGGTTTTTTTTTATTCTTTCTTTTTAAGTCTCGTTCCCTGTGATTTTTCCATCCCCCTCGGTGCATGTATGATATCGTCGCTTGGGCGACAAGACCCTGTATCTGAAATTTTGGTGAAAATGACTTTTTTGAATAAACAGTCAGATAATCAGTTAATGATGTCCAGTCCAAACCTTAGCTGTCTTACCCCAAAAATGAAGCTACCATGGCATGTCGACGGAAAGGTTCTCTCACTTGTTACAGTGCTATTGGCTGCCATGTTTGTTTGCTTTTTGCTTTTTTTTTCTCCTGAACATGTGATATTTTGTAGATACGAGGTTTGTCGCCCCATGAAATATTACATCATATCGAAGAAACTTGAAAGCATAACTATAAAAATGTCCAAATCGAGTCTTCAACAATGTCATCAAGACCACCAATATAAACCAATTAACCAATGTGAGTGTTCATGGATGAAATGATTAAAACTGTTTATGGACTAAGACAGGTAATGTTGGGAATCTCAGTAAACTTCTCTACATCACTATCTCAATATGATCGAGATGGGCATGTCTTGTCCACCGATTGTTAGTGTTCAAAACATATCCATGATATGTAGATGAAACAGTGTAATCTTTCAAATATTCAACCGCATCTGTAGTCTTGCAGGATTCATTGCTGGCACAGCTGTATCGTACGAACTCCAAGATATCTGGTAGAGCTGGTTTCAAAGTACAACAAGTTCAAACAGGGATAAAAGAACTACAATATGCGCTCGTTTATCAGTAGAGTATTATAGTTGGGTTTAGATTTTGCCATTGACGAAAACCTGAAATAGGGTAAAACCATCATTGTTATCAAGTTCTAACCATTCTGGCGAGCATTTTGGCTGCTGTCTTGAATATCTCCACACTCTCAATGATGCAAGGGCTATGTCCAGATTCGCATTCAACACAGTGATTGAAATAGGCTAGAATCATTGATAAAATTGTTCTCAATTTCGAACCATTAAAATTGAAATACGTGGAAATTTCCGGTAGGGCGACCATTTTGAAATTGGAATAGGACAGAACCATCAATTGTTCTTAATTTTGAACCATTGGGAATGAAATTCGTGGGAATTTCTGGTTTGGCGGCCATTTTGGCGGCCATCTTGAATATCTCAGAAACCCTTAACAATGCAAGAGTTGAATCATCCAGATACGGATTCAGCACCCTTAAAGTAGAGCAGAATAGTCAATTGCTTTCAATTACTCACCATTTAGAAGGAAATAGGCCTACATGGGAATTTCCTGTCTTAGCGGCCATTTTGGCGGCCAGCTTGAATATCTCAAAATCCTCAAGGATGCAAGAGTTGCATCATCCAAATTTGGATTCAGCACCATCGAAATAGGGTAAAATCATCATTTATTTTCAATTTTTCACCATTTAGATGGAAAATACATGAGAATTTCCGGTTTTGGCGGCATTTTGGCAGCCATCTTGAATATCACAAAATCCTCAAGGATGCAAGAGTTGCATCATCCAGATTCGGATTCAGCAGCCCCGAAATAGGGTAAAATAATTATTTAAAAAAATCGGGGTGGACGGTATAAACAAGGTTAGGCCCAAAAAGTGGCTCTGACACCCAGACTATTTAGCGTACCGATGAGATCCGCTGAAATGTGACCCGACTAGCTCCACAGATTGACACCAAGCTTCACTCAAGTTGATATGACCTGTCCGATGACTCTGGCTGTTTATGCTAGAGTCACACACGGCCGGGTCACAAAACGGATTTGATCCGGGTGAAAATGAGCCGGAATAGTCCCGGAATGGAGGGTAATTTATGCTACAGTCAAACACGGCCGGATTTCGAACCAGTCCATAAAAAATCATAACCGTATCGACCCGGTTCGAGCCGTGGAGACCCGAATTGACCCGTCTCGAACCTAATAAAGATCCTTTTCAACCCCTATCGACTCGTGTCAACCCGCTTCGACCCGTATCGACCCAGATGTAAACCTTGTCGTCATCCGTAGCATTGAAGGCAATGCGGCATACGGCAAGGGTCCATACGGTTTTATGCTGCGGGTTGCGGCTGGTCGACGCGAGTCGATGCGGTTCGAACCAGGTCAATTCGGATATCAATACGGAATTAAAATCCGTGAGAACATTTTAAACATGACCAAAAATTTTTCACCGCCGTATCGTAGCCCTTGGAATCCATCAGGAATTGACACGGGTTACGATGCGGGTCAATGCGGGTCTCTACAGCTCATACCGGGTCGATACGGGTTTAATTCCTTATGGACCCGGTACGAGAAATCCGTCCGTGTGTGACTCTAGCATTAATCATCGAACACTCTACACTCTGTCATAGAACACCGGCTGAACACGCCGGAAAGCCGACAACACGAATCTAATACACATGCAACTAACTTGACACTCACCGGACTGACTTGACACTTATCTGGCACTGACTCGATACTGACCTAATAGTTGACCAACACAAGTCGAATTCATCGGACTGCGATCTGATACACTTCGTTGAGTGACCGGACCGGAAAAAAAAAAAACTTTGCTTCCGGCGAGTGACCGATGAAACAGGATTAAAAAAGAGATATAGGTCGATAATTACCCAAGTCGTCCACATTGCCCTTCTTAATAGGAATAATTTTGATGATCCTGGCAACTTTCATTCTGCTAAGTAAAGGGCGCAGCTATTTCATAAATAATTTGTTTAGGAAGAAACATTGAGATGCCGTAAAACATTAAAAATGAAAGGAGAAAGGAACCGAAATTATATGCCTCTAGCTATTTGAAAAGAAATGGTAAATGTAAATGATAAACATAAGTAGAAATAGACTATGAACTTAATAATCGGTTATCATCAGTTGCATCTTTCTGCTTGGTATCATTTTTGGGCTTCCTGTAGATCAATATCAATGGCGCCATCTCATTTGGGGCACCTGTCGTCGAATTCACGTCAGCGCCTTTTCCCCTGGCTAATATCACTATGCTGACGCCATATTGGGCAGATGTAAACACAGAGACTGGTGGAACGGTCAGTTACCGAGAGGTGGAGCCAAGTGAAACGCAGGTGTACGACGTGGCAACAAAGATTGTGAGGGAAGCCTTCGTCACACAACAGGACTTCCAGACCGAGTGGATGTTTATCACCACATGGGACCATGTGGGTTTCTATGGCTCTGAAGATGCTACTATTGTGAGTGATGTACTCTGATTCTTATCCTTGTTATTGTCTTCTGTTCCTTTCGTGTCCTTGAAAGGGCACATAATTCTGAATTTTCCCTCAAGATTGATATGATGAATTATATAAAGTTACAACAAATGTGGTATTTGTTTTTGCATCATCTTTTGGTTGTTTGTTTGTTTGTTTGTTTGTTTTTTGCAAGCTTTAGCAGAATAAAGGATAGGTTATCAACAGTTACATAATGTTAAGGAACACCAATATTGAACAGTCGTGGCAGAAAGCGACAGAAAGCAAAAAAGAAAAAAATAGAGAGACGTGATCCAGCTCTAGGGAAAGCCTGGGGAAAAAGAGGCGGTTCAGTGCAAAATGTGTCATAATGGTTTGTTTCGATATGATTTCAAGATGAGTGGAGAGGAAACTGTCAATATGCCAATAAAATCAGATTGTATACAATCTCAAGAAAAAAAATAATGGTTCAGCCAATAAAATATCACGATGAAGAATGTTTTGCTACAATTGTTTCAAAACACGGGGCAGACGAACACGTTCCAATGTGTTCTGGTGGCTGGAGGAACCTTCTCTGCCGTTTTCTTCAACTATGAGACGGTAAAGTGGACCACTGGACTGATCAACAACGGAGATCCCTACACTGGGCTCGGCGGTGACGACCTAGCACAGGTAGTGATGTTCCTTTTATCTTTCTCGTAGTAAAAAGGATTCCTAAATAGTGTGTACGCAAATCTCTTCCTTGAACTGACATATTGTAATGCTTCTTCATTAAAAAAAAAGTTAAATAGCTCTCCCCCGGCACAGTGGCTAGATCTGCCACGTCATATACTCTACAGAGGTAAACCAGTGAGTGGATAATGAATGCTTTGAAACAGGAAAAAATCAGAGGCATCTCTTACACACGTTAGGTGACTGGATGTTTCAATAAAATATTTTGTTTTTAAAGACTCTCACACATACTTTTTTCATCACACTGTACGTAACTAGGGCAGAAAAAATATATATGTCATGTAATCTCTCCCCCAAATTGTGCAAGCAGCATGTTGGCTTTTTGAAAAATAATTGTGTCCGAATCAACAACGCAAGTGCAATTCAAGTAAAAATTCCGTAATTTATTCAAGGAGGATCCTTGACGCCGAATTCTATACACGAGCATACCTATCCTCTTCAACGGGATAAAATACTATGCACAACATTGAAATCTTCCACCCCACCAAAAGGATATATTGATGATCAAAAGAAAGGAAATGAAAAGCTATTTTGGTAAACGATGTGTCCTGTATTAACTGCAAGCCAGACACAAGATGAAATATTGAATGAACGATGGCATGCACTAATCTTCTCATCGACGACAATCCATGTACAAAATCTTTACCACAACGGCTTCTCATACTGCGGGTTTGTTTGTTTGTTTTTTTCTTTTAAGATATCTATTAAAGTCAAAAAGAAAGTATTGTTACATATACAATGCATCATATACTGGGCACTGCGGTGGCGAAAGCCTTTAGCAAATAGATCACGTCATTGTATAAAAGGCCTGTAGATGATGGGACAATTAAAAGGTCAGGTGGTAACTTGTGATACCAAATCTCGATATTTCTTTAAAGTATCCATCCTCAAAACCGCGAAAAAAATATCTACCCCGAATTCCTCTTCATGAACAAACCCAGTTGATGTCATTGATAGAGCTAACCCAATAGCCTTTGTCAGTGGATGAGGCGTTTGGGAAATCACATAACTTACCTTCATCACATTAAGAGGGTAGATTTCATGATTATGAGTTTCCCAATCTGGTTGCAAACAAACTGTGTCTTATTTACGTTGATTATCATGCATGATTTGACTTTGACAAGACGTAGATGCCATAAAAACAGTATTTTGATTATGTTAATTTCAGCTTTTTGAATGCTATTAAATTAAAGAAAGCTTCAAATCAAATATCTGGAAAAAAATTATTTGTGATAACAATCGGTGCCCATTGGAAACATTTGATGGAGACTATTAGTGAAAGGCAAAATTCACGCTCGATTCTCACAGTGTGCCATTATCCGTTACAATAATCATCATCAGTATGTACCGTCGATAAAAAGAGTATTATTTTCGACACGGTATTGATTTTTCTTATTGTATGGCAAACGTTTATCAATGTAATAATATCTTCTTTGTATTTATGGTATATATATATATATATATATATATATATATATATATATAGTGAAAGAATAGTGATGTATAGTGAAAGAAATTAGACTTGAGGTGGATTTTGCTCTCGATCTTGTCCTCCCTTTCAATCAATCGAGCTTTCGGCCTGTTGTCAGGCTTTCATCAGGAACTGGGCGTGTATGGTCTGACGTGATGTCCTGCATCACAGCACCGTGTACTCGTGCTCATATTCTGTGTTTGGCTATATGCCCTGTGTGGTCATGGCTGGGTGTTTTTCTGAGAGTGTTCTTCTACGAGTCTGAAGTCAAAGGCAGTCTTTGACTTCAGACTAAGCGCAATATCATATAGCACAATATCGTTTGATATAATGATAAAAATAACAATAATAATGATAATAATAATACCAATCTTCCGAAATATTACCTTTGCACAAATCAATAATTTACTTCAACACAAAAATGCAGTCTAACATCATCTCATCAACAGAAAGATATTGTGCATCATCAAAGATCTTACACTACATAAGAAGGCCAACTCTCTGTCGAAAAGTGAAATACTGCCGAGGGAAGCGCCAACTGGCGTTGAGTGGGTAAAGTTTCTATGTTAGCTATACTTTCCCGATATGTTTTTGTGGGACAAAGACAGGCCTTTAAGACAAGAAAGAATGAATATCTGTAAAGAATCATGAGTAGATCTAAGAACTGGTGCAGTGCATTAAGCTGAATTAGTAGCTACACCAAACCATTAACAGGTTTATCATTATTTCGATATCCAAAAGATCCAGGAAAGTAAGAAATGTGTTTCATCATTCGCGTTTGATGTAGATTTCTAGATCGTTCAAACGTAAGGATTAAGTTAGGGTGCCCGGAAAAGTAACAAAAATGAAGCCGCCTCTTTTGTCTTTAGATTTAACAAAAACTATGCATTCATTAGTGCTAATCGTCGGCTGAAAAAACGGCCGTGGCTGATGTTAGTACCGTGGTTAAATAAAATGAATGAATGAAATGAATGAATGAATGAATATTTATTGCTCTCTATGATAATGTGTAACATTTGTGCAAAAAAAAAAGAAGAGATTTCGCATGTTAGCATTTTAATGGTTGTTTAACATTGTCTAGTCTCAGTCTTAAATGTTTATCCTCTCCGGACACCCAACAACTGGGCAATAATATGTCAACCAGAAAGGGATTTGTATTTCCGATCATTTTAATATTTTAGACTTTACCGTCTGATTCTCTCTATAGGACATATGCATCGAATTCAACTAAAGTTTGGCTGTCATAATACATTTAAGACTTAAATGCATGAAAAGAGAGTGATACAATGTTCTCGTTAATGTGACTTTTGAGCAACAAAGTTTCGCATTCGAAATTTTTCTTCTTCTTCTTCTTCTTCTTTTAGAACTTCCTCTTTTTCTTGTTAAAGATAATGTAAAGTTTTGGTACCTCAAAAGTTTCCCTGAATTTCCTTGTCTTAGTTTGTGTTTCAGGTTAAAGTACCTTTCATAACTAACACTGTGAGACTTGCTCGCCCCAAAGTGCTCGCATATCTTAGTAATCATGCAATAATGGTTTCGTACCAGAGCCGTCGCGGTACCGCGGTACCGCGAGAATCGATACACACACACACGTATTGTACGAAACCATTACTGCATGCATGATCACTGCGACCAGCAGCCCCATAAGCATAGCTAAATGGGGCTGCGCATTGTAGCATTCAGGATCACGACAGACGTAGTATCGCGGGTAAATATCAACTTAAAATCCAAAAATTTCTTCAATTTGAAGACTCGCCAGTTAAGTTGAAGTATTGAAAACAGGCTTCGGGCAACGTTTGATTCTGCCAATAGTCCCTTTCTGTTCGAATTGATGACTGAATGTGACTCGGTCGAGAGGACCTTGGGAGAGCGGCTACACTGAATCGACGGCCAGCGCATGCGCACACAGACATCCGTAGTATAGTATAGTTTAAGGTGGTTTTGCCCTGCAAAGGATTTTTCCTTCGGCAAAGGCCTTTGCCCGAACGGCGACTTCGTCGCCACGGAATCCAGTTGGCAAAGGGTCTGAAAACCAGACTATACCAAATTGCGTTTGTTTACAAGCAGAGCGCCACTACGACAAAATCTTAAAAGGTTTGAATTAAAAGCGCGGCCAAGCCCGGCAGTGTAAACGGACAAAATTGCGGGGCTCGGCCCCGCAATTGGGGCTGGGCTCGGCCGCGGCTCGGCCCAGCCCCACACTGTAAACGGGGTCATTATGTTCATCTATGTTCGTAGTTTGTGTGTATACATTACGTATGTTAGGTATATAACAACAAAAGGTTTTCGCTCGGAGTCTAAGAAAAAATTGGTTCACAACAGTTGTAATCAAGGAAACTCCGGGAAATACGCTATTATTTAAAGAATTTCCTCCCATAGGGCTTTGTGAAGCTAATGGCAGATTTGATTTTGAAATCATAGTAGGCCTATAAATCATGTTCGAACAGCTAAATAGCATTTTAACTTGTAACTCTATTTAGATCTGTTGTGTTAAGAAGCTCTACCTGTTATGGATTACAAGTCTCATGATGTTTAAAATATATATGTATATGTATATATATAATTTTCAGTGATCCCAAATAAAACTTCATTGACGATTTTAGATCGGGTTCAATGGCGGCGACGGTAGACAGCACTACGCGATTCCAGGATCGCGCTCGTCCGAAGTTGTGAACGTGGTTGAGACTTCGAATATCGGTGTGCCTGGTCGCTTCGTCTTTGGCGTCGACAGGCCCGAAATTGTCGACGTCCAATGCAAGACAAGCGGTGAGATTGCCGGTTAATTTTGTTTCATTTTAGTACTTAAGAATTTAAAATGAATACTACTTTCTGTATCAGTGTCTTGTCTGCGAAAGCGCCGGAAGAGAAAATCGGATTGTGGCAGTAATAGGGAGTTTTCGCTACACGACGGGCCAGACCGAGAGTACGCGGGAGCAATGAGCTGTGACAGTCCCCGCATTCGGACTCCCGTCCCCATATCTAATGCCCCTGTCACTTTTTGGCGGATATGGCAAACCCCATTAAAAACGAATGTCGAATTTTGGCATTAGTTGATATCCGTTAAAATGCGTTTCATGTCCTTTGCCCTGGTTGATATCCATTAAAATGCGCTTCATGCTCTACCTTGGATGGACATTTGTCTTCCGGTGATTTCTGTCAGAGCGGCAAGGAAAATTTGTGCATGCACAAAGTTTTTTCTCGCCAAAAACGGATAGCACGATCTGATCCTTGTCCGATAGTTGTACGTTTTCTCCTGTATCTATACTGCACTTTGTCGTTTTCCACGCGTTTCCATCAGTTCGACCTCCTATATACGAGTCCGTTGCTGCAAGAAATAGAACAGATGGAACGGCTGTGTACAGCACATAACACGCGTACGCACGGTTCACTGTTGTTCGATGTACATCTCATGTGTCACCCATTTGTTCCTCGTACGTTCTGTCCTGTACGTATGCGGTTCTTATTCGTTTCTCATGCATTTTCTAAAACGGAAAATTTACACTTTGTCCACCGGATTGACGATTTTACGGTGGGCCTATCCGGCCAAGAGTGACAGGGGTTTAATGCCTCTGTCACACTTTGCCGTATAAGGCAAACGCATGGGAAACGAAGGTTGATTTTGGTCATCCGTTGATATCCGTTAAAATGCTTTTCATGACCTTTTTATCCTTTGGATGGACATTCATCTTCCGGTGAATTCCGGTGATTTCTGTCAGAGCGGCAAGGAAAATTTGTGCATGCACAAAGTTTTTTCTCGCCAAAAACGGGTAGCACGATCTGATCCTTGTCCGATAGTTGTACGTTTTCTCCTGTATCTATACTGCGCTTTGACGTTTTCCACGCGTTTCCATCTGTTCGACCTCCTGTAAGTTGCTGCAAGAAATGGCACATAACACGCGTACGCACGGTTCTCTGTCGTTCGATGTCGTTCGACTCCGTAAAGGGGAGGCGCCTTTACAAAATCAAAAGCTGGCGCGACCCCCTCCCCCATTTTCTTCTTTTTATTTCTGTTGTTTTAACAACAACAAAAATAGAGAGGGGGGCACTGGCGTGAGTGCGCCCCCCCCCCCCCCCCCCCGATCCGGGATTGCGTCAACCACAAGTGTTAAAACTCATTGTTTGCATAACAGGGGCGGATCCAGGAATTCCGTAAAGAGGAGGCGCCTTCACAAAATTAAAGCTTCCGCACCACCCCCCAATTTTTGTTTAATTTTATTTCTGTAGTTTTAAAAACAACAAAAAAGAGGGGGGCACCAGAAGGGGATGCGCCCCCCTCTCGATCCGCGATTGCGTCAACCATAATGTCAAATTCGGATTAACACAAATGTCATAACACGTCGACCACAAATGTCAAAATTTCCAAATTTACTGCAAATGTCATAACGCGTCACAGGGGCGGATCCAGGAACTCCGTAAAGGGGAGGCACCTTTACAAAATCAAAGGCTGGCGCAAGCCCCTCCACTTTTTTTTCATTTTACTTCTTTTGTTTTAACAAAAAAAAAAAAAGACGGGGAGGATCCGCGACTGCGTCAACGACAAGTTAATGTCAAAACCCATTGCTTGCATTGCAGGGGCGGATTTAGGAATTCGGTAAAAGGGAGGCGCCTTGCAAAATTAAAGGCTGCCATACCCCCTATTTTTTCTTTCTATTTCTGTTGTTTTAACCAAAACAAAAAATAAATAGAAAGGGGGCACCAGAGAGGGATACCCTCTCAGGAACATCCTGAAGTAGAGGCGCCTTTTCAAAATTACAAGCTGGCGTAACCCCTCATTTTTTCTTTTTATTTCTGTTGTTTTAACAAAAAGAAATAGAAAAGGGGTCAGAAGGAGGTCACAAACCCTGTGCGCTATCACAAGGGTGACAATTTATATACTTAAATGCAAGGACCCCGAAACCCCCAATTTTCAAAAAATAGGTGAACCATCTAATCTTCATACAGACAGCTGGCATTTCTGTTGTTTTAACAAAAAAAAATAAAAAGGGGGTCACAAGGAGGTCACAAACCCTGTGCGCTATCACAAGGGTGACAATTTATATACTTAAATGCAAGGACCCCGAAACCCCCTATTTTCAAAAATAAAAATACAACTTGAAATACATTGAGTAAATACATAAATGAGTGCACTTCTAAGGTTATTCATAGTACCCCCACCAGAGGTTGGTTGGGCTTGAATGGGGGAGGGGGCAGTTTTTGTTAAGTTTGTTTTTTCTAACTACATACTAGTCAAATTTTCTAAATACAGTGTACTTGGCAGGTATTTTTACCAGTGTGATGGGATGTGCAAATGGACGCCATGCCCGCCATGCCGTTATGTTTGCAATGTTCTCAGATAAGGGTCTTGCAAAAATGCGTGAAAGGTGAACTTGCGATACTCAGGTGAGCGCGAGGTGTGTGTGTGTGTGTGTGTGTGTGATGGAAGGAGTAATTCTGAATTTTCGTTTCCAGTTCATTTCATTCTTGATTTCACCATCTTCCAATACCCACATTGTTGTCAGGCTAGAAATCAAGCATTGCAGTTCATGAGGGCAACATGTTTAACACCAGCACCACGTCGGAGACGATCCCTGTCCATGCTTATTTTCATTTGCAGGATGAATTCTTCCGATTCACATCTGTGCTAGAGCTGAACACGGGTGTGATTAAACAACTGCTTAACTATCCAAGTACTAAATAAGCTATTCAAACTGCACGTACCAAAAACGAAGCCACGTTGTCTTAATCTTTTTCTGATCAAACAACATAAACTTGCCCACGTTTTGCAATTGGAAAATACATCCAAAGAGCACAATTTAATCACTGGAAGAAAGCTCAAAGTTAAAATATTGTTAACACTTACGTATGCATGTATATTCATGATGTCTATCTGCTGTGCACATGCAGTATGTAGTGGCCATACAATAACACTGTTCTATTCGGAATGCTCGTTATCTGACGATTAGTTATTCCGTATACCTATGTTCGTTAATCCTAAAATAAAATAGGGTTAGTCTTTATAATCCGAACATTTGTGGCGTTTAATAATCTTAAGGTTCGTAATTCCGAAAATGAAGTGATATTCGTTATTCCTAAGATTTGTAAATCCGAATATTAAAAAAAAAGAAGAAGTGTGTACTAATAAACCTTCGGAATTACGGACCTTTAGAATAACGAACCTTTTATATTTTCACATTAACGAACCTGACGAACCTAACGAACACTAAATACCCGACTGTAACCACAGAATCGGCTGTACTCCAATTTCCTTTGTATGAAAGCATCGATTGAAGAAATCAAAAAAAAGAAATATGATTTCTAATTGACATTTAAATGTTGCAAGACTACCATAGTTTAACATAAAACAGATTCTATTCTATCAAAAGTACCTAAATATCTAACTGAGATTTCATTCTCAAGCAAAGTAAGTGTTGTTTGAATGATGTTGTTGAGGAGAAAATGTAGTACATATATCTTCGCATTGTCGGTGGAGAAAATGTTCGCAGACCACTTTCCAACGGAGTAAATGTCGGCGGGGCAAATGTCGCATCTTCAGAGCAAATGCTGGCGCAGTAACTCCCGCAGAACAAATATCTCCTCAAAGCACAATGAATTTGTTGGATAGGGTCTTATTGCGGCAGACTCTGTTGATACTGATAGGTATCTCGATCGTTGTCACAAGGGTGACAAATACTCATGTCCACTGATTTTGCTGTCATTTCACTTCATTTTACCGCCAGGCCCGTTGGTCTTATACCCCATGGTCGATTCCATGTTTGGAGGAACAGCAGTTAGTATTTCCGGACCTTGCTTTGATGCGGCGAGCCATCAAGTGCTCTGTAAGTTTGGGGAAAAGATTTCTCCAGGGCGAATTCTTTCCGAACTGCGTGTAATGTGCGTGTCTCCACCACAAGATGTCAATTTCGGGCTTCTTCCATTTGCACTTTCTCTGGACAAAGGATCAACATTTCCTTTCACCTCACGCTTCTCAGTGGGTAAGTTCCTCAACTTTCGATCATGCTACTGTATTTTTTTTTTCGCTCAGCATATCAAAAAACAACTCAGCATATCAAAACTCAACTAAACTCAACTCAGCATATCAAAACACAACTCAAAACACAACTCAAAAGGATGTTGAATAATACGGGAGGCAAAGGCATATCATTATACAAAAGAAGACGCACATACCCAGTGAGATACAGATTAAGTACCACATTATATTCCATTGATTGCATTTGTCCCTAGGTAATGAGAGTTTATGAAGTAACAAATTAGGCCGTACTACAAGATTCTTTGTTTCATTTTTTTCTCTTTGGTTCATCGCTTATTGCGTAGCGGAAGTGAGATAGGGGCATCACTTTTCGTCGTCGTTGTCTTCATCACAGTCTCATAACTAGCCTCCTAACTCACACCACAGGTACACCACCTAAATGCCGGTCAAGTTCTAATATGGGTGAAGTCCTACAAGGTCAAGGGTAGGAATGTCAATGAACTTTCCCTGATAAGCACTGTACTCATACACAGTGTTGTGGTGATCTCTAAATAAATTTCAACAGACTTGAACTATGACCACCAATCCCACACAATAGATACATCAAACGACATGGTTTTTTTTTCAGTACTTAGAAAACTAGCCTAGTTTTAACATAAAATTCCAGCTGCGATTAGAAGAATTTACATAGTGGGCCTGAAATAGGGTATTCCTAACTTGAAACGGAATAAAAGTCAAACTGTTTTACACACTTGTGAAGAAAGTATTTACAAATGGTCAAATGATATGTGTGGCTCCTGCATCCTTCCCATATATCTCTATAAAGGAGATTAAATCCCTCTCTTTTTTACATCCCAGGCACTGTATCCGACGTTCTTGGTAGTATCCTGGCATACACGCGAAGTGCACTTTGTTGACAGAAAAGTGCTCTTTTATCGAGGCCAAAATTCTCTTGCATTTCTGTTTTGATAGAAAATAAGTCTGGAGAGTGATCAGAGAGAAGACAAAGTATTGTGCATACAGGACAAATTCTATGCATTTGATGAACCAATGAGCCTTTACACCATGAGGCAGAGATTGTTTCTGAGATATTATTTTCATGCATGCATTTTAATTCATTATCAGGATATCAAATCTGATATGAATTTCATTTCAATTTCTTTGTATGAAGCTGCCTTTCATAGTATGACTGCTGAATATAATAAATCAGCCATTCATTGAATCATCGAATATGTGCGCATTATGTCTCACTTTCAAAATGATGGAATTTTAATGGTCAATGGAGACTATATTTTGCTTTATACATTGCAATTTCTCTCATCCAAGAGATGACACCCACACACACATACACGCACACACACACACACACACATTATATATACATATATATATATACATGTATATACATATGTGGGGGTAGTTCAGTGTGAGGGTGTAAATTGCATTATTTGAGGCGTTGATGGCGCGAAGAACTTGAAACTTCCATCAAGGCCTTAAACATACTAGGATTAATTATTATACTCATCTTCTTTGTTACATTTTACTCATGGACAGTAAATGTGTTGGCGCAGTAAAAACACACACAAACCTTATAAACAATATGATGGGTGTGTGTGTACACATACGTAAGGATGTACACACATGTACATACACACACAAACACTCACACATACTAGGGTGTCTAACCCGGTGAAGTGGTCCCACCCCACATCCAACTGGACCCCATGGAAGACCAGCTTAGTGTAGCTGAATATGGGCAATCCAGCCATCTTCACAGATGGAAAATGAACAACAACAACAACAACACACAAACACAATTATCCACGTGCTTTCAAATTATACACACGTATTACTATAAAGTACTATAGTATCGGTTTTCCCGGCCTATTTCGCACTTTTGTCATTCCATTTGATAGAAGTTTCATTCAATTTAGCGAAAATCCTTGTCACTGCACAATTTGTCATTCAAAATTGCAAGTTGGTCGTTAAATTTAGCATTTCGATCAATGAAATTTGCACATGTGCCTTTCGAATTCGTAAAACGGGCATTCAAATTAGCACGTGCTCTTCAGTCATTTAAATTCGCTAGCACTGGCCGAAAAGGGTATTTCAGACATTCAATTTCGCGTATGGGCAGTCAAATTCCAAACATGTTCTTTCAAATTTACGTCATGTTATTTCTCTCTCTCTCTCTCTTTTAGTTGAAAAAGTGAGAACATTTAAACGCGTAGTATGTCACTTTTTTGTTTCATCCGCGCACTCTTAAGCAGTAAAAGTATCGTATTTTTTACCCTATATAACTCGAGTTCGTTGTTCTGTAACGCCCCTTTTCTTTCATACATGTCATTTTAGGCTTACATGTACCAATACTACGGAATATTTCATCTTCTTACAGTCATGACAACACAAGTTGGATACAGACCTATTTCTCAAGAAGACAGAAAAATAATTATAGGAACATTTTATGATCATAACCTTGACTCCTAGGACTGGCCGACACACTCGGAATAAAGCGCTCAACGGCCTGATAAGTTGTGGCCACATGCACTATCTTCGGACTTGAAGACTCAATAAGCGATAAGCACATTGAAGAAAAAAAAACTGTTGCCAAAATCTCTAAAATGAGTACGAAATATGAAATGCAATGACGCTTGCAAAGCAATAATTATAGGTTGAAAAAAAAGAATGAACCAAAGCATAAACATGCGTGCTAAATTGACTGCAAAAGATGTTAAATTGGATGCCCAAAATTGAATTCGGATGAACGTGATGAACGAGTGCAGCATGTCCGTGATCACGTGACTATATCTTCTAAACTTTAGATTGAATGAACGAATATCGAAATCGTGCTTGTTTTACAAATTTCAATTGAAAAAGTGTCAATTAGAATGCGTCTAAAGGAGATTTGAATGCTCCAAACTGAATTTGAATGAAGAGATCATAATATCTAAACACCGAACATGTCATCTACGATAAATTTTGCTAAATTGAGTGCTGCAATTAGGAATTGCACTGACAAAAGTGCAAAATTGGACCGGAAAACCTATAATACGTGTGTATAATTTGAAAGCGCATGGATACTTGATTCTTCTTCCATTATGTCCGCTATTTCTTCTTCTGCTACCAGAGTTTATTGTCACTTGTTTCTGTACTTCTTCAACTTTTGCAGTCATGCCTATATATCGACGACCTGGCGTACACAAGGAGAATCAGGAAAGTTGGCTTTCATCTAACAGGGTAGCCCTAACGTGGGACACGGAAGCCTTCGGACCCGACGTTGAAACCGTGAACGTAGTCGTTTATGAATACTACGAAGACGTCCCCAACAATGTGGTCCGATGGCGAGAGGATGTGGTACTTGCTAGGAACATATCTTACGTCGACGGCCGGTTGGAGTTCACTAAGCCGTACGTCGACATACTAAGCGATACGGCAGATTTAATGGGGGCAATCGCCGTATCTGAAACTAACAGGCGAGTTTAAGAAATAATGCAGTCTCGTGTTTTTCCTCGTCTGTTCATCATTCAAACGTACTTCTGCAAAGTGTTTCAGTTTGCCGATGTTTGTAAGCAGCAGTGCCCATTTTATGTGATTTTAGCAAACTATGTTTGTGCTTAATCTGCATTTTCTCTGGAGTACTTTATTGATGAAAATGTTTTGCTTAAAAAGATTGTTTTGCAGCGGCGTAATCTCATTTATTGTGGTTTAAATAAACGTGGAACATCCGGCTCTTAGGTAAATTTGAATTCAGAGCACACTTTAATTTACCAGTAATTCGGAAGAATTATATCACTCAGTTTACATACGTGCATAATAATAATAAAAACAAATAAATATTATGATGATAACTAAAATTATCAATATAATAATGATGATGATAACAGTAACTATGACAACGACAATCTTAGTAAAGATAATGACAACCATGATATAAACAAATTCTTGCCTCTGACGGAACACCTCACATTTGGAAGACCCAGTGCGGAGAAATCCTTCAACGATATGGAATATGATGTGCTTATTCTAGTCATAGAAAGACCGCAGGGGTGGCGTTAACGTAAGCTTGCAGCAAAAAAAAAACACACAAAAAAACAAACAAACAAACAAACAAAAACACAAACAAAACGACAAAAATATTCCTTTGTAGAACTTTGGAGACTGCTTTGTTCAAACAGTCCTTCTGAGGATTCTTCTTATCTATAGACCTTACCTTATCTTTTTCTGCTGTCTCTCTCTCTCTCTCTTTCTCTCTCTCACATGTAAATGATATAATATGCATATATAGATGCAAGTAATTTTATGCACTTTACAACTGCTAGTTGATGACCGCATTGTATTGTAGGCGTGAAAAAAAAATAATAATCTGCAAATGCAGAGGTAGCTTGTTCTTTCTATTCCTCGAATCATTCCGAGCTTTGAGCCCTAGGATCTATAAGAGACAGTACATTCAGTATGTCGGTGACAATGACTTTATCAGTAATGGAACTTTCATATAACACAGTACATGCAGTGCATACTAATTTTATGACACATTTTAAGTGATACAAACATAAGTCAAGTAGTCTCCCCTTCCATCAACACACACAGCTTATCACCAACATGTAGGCCTATATTTGATTTTTTTTTAAATGTCTTTTTAAAGCCTTGTGACCGTGAACTGTAAAATCAGCCGACTGTATTATTTTCTAACATGTATATGATATAATTGTTTTATACCTAATGTATATAATGTATATGCATATATATATATACCTTTTCAGGACTTCTTAATTTGTAGAGTTGGTGCTTAAATGCTAAGCAAAATGAAACACAAATTTGCACAGCTTGTTGAAAGACAAGGATTAAACGTTTTGTTGTAACAATCTCCTAACGATCTGTAACGATCTCGTCATTGATAGATCATTTTCAAATTATTATTTCAAATGTATCTAAATAAGTGGCAAGTTTCAGTACGCAAGTTGTGGTGACTGCAATGATTGTAATGAATGTACTCAATGTCTTGTTCCAATTGAATTCGTCTTAATCATCATCTTAAAGTGTCCAAAATGTGATCGGGATACACATTAAATGTAACCTTTAGCAATGATGTTTAGTGTCAAGGGAGGGAAGAAGAAAAGCAGAGATACTGAGATGGGTGATAAGTAAAGAGAGAGAGAAGAGAGCGAGATAGAAACAAGTGGATGAGATTGATGATTGCCATTTGGATACTTATTATCACCCGCATTGTTCTTTGTATTAAAGTTTGTTTTTCTTATTACAACACATACTTGAACGGATTCATCAACAATATTTTTTCAACACATTGAAGTTGACTTTGGTTTTCAAAACTATTATAAATTTGTTTTATGGTCATGATATTGATACATACGTAGTTTAAATCGTAGTCTTGATTTGTAATGCGAAATCTAATGGCAGGAATATATTATCAAACTACTGACAACATGTACAAAATATTTCACATTCACAGTGTTCACCCGAGAACCCTTTGGAGTGCAGTGGATTCACTACAGTGGCTCTACCCACGCGATTCGACAGAGTGGTGTAAGCGCTGGGCCACAAGCGAACTCTCCGACATGAATTTTATCGCAGATCGACCCACTTGCCCGTGCTCTTTGGATCAGGCCAGAATCGACTTCGCCACCTACTTCCCTCTACCAATCTGCAGGATTGATCTCTGGGGCGTGGTACCGTGGAATTGCAAGGCCAGACCTGGCGCCAGACACTGTGTCGTAGCACGGTTCCGAAGGTGGGCCTACGTCTATATCCACAACATGATTGTTCGTTGTTTTCTTTATATTTTTCGTGTTAAAGGGGCATTCCAGACAATTTTCGTAATTTCACATCATGTAAAACATAAATCGACAGCTCCATGTGTAGATTTGTGGAATTTAATCTCCTTTGAAAAATCTTAAATAAATTACACTGAACAATGTTGATGACATAGGAGGCTCACAGGGCTCTTCTAAGAGTCCAGAATGATTTGTTGATGGCAATGAATGAACAAAAGGTAACATTTTTAGTACTCTTAGATCTCAGCGCCGCCTTCGACACTATCGATCATAGCATACTTGCCGAGACGCTGCAATCTGACTTTGGGATCACAGGTTCTGTTCTGTCTTGGTTGCAGTCGTATCTGTCTGATAGGGAACAACAAATATTAATTAGTGACACTACTTCAAAGAAGTTTGATGTTAAATGGGGCATTCCTCAAGGTTGAGGCTCTGTCCCCTTCTTTTCTCTCTTTACGCTAGCCGACTTTTGGATATTATTGATTCATACTCTGACAATATATCTTGTCATTGTTACGCAGACGATACTCAACTATATATCTCATTCAGCCCCGTGAGTATACAAGAGCAGTACTGTGTTTTGGAACTTGAACAATGTATTAGGGATCTTCGTAGGTGGATGTTAGGCAGCGGGCTGAAACTCAATGAGGGCAAAACTGAACTTTTTGTTATAGGAACACCTAGGCAAGTGTCAAAACTGAATCTGAATTCAATTACGATTGGAAACACTGAAGTCAAGAGTTCTATAGTTGCAAAAAACCTAGGTGTCTGGTTTGACTCTCAGCTGAGCATGGAGACACACATATCCAAGACCTGCAAAGCAGCATTCTACTATCTACTATAATCTTCGTCATATTCGCAAATATCTCAGTAGTACATGTATGGAAACATTGGTCCATGCCTTCATCACATGTAAATATGATTACTGTAATGGGCTGCTGTATGAGTTACCTGAATCTCAGATAAGTAAGTTACAACGTGTACAAAATGCGTGTGCCAGACTCATTTGCAACTCTTCTAAAATGTCACATGTAAGTCCACTACTTCATAAACTGCACTGGCTCCCAGTACGCCAGAGAATTAAGTTTAAGCTACTTCTTATTACATTCAAAGTTATTCATGACTTGGCTCCCAGCGAACTTCTCACCATAAAAACAACCCAGTTTTACAGACTTCGTAGTTCAAATGACACCATGCTCCTCAGTCATCCACGGTGCAAGACAAGAATTACCTCAGGTGACCGTGCTTTCGTTAGTGCTGCATCAAAACTCTGGAATAACCTCCCTCCCTAAACCAGACATACATCATCAATCTACAGTTTCAAAACTCTCCTTAAAACACATCTATTTCATGAAAGTTTCCCATAGTCACTGTGTAGTACATTATCTACATGGTTCCCAGATATCAGATATTTTCATGAATTATGATTATGCAATTGTTAGTCCTTTAACATGTTTAATTGTATTTTTCTTTATATTGCATGATAATGATTCTCAATGTGGCAAAAAAAAAACTGCTGAAAACTGCTTATCCAATATAGGCGAGCCAATGGAGTAAAATGGAGTCAAAAGGGGCCTGAGCTTTCGATCCTAGCAGAATCTTCGTCAGAGGCAAAATGACAAACAAGCAGGGAAAGCAATCACATATAAGGACTTCACACAAGAACAGGCAGGGACAGGCTGGGTACACAGAACAAAGAAAACAAAGGAGAGGATGGGAGGTCATGGGCAAGGAGCCCGACAAGTAAAGAGAGGGGGATTAGAGCAGGAGGGTGGACAGACAAAGGGCAGAGGAGAGTGGACAGACAAAAGGCAGAGGAGGGTCAGTGCTAATCAAGAGGATCAAGGGGGCAACCAATGAAGGAAAAGGATGAATAGGGAGGCAACATCAAAGAAGATAAGGAACACCAGAGGGATAAAGAAAGGGAAAGAGTGAAAAAGGCAACAGCAAGGGGAAGGGGGGGGGGGGCTGAGCAAACAGTGAACCCTGAAAGGAGTACCAGGAAGAGGCAGCAAAAGGAAGTAATCAAACATATAAAAGTGTATATACACACACAGTAATGATAATGACAAATGAAATAACAGTAATGAAAAAGATATCGATAAAAGAAATGAAATAAAACACATATGAAAAAATTGGGGGAGAGAAAATTGTATACATTGTATGTAGATAAGCAGGCAAGGCATAGTAAGCACAAGTGTGTATAAACCAACAAAACCAAGTGTGTGTATGGTTAGGTAGAAATGGGCTGTATAAAAGAGACTCGGACTAGACGAAGGAAGTAATTGGGAATAAACGGGTCTGCAAATGTAAAAAGCGCAAGGAAAGAACAGAATGAAATTCAAAAATGAAAAAGAGAAAAACAATGGTAATAATAATAAAAAGAAATAAAAGGTGGTTATTCATTTCCCTCCTGGATGTTGAGGCCATGGGGTTGGATGGTGTGAAGACGTCTCATCCAGAGCTTCTCTCTGCTGGTTCTGACTGTGTCTGTCCACCCTCCTGCTCTAATCCCCCTCTCTTTACTTGTCGGGCTCCTTGCCCATGACCTCCCATCCTCTCCTTTGTTTTCTTTGTTCTGTGTACCCAGCCTGTCCCTGTCTGTTCTTGTGTGAAGTCCTTATATGTGATTGCTTTCCCTGCTTGTTTGTCATTTTGCCTCTGACGAAGATTCTGCTAGGATCGAAAGCTCAGGCCCCTTTTGACTCCATAATGATTCTCAGTTAAAAATTAGATTGTGTTACTTATGAATCTGATTTCTTTTCTTTGATTATATCTTATTGTTATGCGCAGTTGAGAATATATGCTTCATAGAAACTGCGCAATATAAATTCACAATTATGATTAATTATTATTATTAACACCGTGTCCCTTTAAACACAGAAAGTCCTGTGTGCAGCCGTGTACAGACCGCCAAAAGCCAACTGCGACATCTTCAATTATCTTGACTCTGTCACTTGATCTCCAAACTAGCAGAATGTCTTGTCCAGTCTTTGAACCTCTTCGGAGACTTTAATTGCATCTCAGAGAATTGCTTGGCAGCCACACTACAGATACTGGTGGTAGACGTGCAGAAGAAATGTCCAACTTCCTTGGACTACACCAAGCTGTACATGACATGGGCGTAAATCCCGGGGGATAGGGGGATATATCCCCCTCCCCCCGAAATGGAGGAGGGGGGATGGCCTGTACAATCATCCCCCCCCCCCATGAAATTTGAGGGGAAAAAATGGAGGAAACAGAAATCAGATGGTATCAATTCTGGCATATTGCATGACGTTCGTACGCCTGCCTTCAGACAGGTAGCAAAGCTGAACAGTATTCTATCTTTTAGGATAATGTATACATAATTTTCTCAAGCATCAAATTGCGTCAAATTGCACCATTTACAACATCAAAATGCAAAAAGTTCTCACCGTCGGAGGGGGAACATCCCCATCCCACACCCTCCCCCTCCTACACCCTCCCCCCCCCCCCCCCCCCCTCCCTCCCTCGCTCGCTCCGCTCGCTCGGGTTTTGTCCCATTCATGATACAGTGCACTCCCGTTATAACGAAATGCTCGGGACCGGCAGTTTTCTTTCGTTATAACGAAATTTCGTTATAACCGAACAAATACAATATATAACGAAAACAAGGAAGCCAGGCATATATGATATTCTGTTTGTTGAATACTCGTCATACTCTGTAAAGCTATGAGAACAATAAAACTTATAGTTATTCAATTTCATATTATTGTATTACAATAACGCAAGTGCCCCTCGGAAACTGTGCGTGACACACCAAGCGAACACACAGTGATGTGACGCGTTCGCCCATGCAGAGACAATATAATGCTTGTTCCGCTACGTATTTTCAAAAGCGATCCTCAGTTCGTTATAACGGAGCACATTTCTTTTGTTTTTCTTTTGTCAGTGGCGCTCGAAAAAGACTTCGTTATAACGAAAATTTCGCTATAACTGTGTTCGTTGTAAGCTAATTTTGTACCATAGACTTTAATGGCGATAATTTTGGGAACAGAAGTTTTACTTCGTTATAACGAAATTTCGTTATAACCGTATTCGTAATGCACTGTATTAAGTGTAAGAATTAATACAAGAAGTTTATACAAATGATACCATTTTATAGTCAAATTGTTTTATATCAATCGACATCACAACATAATGCTACCTTAAACAAGGGGGACTGTGTCAAGTCTACAAAACGCGCAAAAACATGCATCAAATGGCACCATGTACAACATCAAAATGCAACTAGATATTGTAATTTGTAATTACTGACAAATTAAGGTGATCCGATTTTTTTTAATCAATGATTCGAGTCCTGATTCCAATACGCATGACCATACAGGTTTCATCTGTGTTTAGAGACATTGGCCGCGTGATGTTTGGATTCTCATTTAGAAAAGGGAGTCATATCTGCCATCCTTGGTACTAAATTCTGTATACACTAGATAACGAAGATACAGCAACAAATACATATGACCTTTGACCCACCTTTACACTCCCAAGATGGCATCTGAGGAAAAAGTGGTTATTTTGTGAAATGATTCTTGCGACATCGTCTATAAGTGTGCAAAGTATGGGAAAGATAGGACAGGTATTCACCAAGATACAAGATGAAACAGTTATGACCTTTGACCCTAATTTACATACCCAAGATGGTGTCCGATGAAGTAGTTCTTATTTTATGGAATACTGTACGTGACATGAACTAAACATGTGCAAAATATGGGGGTGATAGGGTATGTTTTTCCTGAGTTATTGCAAAGAAAGTTGCAGAAAGAAATAAATATCTCAATACATACATCGAAGATAAGCTTTAATTTCAACCAAGTTTTTCGATATGATTTCGACGTTGTATGAAAAAACGAAGGGCACGTTACGACAGCGCAAAGTCTCAGCTACAACATTTATTACATATTCAAATATGGGAGAAATTCACCTAAGGGTAAGTGAGCTAGTGCTCGATAAAGACAGTCATGTCAATTTTCACATCTAGAAATATCCCCTCCCATAGAGATAACACGTCATAACGAAGATAAAGAAAGAAGTGCATATGACCTTTGACCCCTATTTGCACAGACAAGATGGCATCTGAGCAAAAAGTGGTTATTTTGTGAAATGATCCTTGTAACATGGTCTTTGTGTGTGCAAAATATGGGAAAGATAGGACATATATTCACCAAGATACAGGATGAACCATTTATGATCTTTGACCCTAATTTACATACCCAAGGTGGCGTCTGATCAAGAAGTGTTATCTTATGAAATAATATAGGTGACATAAACTAAACATGTGCAAAATATGGTGGTGATATGGCATGTTTTTCTTGAGTTATTGCAAAGAAAGTTGCAGAAAGAAAGAAATATTTCAGTACATCGAAGATAAGCTTTAATTTCAAGCAAGTTTTTTGACGTGATCCCGACATCGTATGAAAAAATAAAGGGAATATTAACGATAGCCCAAAGTCTCAGCTACAACATATTAAAATTTTGGAGAAATTCAACGAAGCATAAGTGAGCTAGTGCTCGATAAAGATAGTCATGTCAATTTTCATTTCCATAAAAATTGAACTCCCATAGAGATTACACGTAAACTGGTCAAATTTGACAAGGTTACCTTCAATCCATTTTTATGAGGTGATGCCGTCATCCAATCAAAATTGTGTTACGATACGAATGAAAGACGATTAAATAAGCTACATTATACTGAAATTTTGGTGAAAATTGGCAAAGGATTCGTGAGATACGCTCGAGTAAACTTGAAATTTGATGACGTCATTTTTTAAATTTACTTTTTTTATTTTATTAAGAAATTTGATATCTTTTCATCATTTTGCCAGCATTGCCAACCCATGAAATGACATGTACAACTCATCAGCATTCAAAATATGTAAAAAAAAATGGGGGGTCACCGTCCATCCTGACGAGTAAAATCGGATTTAAAATTGGCGGTTTTTTGAATAGTTGCACTGTATATCGCCATTGACGCGCGCGCGGAATTTCGACTTTGACGGGCCCTATGACGTCATATTGAGTTGGATTGACTTGAAACTTGGTAGAAATATTCTTTGACATTTCAGACATCTGATCAAGGTGAAAAAGCGGGAAAGTTATATTGCATATGAGCTGTGCGTTCGTATGTGCGCGCGCGTACGCGTCCGTCCGATTTTTTCAATTTTTCAAAAAATGCTCCAAATGGTCTGAAACGTGTGCAAAATAAATTTGAGCTCGATTGGAGCATACAAGTATTTCAACGCGCGCGTACGCGCACGTTTTAAGGGTAGAGATGACTTTTGAGAATATGAGTAAAATGCGCTTGACTTGAACTATATGTGACGTAAATTTGATTGAAAAATTCCATTCCATTAATGAGATATGAATGAAAATGTGTTTTCATATAATGACGTCATAGTGACGTCACGGTCGACTGATCACAATGATTTTACAAGATTTGTCGTCTTTGGGTCACCATACATATATGGTATAAGTTTGACATTGATAGGCAATGCACTTTCTGAGCTAACCTCTGCACAACTTTTGGGGAGAAATAAAGAAAAAGAAGAAGAAAGAATCCGTACAGATACAGAAGGTGATCCGAGAGGATACTCGGATCAACTAAAAAGTTCTCACCTTGGGAGGGGGATCACCCCCTCCCACACCCTCCCTCGCGGCCCCTCCGCTCGCAAGGGTTTGGTCGCGTTGGTGATATTCAGTGTAAGAATCAATACAAGAAGTTTAATTAAATAATACAATTTTCATAGCCAAATTGTTTAATAATAATCGACATCTAAATATATTGCTACCTCAAACAAGTGGGACTGTTTCAAGTCGACAAAACGCGCAAAATCGTGCATCAAATTGCGCCATGTACAACATCAAAATGCAAAAAGTTCTCACGTGGGAGGGGGACAACCACCTCCCACCCCTTCCCCCTCGCTCGCTCCGCTTGCTCGGGCTCGGTCACGTTCATGACATTCAGTGGAAGAATTAATACAAGAAGATTATTTAAATGATACAATTTAAAGGACAAGTCCACCTTCATATACGTAAGGATTGAGGGAATGCAGCAATATAAGTAGAACACATCAGTGAAAGTTTGAGGAAAATTGGACAATCCGTTCAAAAGTTACGAATATTTTAAGTATCTGCGCAGTCACTGCTGGAAGAGAAGACTACTACAGTGTATGATGTCACATGCGTACAACTATACAAGGAAAATAAAAAGAGAATTTCACAAAACTTTACTTTTTGAATAAAGTGCACAGTTCTTCGACTTGCTACTGATGTATGTTAAGGGTAATATTATTCCCCCTGCCTTCTGAAAGAGAGAGGTCGAGTGTTCTTTTGTTATGCGAGAAAAATGGAAATATGTTGAATTTTCCTTATTCTTTCTTTATATCGTTGTACTCATGTGACATCACAAGCTATAGTAGTCTTTTCATCCAGCCGTGACTGAGCAGAAACTTCAAAAATTCATAACTTTTTTAACAGATTGTCCGATTTTGCTCAAACTCTCACTGATGTGTTCTACTAATATTGCTGCATTCACTCAACCCACATGTCTATGAAGGTGAACTTGTCCTTTAAGGCAAATTGCTCAATAATAAGCTACATCGAAGATATTCTGCTACCTTAAACAAGTGGGACTGTTTCAAGTCGATAAAACACGCAAAAACATACATCAAAATGCACCATTTACAATATCAAAATGCAAAAAGTTCTCACCATGGGAGGGGGAACATTGACTCGACCTACTCCCTTTCCCCTATTGTATCATACCTACCACCAACATCGCACCAGACAAATTTGTAGTCACTGTCCACTATAGCCAACAGGATTTTACTAAAAAGAGCCCTTGTAGCTGTAGTATAGCGAGCCAGACAGCGGAGGCTTTCTGATGACCACATGCTTGCCATCAATAGCTGCCACACCGTGGGGAAAATTCCACCGCTTGTAGAATCCACAAGCAAGTTGTCTCCATCCATCAGGGGTTGAAGGGGCTGTCATGACTTCATCTGCATACTCGTCACATATGGCCTGACACACTTCCCTGACCACTAGAGATAGGGTGTTTTTAGGCACCCTCCACCCATACTGCATGTCGGAGTACTTGGTGCCAGACACAAGACGACGGAGAGTAGCTGCCAACTTGAGACCTTCTTCGAGCGGCTCCCTGTACCAGGTGTACTGCCTCCTGATTCTTCCTCTGACCCTCTCCAGAATTTCATCATAGAGTTCAGGGGGGCATGCAGAGAAATTTCTTGAAAGTCGAAGGGTCGTCTCTTCGGAGCTCAACCAACAGCTGGTCGTAGATTCCAAAGCCCTTCTTCTGGCAGGGTTCAGCCACGTCCTTCTCCAGATACGACGTAGTTTGAAGCCTCGTCTCCATCTGAAGCGGCCTCTGATGAACTGGTGCAGGTTCAGCTGCTGATGTACAACTTCATTCTGAGCGATTGCCAGTAAATACTGGACTCTGAGGCGGGTTGCATCTTCCATTTTTTCTGAAGAAACTTCGGAACTTTCGGGTGGAATGTATATGAGTAGCATGGTGAGTGGCTGGTCACAGAGAGCAGCTCAGCATTCGCCAATTTTTTCGTCAGGTCATTCGCTCGTATTCGTATCACTTCGCAATCCATAGTTTGTCATAGTATCTCTTAGACTTGCCTTCGTGTATGCATCGCTATTCAAATTTAGTAAAAGTAAATCTTGGTTTCCCTTCGCATGTAAGATGGCAAGCGAAAATACGTTTGTCATAGTATCTTCGTATCTATGCGCAAGTCATATTTAGTCATCGTGTTGCTTCGTTTAGGGTTCTTTCGAGATCGGTCCACCTTGGCAAAAGCGCGATTAGGGACTATGCGTGACAATATCACACGAACGATAAACGAACGATTACCGCAGACTAAATAAGAGATGCAAATTCAAGCAAATGACAGACGATTTTTCAATTCGTCGGGAAATTTCAAACATGTTCAAAAATCCCGTGCGAATTTGAATAATCACAACTATTAGTTCAGAAGGTATACGAACCCAAACACGAAAGGTTAATATGATTTACTATCAATTACCATTGAAAGCGATTTTTCAAAAAATGCCTTTCGCCAGCCATAGCAAGTCATATTTCAGGCAATTCGCTCAGGTGTGAGGGGGCCTTAAAACAAGTGGGACTGTTTCAAGTCGACAAAACGCGCAAAAACATGCAACAAATTGCACCATGTACAACATCAAAATGCAAAAAGTTCTCACCGTGGGAGGGGGAACACCCCCTCCAACACCCTCCCCCTCCACCACCCCCCCCCCCCCCCGCTCGCTCCGCTCGCTCGGGCTCGGTCGCGTTCATGATATTCAGTGTTAGAATTAACAGAAGAAGTTTATCTAAATGATACCATTTTATACCGAAATTGTATAATAATCATCGACATCAAAATATTATATATTGCTACTTTAAACAATTGAAAGTCTTTCAAGTCGACAAAACGCGCAAAAACATGTACAACATGTACCATGTACAACATCAAAATGCAAAAAGTTCTCACAGGGGGAGGGGGAAACCCACCCCCCTTGCTCGGGCTCGGTCGCGTTAGGGATCTTCAGAATTAATTCAAGAAGTTTATTTAAATTATACCATTTTATAGGCAAAATTGTTCAATAATAATCTACATAAAATGTACTGCTACCTTAAACATGTTTGACTGTTTCAAGTCGATATAACACGCAAAAAATGCATCAAATTGCACCATTCACAACATCAATATGCAAAACGTTCTCACTGTGGGAGGGGGAAACCCCCCTCCCACACCCTCCCCCCTAGCTCGCTTCACTCCCTCGCATCCAACCGCTCCCCCTAAGATCAAATCCTGGCTACGCCGGTGATAGGCCCCACTATTTAGTAGGCCTTCACAGTAATGTCGCACAGGCGGAGCAAGAGCTGAAATACCACGATGAAGTCATTCAATTATCTATGAATATTTCTTTTTCTTACTTGTTTTTTGGAGAAAAAAAATCCCCAATTTCACCAAAAGTGTGCACCAGATCGCTGAATTTCAGGTCTGAAAATGCAAAATCTTCCTCGTGTGGGAGAAGGATACTCCCTCCCACACCCTCCCCCCCCCCCCCAGGTCACTCCGCTCCCTCGCACAGATATTCCAACTCTAAGTCCCTCCCCCACCCAACATCATTAAAACGAAACGATGCCCCTGGGATGATTGCTTTATTGAATTAAATCAAGAAAATTGAAGAATACAATTATGCTACAGCAAAATATCTACTACGTTATTACATACAAAGAAATGGATATCCATATTACCATTTTATTGAATTTATTTTGCATTAGCCCTATACAGGGCTGCGTTACGTTTTTGAAAGGGGGGGTGTCAAAATCACCTGTCAGTCAAGAAGAAAGAACATCAAAAGACAAGAGAAACAACAACGAAAAAGTCTTCATACTTTTAAGGCCTGATTTTCCGCCGAAAGTCGGCTGACAAGCAAAAATACAAACAAACAAACAAACATACAAACACAAGAGCAAAAAGTCTTCATATTTTTGCTGCCACTTCCATCCCACTTTGCATGCAAAAGAGTGAGACATTCGATCTCTGTAAAGTGTGTGTGTGTGGGGGGGGGAACCAAGCTTCTCTCCATCCCCCCATCCCCCCCCCCCCCCGGTCTGCGCCGGTCCGGTTATGGGCTTGTAATCGTGGTGATGGTGACTATCGCCGATCATCCCCCACTCCTCAGTACGAATTTACGCCGTTGGTACATGAGCCCATTAGAGAAGACCAAATCAGTTCAGTTCAGTTCAGTTTTATTCACCATCATTTCAGGAGTATACAATAAGAAGACACACAAAGATACATAAATATTTACAAAGTAAACATAAACATAAACAAAAACAATTACATTTGATGGTGGGAACTCCAGGAGAAGTGGTGCTTATAGATAGGGGACCAAGCCATGCTTAAATATTAATATACACGTTAAAAAACCACCAAAAGAATCAATATATTTCAAGTTTGTACAGTTGGTTTGGTTGGAAAGGAAACAAACATATATTTATATATATATATACATATATATTATATATATAACGAAAGAATAAACCTGTAATGCAATATTTCGAAATATATATAAGAAAGAATTAGTTTATTGAGCAACTCAAATTTTCGGTGGCTTCCATCCACCTTCTTCAGGAGTCTCGACGCGGAATTCCTTCCCTGGTGGATTCGGGGTTGCCCGGATCGGGGGGGGGGGGGGGGTATGCGAAGGAGAGGGATTATCAACATTGTACAGCATCTTCTTGAAAAGTCTACGACGGATTTTCACCAAACTTGGCAAATAGCGTCTTTACGGTGATAAGATTTTAATTGTTAAAATGAGCCCCCACCCCGCCACCGCCAAAGGGGGGGGGGGGGATGTTGAAGCTTAAGATCCCTTAATCTCTGGGTATGTTTAATCTTCCTCTGTCGAACCGAAAAAGATAAAACTACGTTAATGCTATGCAGACATATATGACTGATTTTTTTTTTTCAAATTTTCCATCTTCCTGAAAAATCTTTATGGTGATTGCAATCTTAATTTGGTAAAAATGAGTCCCCACTCACCCCCGAAGATTGAGGCCGGGTTATTTTTTTTTTTTTTTTTTTTTATTTGGTTGTGGTTGTTTTTTTTTTTTGGGGGGGGGGAATTGAGTCTCCCAGTCGCTAAACTTGATTGTTCTTTTTTAATCTTCTTATTTGTCGATCCGAAAAAAGACATAGCTAAGTTAGTGTTTGTGAAAAACTTTAATGACTGAAATTTCGTGTCTAACTATGGCGGATCCAGGGGTGACCTGTAAGGGGCGGGCATGTGGGAGTGCACGGGAAGAATTTTTACACTTTCAGCTCTTCTTAAAAAGATAATGACATATTTTCACCAAACGTGGAGCTATACCACATCCCTGGGGTAATAGAATCCCACTAAGGGACAACAAGCGGAGGGGGGGGGGGGGAGGGGGGAGACGGGCGTTGGGGTGAGACGAAGGCCCAAATCTATAGGGGTTGTTTAGAAAATTTGCTTTAACCATAAGTGTGACAAACATAGATAGTACCGTTGCTTTACTAGTAAGTGCAGTTCATGCATATTCTACCCTATATGTAGGTTCAAGTTGGCTATGGAAGATGAAGGGATGCCCAAGGGGCGGGGGAGTAGGAAGGAGGCTTAATTTTAATACTTTCATCTTTTTCTTGAAAACTCAAGAAGCATCCCTTGGGTAATAAAATCCAACTTCAGCTTTTAAAAAAAATAAATAAAAATCTATACATCAGCGATGGAGCTAATCGAGTGCTATAGAAAGTTAATTCATGAATGTAATTTCAAGGGCGAGGAGGCGGAATTTTCACGTATTTAGCTTCTTCTTAAAACCCGTCTACAGTATATTCGCCAAGCTTGGCACGTAGCGTATTTATTGGGTGATATGATCTCAATCTGTTTAAACGAGCACCGCCCCAACCCCAAAATTGGGAGGAGGTGGATTCCCCTCCCCCCCCCCCCCCTTCATGCCAGCCCCTCGAAAGGGACCGAGGACGAAGGGGTGGGGTCATTCGGGTGGAATTCAAAATTTCAGGTATTTCTTGAAACCCCCCCCCCCCTTGACAAAAGGAATACATATTTGAAGAATTTTCTATACAACTAAGAAGTAATATAACACAATTTTATCACATTTTTGGGAGGTAGGCCTACTTTGATGAAATTTCGTGTCTGCTTATAACATGGGGTCTACCCTCCTCTTACCCCTCGATCCGCCACAGTCAAAAATTTCAGTCATTAATGTCTTCACAGCACTAACTTAGCCCTATCTTTTTTGTTCGACGGAGGAAGATATAAATTCCACAGTTTAGGGACTCTAAGGCTTCACCACCCCCCCCCCCTTCATTGGTGTGCGTGTGCGTGTGTGGGGTGGAGGGGGGGCTCAATATTTTTATCACATGAAGACCATATCACAATAAAATGCAATCTGCCAAGTTTTGCGAAAATCTGTGGTAGATTGTTCAAGAAGATGCTGAAAATGTGGAAAATTCCTACCCCCTAATCTGGGCACCCCTGGATTTGCCATGATTAAACATGAAATTTCAGTCGTTAACGTTTTTATAACAGTAATTTTCCTCTATCTTTTCCGGTTTGATAGAAGTAGAATAAAAAATTCCAGAGTTTAGGGACCCTGAGGCTTCAAACCCCCTCTTTTTTTTTTAGCCGTGGGGGTGGGGGCTCATTTTACCAAATTAATATCATATCATATTTATGAAATGCAATCTGCCAAGTTTTGTGAAACTCCATTGTAGATTTTATAAGAAGATGCTGAAAATGTGGAAAATCTCCCTCCTCCCCATCACCCCCCCCCCCCCTCCCGATATGGGCACATCTGGATTCGGCATAATCAAACATGAAATTTCAGTCATTAATGTCTTCATATCACTAACTTACCTCTATCTTTTCCGGTTTGACAAAAGAAGATTAAAAAGTTCCAGAGATTAGGAATCTGAAGCTTCATCTCCCCCTCCCCTTGGCGATGGAGGGGGGGGGGTAGGGCTCATTTTAACAAATTAAGATCATATCACCGTAAAGATGCTATCTACCAAGTTTGGTGATAATCTGAGACTTATCGAGAAGATGCTGAAAATGTGGATAACCCCCCTCACCTGCGTCACCATCCCCTCCCCTCTACAATCAGGGCACCCCTGGATCGGCCATAATTAAAAATGAAATTTCTGTCATTAATGTCCTCAAAGCACTATCTTAGCTCTATCTTTTTCGGTTCGGCAGAAGAAGAAAAAAAATCCACAGTTCAGTGACTCTGAGGCCTCAACCCCCTCCCCCCCCCCCTCCTTCGGTGGTGTGTGTGTGTGGGGGGGGGGGTCATTTTAACAAATTACGACCATTTTCATCATTAAGATGCTATCTGCCGAATCTGGTGAAAATCCGTTGTGTGGTTTACAAGAAAATGTTAAAAATGTTAAATGACAGGTGGTAGCTATACATAGACAGGTGGTGTCTAAGAAATGTGGTAAAGGTTCATCAGCAGGTTTGAGTGACAGTTTCTCTTCCATCTATTGACCGATTCGGGTTCGTTGAGGGCAGCAGACAATTTGTAGCACTGGGAGCAGCCATTATATCAAATTGCGGTGTCCCAGCCTACCCCCCCCCCCTCCCCCACCCCACGGCCAACATGTTTATCGCGCAGTTGTAACAAACTTGTAAAACAACCATGCATCAGTTTTTCATTCCGTGCGCGTGCTAATGTAGGGAGTGGGGTGGGGGAGTGGGAGGGGGGAGGGGGGAGGGGGGGGGGGTCGGGGGGATGGGGGATGCCGGGGACCGGGGGGAGGGGGGGTCGGCCGTGACACCGCACGGTTTGCGCATTTCCCGGCGGCCTTTGCACATTTCCCGACGTTTACACATTTCCCGGCAAGATGTTTGCACATTTCCCGGCCCCACAAGGTAATGGATTATGCGATTATCTTTTAACGCGCATTTTCCCATAGACGGGCATCACACGAGAAGTCTTGGCGGCCAAGATAATTCCAGGGACACTGAGTGTGACGGCATAATTTTACTTACTTACATTTAGCCAGTTATCGGCTGACTAAAGTAAAGATCTCAATTACAATTTGAATGCGAGATTAAGTACAATTCTTAGCCAATAAGTAATATGCTCGACGATGATAATGATGATTTTACTGATGGGTATAGTAAATGCCATGTCAATCTCTCAAAGTGTAAAATATTAGTCACATAAATGTTCGAAGTTTATTTGAATAACTGGATGAAGTCCGATTCATGTTATCGAAAATTAAGCTCGACATCATATGTTTATGAAACATGGCTGCATGACAGAATACAAGATGATTTAATTCAAATCCCAGATTATACGGTAGTAAGACAAGATAGACAAAATAGTCGGCGCGGAGGAGGTGTATGCATGTATATTCATACTTCACTAACTTTAATGAAATGCGATGAGCTCTGTAATGATTTTCTTGAGGCCGTTTAGATTGAGTTACCACGGATTAAGTCTAACAAGTTGACTATTGCTCATGGTTGTCTTTATCAATACCCAAATGTTGATGGTTTATGTATGAATACTATATTTGATACATTAGAAAAGAACTCATAATTTCAGGGGATATGAATCATGATTATAAAAGACATAACGTAAATAGTGATACGAGTAATCCAATTAATGATGTCGAGAACTTATTATGATGACCCAGCTTATGAGTGAACCAACTAGGGTTACCGAAACCAGTTGTAAATGCCTAGACCACATATTAACTTTTTTCCCTGAATATCATGATTTTTGTAGAGTGGCAAAGATTTCCTTAAGGACGTTCCTCAGTTAAAGTGAAGTCCATGTCATTTTCTTCAAACTTTCCATACCGCAACTTTGACCCATCCGAAGCCCAAGTATGTAAATAATACCATAGGTTCAAGTGCATTATTTTTCTTCTGACGGGAATTTGAAGAATATGACTAATCTTGTTCTGTACCAAAATGATAGCGCACAGGATCAAGACCATGATCTGCAATGACAAACTTAAATCCCCATATTTCTTTCAAAATCCACGATATTTTCTCCAAATTTGCAAGAATTGCTGAAAAAGGTACCCAAAACGAGAAAAAGGGTTTAAAGTTAGGGTTTACACTCTCATTCTTGAGCAAGCAGCGCCCTCACGCGGCAAAAAACACCGAAGTCTCTCAAATCCTTCTCATCGACGTTTTCTGTTAGGGTTGAGCTAAAGGACAAGGTTCATAAAACTTATGCTGTACATTCAAAACCCATGTCATTTTCACGAAACTTTACCAATTTGTAGAAGAAGACTTACTATTTCCAGAAAAAGACAATAAAAAGTGGGGGTTCATGTGCTCGATTTTGTGCTAGCGGCGCCCCCATGCGACATAATATTATATCATCGTAAGTCCCCAAAATCTGGTCACGAACCCATGCAGGGATGCCCTGACAGGGTGGGTTCATAAAACTTATCCTGTTCATTCAAAACCCATGTCATTTTCACGAAGCTTGACCAAATGGTAGAAGGAGGCTTACTAATTCCAGAAAAGTAATAAAAAGTGGGGGTTCATGTGCTCGTTTTTGTGCTAGCAGCGGCCCCATGCGACATATCATCGTAAGTCCCCGAAATCTGGTCAGGAACCTATGCAGGGATGCCCTGGCAGGGTGGGTTCATAAAACTTATGGTGTTCATTTAAAACACATGTCATTTTAACGAAACTTGACCAAATCGTAAAAGAAGGCTTACTAATTCCAGAAAAGTAATAAGAAGTGGGGGTTCATATGCTCGTTTTTGTGCTAGCAGCGGCCCCATGCGACATATATCATCGTAAGTCCCCAAAATCTGGTCAGGAACCTATGCAGCGATGCCCTGACAGGGTGCGTTCATAAATCTCACGCTGTACATTCAAAACCCATGTCATTTTAACGAAAATTGACCAAATTGTAGAAGAAGGCTTACTTATTCCAGAAAGGTAATAAAAGTGTGTGCTAGTTTTTGTGCTGGCAGCACCCCCATATGATAGAAATCATCCTGGGACACCAAAATCTGGTTATAAACCTATCGTGCATGCACAGGTGCCCTGATTAGGTGGGGTTCATGAATGTCATGCTGTACATTCAAAACCCATGTCATTTTTACGAAACTTTATCAAATTGTAGAAGAAGGGTTACTTAGTGCAGAACAATTGTAATAATGGGGGGTTCATGTGCTCGCTTTTGTGCTAGCAGAGCCTCCTTGCGACAGAAATCATCGTAAGATCCCAAAATCTGCTCAGGAACCAATGCAGGGATATACCCTGCTAGGATGCATGAATCTCATGCGGTTCAATCAAAACCCCATTTTCTTTAAAAAACAAACAAAAACAAAAACAAAAACGAACTAAAAACCGTGTCACAATTGCACAGTGATATGGTGGAAAATATTCAGAAAGGAAGGTCCATGTGCGTTTTTGTTATTATTTACCTCACACAGCCATAATGATATTATGTGGACGCAAGCTTGGAAGACTCCTCATTGACATGCTTGTTTGTTTGTTTGTTTGTGTTACTCACATGGGCATTAGTCTGACGGTCCTCCAAAGGAAAAGACAAATCATAATGACGTTGATTGTAGATTGCATGTGTTGGTTGTTGCAGTGGTTGGTAAAGTGCGTGTTGTGAACTGTGAAGATGTACCTTGAGTACCCCCCCCCCCGAAAAAAATTCTTTGATTCTCCTTTTGTTACACCAGATTTGGTAATCAAAAATTAATATCTGCATGGTGAAAGTGATAAATATATGTTTGATAATACTTTCGTGACCTTTTATTTTGTAAAAAAAAAAATAATAATGATAAAAAACCAATATTTTGTATTAGTAATGACAAGTTTAGATCTAATTTAGATTTTAACACAGATACTCAAATTGTTTTAGTTGTTAGACCTAAAGATGAAATGTGTGTCATATGTTTGCTTTGTTGTTGTTGTTGTTGTTATTTTAACACCTTGTCTAGTAGACTAGTACTCCCCGACTAGGGCCTATAAGCCCTATTAGGTACCTTAGCACTAAATTTGACCATGTTGATGAACAGATAATGAACTGCATGTCTCAAAACAGATCTATGGATTGAAAATGGAAACAACTCACTTCCACTTCAAAGCTTCCCGATTCCGTCGATCAGTGTTGTGCTACCATGAGCGTGATATGCGGCTCGGACCGCTGAACTTTGCGTAGTATGCGTACAGATTGTAACGCGTACAGTCGGCACGCGAGCTGAGCGAGGCCGCCGCGCCCAGCGCGGCCGCGGTGGGGAGCTGTCATTTATCCGTACGTACCATCGATCTACTAGCAGCTGCTCAGCTGAGCTAGCGCTGCTCAGCTCATCACTCGTGCGTGCGCTTCTATGCTCATTGTTACGTCACTGCCAACCTGCGCAGCTAGGATGCGCACAAACACAACTGAGGAACGTCCTTAAGTGATCATTATTTGATTTATGCTTGTGTGGCGTTTTCATAAGAAAGAATATGGACATAATTTGATATATTTTCGTGATTATAGTAAGTTTGATTCTACTCTTTTCACTGATGATTAAGAAAAATGTAATATATTTAAATTGGGAGTCTTAGTAGCAGGGGATGGTGGATTACAGTGAATTCGCTGTCTGGAAAGAGGACCAGTCCTCTACTGCCCACCTGTCTAGTACAGTAGTAGTCGTCGTAGTTGTCGTCGTTTGGGCGGGACCAGGCTAGAGCTATTTCGGAAGCTGTCTCGAACGATGGATATGGAACGATGGACCTGTCGTCTGTAATGCACACCAAAGTTAGAAAGCAGTCCTGAGAGTGGTGACAATCATCAGATGGACTAGCACAGCCGAACCCTCGCGCCCGTATCGATCGAGCCTGAAAAAGAACGAAAGAAATGGGCTGACTTGAAGTCCGCTCTCTTGCAGTACGCACACCTTGTCAAACACGCGGATTGCCTGACTGGCAAACAGATTGGGGCCACCATGAATGATAGAGCGACGTATTAGTTCCGCTTCCCTTTTGGCCCCTTTGAACATCCTACGTCTAGTGGCGCTGCAAGCGGCCCTTCGCACTTGGGGCCATTGTGAGCCGAAAACGGTCAGCAGGAACGATAGAAGCGCCTGTTTTTCCTCAGACGAAATCTGCAATTCCTAAGTCCCCGCTGTAAACCGCACAACGCATAGCCGTCTGCAACAGCTCTGCCACTTTGATCTATTTGCAGTCTGTCTCCACAAACTTCTTTGTCCGGAGCGGGTTGCCCGGAGCTTTCTGTCCACAACGCGTATAATCTTTTCATCGACCTTGTGACGGAATCTGTAGGCCTGCCACAACGAGTGTGGGGAGGGGAACCAGGTTTATTCTCGTTGGAATTCGGGGGTCAGGGGGATCCCTTGATCAGCCCCAAACTGGCCTCGGAACACCAGCTGGGCTGTAAAATTGCGGTAATACTTCCCGATCACTGACGGTGCACGCATCCCCCAAAGAAAAGGCAGAGCCTGAGAATGAGGCCTGCATTTCCATGTTAAGCTCGTCTTCGTATGGTAGGACCACATCTCCATACGTGTCCCTCCCCGAGCGGGGCTGCCGGGGGTGGGGGGGGGGGGGGAGCCGTCCATACCGGGCTGCCGACCGGCACTGGTTCCGTGGTCGTGCTGGCGGAGAAGGATGGCTCGGCGGCACGGCTCAAAACGGGCTAGGAGAGTCAGAGGGAACCGATCCCTGGGGGAGAGTGGGTGGAATGATCCCCGGAGCTGACAGAGACGCACCACTACCAGAGGAGTCCTCCCGAAGTGCTCCTATGTCCGCGGGTGGCAACACACCGCTTCCTGCCTGCCGGTCATCCTGAGCCAACAGATACGACGGGAAAGACAACCCAATGATCTTGGCTGCCCCTTGTACCAAGGCTACGGGGTCAGCGACCTGAGCCGCCGATATGGCCTGGTCGGGAACGCTTTTTTGTTTTTGTTTGTGTGTGTGCTTGTTTTTTTTTTTTTTGTTGTTTGATAATGACGTCTTTATCAAGGGTAGCTTCTTCAGTGTTGCCACTGCTTTACCAGAGGGTCGTGAAAATGCCATAGCGTTTGCCAGATACCCATTTATACACCTGGGTTGAGAGCGGGGAGGGGGTGCGCCCGACGCCTTTAAGCAGGGACATAAGAAGGGGAGGGATTAAATCTATGCGAGAACTGAATTGGCCCGGGGCCGCGGAGTGCTGATTATTTTAAACCTGCGATACACGCTCCTGCCGCGGATTCACTACCCCGGGGTCTCTGAGCGCGAGGCATCAACCAATGGCAGCACACCATTTGGCAGGCTGTTGTGTGTGTGTGTCTGTGTGTGTGTGTGTGTGTGACTGTGTGTGTGTCTTTTTTCTTCTTGTACCATAAGAAAAAGAGCACAACAGCAGCACTGCGATATTGATGTACTCAACAATACTTTTACAAAGATTCGCAGTAAACTAGAAGAGAATACACCGAAATAACAGGAGAGAACCCGACAGAAGGGATACACACTAACGCACAAGGGAGAGGCTGCAACTATAGCCTTTCTCGACTAGAGCTTAGTAGCTCCATCCATGCAGGAGTACCGGTCTTCCCATCACTCTTGCAGCAATCTTTCCAGAAAGCTTTAGGCACCACTGAAAGCCATATGATAGGGTATGATCTTCCCTTCCGGTCAAACATAGACAGAAAATTGGCTCTACTGGGATAAAGGTTTTCCACACGCCCGTTATATCCTAAAGTTTATTGATTTTACATTATTTATTATCTTCATTATTATTATATTCTTTGTCTAAAGTCGTGAAAAAAATATTAATTTACTTATCATACAGTACTCTTTTCATCATTGAGGATGAATCTGCTACATCTCTGTTGCAACAGTGGCCTAATTTGTCCCGTTATAGACATATTCTGGAAATATCTAATTCCCAATATCCCTTATAAACAATAAATGGTCACCATAGTCTCTTATGGTGTCTGTTGAAAGTTACGATGTACGCAGTTTGCCTACGAATAATTACAAGCTATGTAACACCACTTTACAAAATCGGTAATTTAGCATTATCATTGATATCGTTACAGTGGCAGCAATAGTGGACAAGAATGCTGCTACAATGCCCTATCGCAACTCATGGAAGATCACGATAACGTCACCGAGGGTTTCGGACGCGCCCATCGTTATTTCTACGCTGGCGCTAAACCACGCAGTGATGTCACCAAAGTGCCTTTTTTCTCCCACTTCTACCACGATGTCATCCCAGCATTCTATTGCTGCAGATATCCCTTTCTTGACAATAACGTACAAATGTCAGACGCTGTCATGAGCTGTGATCAATACAAAGTAGTTCGACCGTCCATGTCGTGTGCTCAGTATCAAGCTCCCGCGATAGGTTCGTTGATGTTTTTTTCTGCTACTCTTTGTTTTCATGATTCATAGCGATCTAATTCGCCTCTTCGTCATCATTATTTACTCATTTTAGGTTTTTTCTACTTTTTAGGAAATATGTGAAAAGGCTCAAGGGCGAAAAAGTTTAATTGTCACTATATTTCATAATTTCTATGACGATATGTGACAGAAAATCACTGCAATGATCATAAATTGAGATATTTTATGATCATTAAAAGTTCAGGGCATTTTTTTGGGGGGGCCATGCATTTTTTAAACAGTCAATTTTTGGTTAATAGAATCGACTTCCTTACTGACAATGATAGAGCATTTCTTCGTGAGTGTTAATTTTTATATCATTGCACCATTTCATTACCATACTCATACTGGTCGTTGACATGAATCAAACTGCAGGATGCTGTGAGGAACTGGAGAGCATGTTCATGTTATGCTTAACATAGATATTCATCTGCGTTTACTCTATCGTTTTCTTCATTTATAGCTGCTGTGTTTGGAAGTGTTCACTTCCTAACACCTGACGGTTTCAACTACACTTTCAGCGGAGAGGGCGAGTACACCCTAGTGCGAACGTTAGACGCCCCACAGTTCCGCCTCCAGGGAAGACTCGAGCGAGTTGGTAAAATGCTAGAAAGACTAATAACTGATGATATTGATAACGACACAAAGAAAATAACTCTTTTCAATATGAAGTTTTATCTACCTTCCTTTTAGTTACGCTGAATTCGTTTCATAATTACAGCAAATACAACTAAACGAACATTGCCGTCACATAGTGTTCTTAGTACTATGTATGAATGAACGAGGTCATCACGTGTAGAGCCAGGTAAGCAGAACATAGTGATTCTAACACAGGGTATGGAGGAAACCGAGGTATTTTGACGGTAATTTTGGCAGCCATCATAAATATCTCAAACAAGTCAAAGGCTGCGTTTATCAACTTTCCCAAGTTTGAAACGCGTTTCAATACCCACTATCAAAACACAATTGCAAACGCCTCTCTAGGCCGTGTCACACCTTTCCGGGCAAGCCTTTCATGCGACTTGCAAAGAACAATTTTTACTACCCGGAGGTCCCCGCGGATGACCCTCACATGACAGTACCTAGCACGGATCTCAACCGTAGTTGCCTGGAGGTGCACACGCAAATCTTTTTACCCGCAACCATGTTTAGGCCCTGTCACACCTTTCCAGGCAAGCTACGCGGACTTCTTGCGTGGAGGGATTTTCCAGCAAACCGGACAATTTCTGAGGACGGACAAGGATTTGGGCGAGCCAGTGGATGTGTCTTACTTGCTGGACGAGTTCTACTTAAATTCTACTTGCGGGTATACTGTGTGCCAGGCGCGTGGGGGCTGACAACTCAGTGAAGGAATTCCTATGAAGGAACGGCAGAAGTCCCACAGAATGTCATTGGCTTGGCTGCATTCGGGGACTACGAAGTACCTGCGTGGGAGCTACCTGCGGGGTGCTGCCGATAAGGACCTCCTGCTGGCATTTTGCGTGGTCCTCTCCGGGCATCCCCGCGACTCACCCGGAAAAAGTTTTGGTCATGCTCAAAACTTGGCTGCGGTTAAATCGGACTTGCATGCGCACCTTCAGGCAACTACAGGCGAGATACGCGCTAATTACCGTTAGGTGCGGACCAACTGCGGAGAGCTCCGGGTAGCAAATTTGCTTCCCCGCAAGTCAAGCCGCAAAACTTCCCCAGATACGGCATGACAAGGCCTCGATCATATTCAAAACTTGTTCCGAGTGACTCGTGGGGGTTCGCTCGCAGAAGTACACGCAGAACACCAGTAGGAGACCCTTACCGACAGCACCTCGCAGGCAACTTCAACGCAGGTACTTCTCAGTACTCGTACGTCGCTCGTTACAGAAAACGGAACGGTTTCAAAGCTCTCACGCAGGTCACACGGATTACACGCAAGTAGAAGGTAAGTAGCACGCGTCTAGTAGGTAAGAAACAAGTGCGAAACTCGTAAACATTCTTGTCCGCCCGCGGAAAATTCTCTTACGTGCTAGAAAATCCCTCCTCGCAACAAGCCCGCGTAGTTTGCCCGGAAAGGTGTGACACGGCCTTTTCGGATTGCGTTTCTCGAGTTGTTGCGTTTATGAACTCCGTCGTGAGTCGAGTTAGAGGTCTTGTCACTGCGCAGCTCCATTGCGCAATATGACCCGAGGAGCGAAGATTTGTAGTTGGCAATGGTTGGCGTTAGTTGGCATTCATTCATTCAATTCGTATCAAAAAGTCTGAAGACTAGCAATGTGAGTTTGCATAAAAATGACATGAAATAACATTAAAAAATGACATTTGTATGGGATCGCAAAATATACTACTCAAAAAAAGTTAAGGACCACTTTTTAAAACGTACACATTTGTACACATTTGTACCACTTCACAATGGGCCCACTTTTCAGGATATGCAATAATGCGAGAGACATCATGCAACAACTGAAACCACCCATGTGTGAAATTGTTACAGGGTGTTTGAGGAGATTCAAGACAGCCATATTCGGGTATTTCTAGAAATACAACACCCGGTTTGAAAATTGTATACACACATTAAAAAGTGGTCCTTAACTTTTTTTGAGTAGTGTAGTAAAACATATAAGACAAATACTAGATGTTACAAAAAACAATTCCCACTTTTGATCCCTAAAACTATACATCAGATAACAGTGTCATTGATATGGGTAATAGCTGAATATAGTGTACAATTTAGTTGGAGGTGATTTGAATATGAGAGCATGAATCAGTTTCGTTAAATCCATTATTGATTTTGGTCAAATTTGAGCCCCCTGTACAAAATTGAACTTTACACAAGAACCAATGGTGTGTTTGTGAGCGTGTGCTTACAATTACCCTTAAACAATGGACATGAAAACCACAAATACCACCTTTTCAGAGCTCTCCTGACTAGGCTTCTGGTCTCTTTCTCCAGGGCACACGAATGCCTTATTAATAATTCGTGATGGATTGCCCTGGGCACTCCTAGCCTGAATTCATGGTAAAGGGTAAATTGCATGCACACGAAAAAGATATGCACATGTTGCCATGTGCTTGCATACACTAAATTTTCAGGATGAATAAAAACTAGCTGTGATAGCGGAATTTCTCATGAATATGTAGTAGAGCACTCCAAACCTGGCCATTGTTCGTGACAATTGTCAGGGTGTTAACCACACATTCCCACACACAACAAATGACCTCTGTGCAAAGTCAATTTTTTTACAAAGGGTTGAAAACAGCAAATTCTGAAACCTGACTTAAAAATAAATCTTAAATTTAATGAAACTGATTTATGCTATCATTTCTAAATTACCTCCAACAAAATTGTACACTTTCAACTGTTCCTCTTATCAATGTCAGTTTTTATCTGATGTATAGTTTTTTAACTATTAAGGATCAAAAGTGGGAAATGTTTTTTGTAACACCTAGTATATATTTCTTGTATGCGTTTATTAACTCCACAAAAGCGCGTCTCTTCTGATGCTCAAGCGCGTTTGCGATCGCACTTCGCAAGTAGCATCCCTTCGGAATATCTTAGTTTGTTCAAATGGGAGCCCGAATCCCCTAGACTAAGGAATCTTTTCAAATCTTCTTCTCAAGAATCAGAAGTGATAGAGCTATTGTAAGTTCTATGCGTTAGGGTGATTGCAGTTTTACGTTTGTTCATAGTGGAGCGGGGATGCACCCCTAGGCCTCCAGGGGTCCAAATTGGGGCCGAAATTTTACATTTTCATGTTCTTGGCACTTTGGCAGGCATAATCTCTAGGATGATAGAGTATTTGTCCGTACAAATGGGCACCATATCTCCCATGGGAACATTGCCTTCGGGGTGTGAGGAACAGATTAAAAAACACCCAAATTAGGGAATCTTTACAAATCTTCTTCTCTAGAACAAGAAGTTCTAGAGCTGAGTTAGTGCTGTGAGTTTGTACATTGGTACATTTCTACATTTCACGTTTCTTCATGGCAGATCTGGGGTGGGCCCCTGTGAGGGGAGGGGGACTAAAGTGGAACCCAATTTTGATACTTTGAACTTTTTATTGGACAGGTATGGTCAAATTTTCACCAAACTTGTCAGGTATTTTCACTATAGGATGATATAGTTTACATTTCTACAACAGGCAACATTCCTGGGGTGCCCAGGTGTATAAAGATTCTCCTTCTGGCGGTTGAGGGGTGCAAATTAAGGAACCTTTACTACTCTTATCTAGAACCGTAAGTGATAAGTTAAGATAGTACTATGAGTAAGTAGACTATAGTGACTGTAGTTTCAAATTCGTTCATAATTCTTATTATTTCTCCATTCATCAATATAGTCTTTATAATTGTCAGCAATGCATTATCATGTTAATCACTGTATGGGAATTGGAGAGGTACTACATTTTCATTGGTGTACTCATGAAAAGGATTGTGTGTGTTTGTGTGTCCGTGTCTGGGTCTGTGTTTGACCGAAAGATCGGTCTGTATCTGTCCGTCGGAGAATGTTCCGCGGAGACTGCGTCTGGCTTCACGGATCCCCTCCGTATACAGACCGAAGTCAATGATGCCAGCTCCTGTGTGGCAGTAGCGCACAGATCAAACGTTACGATAAACCAAATTTCAGACAGCTTTTTTACATTCAAACAAGTTTGACATGACATGACACATTATGCAGCAATATTTGGGGTTAATTTCTCACATTTTGCAATCGAAATACTCACAGTAACGCGGTTATAATGCAGAAATTTTATCCATATCGCAACATCGCCGTTCGCTAGCTGTAGGACGCCATTTTGAATCTGTAAACCAACCACATGCGAGGCACTTTATTAAGTAAAAAAAACACGTAGAAACTACCTCGCATGTGATTGGCTAATAGATTCATACTGTATGTTTCTGCAGTTTGAACGTGACGACGCGACGGGCTGGTTGATGTGTGTTTTGCGTTGAAAATTCGACCGAAATATTGGATTATTCATTAATCTGGTGAGTGTAGTCTATTCTTGAATAGTTAATTTAACTATTCAAGCTTAAATTTGCCGGCCTAGGGCCGTGAATTAGACGCAATCGAGAAGGGTGAGGTACCTCACCCAATTTTCCATAGAGACAGTGGTTAAGAACATCCACACAGCAATGGGTACTACAACCTTCCGTCTGTCTACGGAGGACGGCGTTATAGTCCGGGAGCCAGCGGGGGTCAGCCTAGCTGAAAAGGTTACCAATTTTTATGTATATAGCAATTTAGTACATATGCCCCTAAGTATGGAAATGCACGTCTGGCTGGTCATCGGTGGTGGGTGTGGCCAGGAGGGCCAAAAAAAGGACCCCTCAAAATTAGGCTAGCCTAGCTGGAAAAGTAACCCCATGAAAACAACTGGAACTTGTTCGTTACACTTACAGGATAGATGAATGACCATTGCCAGACGTTTTAAGTGGTGGGGGGTAGCCGCCAGACGCTCTTAAAGGTCCAACTCCAGCTAGGCTAGCCTAGCTGAAAAAGTAACCTCATGAAAACCACTGGAACTTGTTCGTTACACTCACAGGATAAATGAATGACTATTGCCAGACGTTTTAAGTGGTGGGGGGTAGCCGCCAGACGCCCTTAAAGACCCAAATTTTTCCAGCTAGGCTAGCCTAGCTGAAAAAGTAACCTAATGAAACCCACTGGAACTTGTTCGTTACACTTACAGGATAAATGAATGACCATTGCCAGACGTTTTAAGTGGTGGGGGTAGCCGCCAGACGCCCTCAAAGACCCAACTTTTTCCAGCTAGGCTGGCCTAGCTGAAAAAGTAACCTCATGAAACCCACTGGAACTTGTTATTTACACTTACAGGATATATGCATGGCCGCGTTGCCAGACGTTAAGAAGTGGGGGGGGGGGGGGTAGCCGCCAGATTCCCTCAAAGACCCAATTTTACCAGCTAGACTATAGCCCTGGCTGGAAAAGTAACCTCCTGAAACCCACTGGAACTTGTTCTATGTTTGTATCTCACCTGATAAACACTGTCGACATAGTATTCTGGTGTTCTTTCAATAACTTTCCACACTTTTGAGCTATCCTTATGACCACCAAATTCACTCCTCAGATCATCTAATGATTGCTGTCAAGTGTTAATATTGGTGAAGTCTGACTACGTCAACAGTCAAAAAGTCAATGAACTAGGCATATGCCATTTGAAAATCTCTGTAATCACAAAGTCGATACGTGGACGAGACATCACTTCGCTTTTGCCTTGTTAGATGGTGAATATTTGTAAGCTTCCGTTTCTAATTCATACAGCACCAGCATACATGTCTGAGAATAGCGGTAAAGAAGATTAGAGTCTTTGGCAACAAGTGCAAAATTAAATTCTGTGCCTTATTTGCTAAACAAGCGTGGTATAGTGATAGGAGGACAACGACCTGTTAGGCAATATGGCGGACCAATAGCTCTATATTATTAGTGCTATAGAATAAATGACAATGATGTAGTTCTGAAGCATACTTTTCATCAGATGCTTTTGCAATGACTCAATGTATACTTTTAATCGAACTAATATATCCATGACTTGCTCGTGAATTACGGCAGAACGATTCGGTGAGGAAAGTTTTCTGTGATGTCATTACGGAAGAAGTGAACGTGTCAATATTTTGCTATTTGTTCCATAATTAATTCTGAAGTGGTTAAATGTATTTTCCTAAAACATTTTTTCTTTTATATAATACCTACGTTGCATCCAAATGCCTATTCGTTCAAAAAATGCGGGCCATGTATTCAAAGGTCAAAGATCATAGGTTAATGGAAGTAGGGCATACATTGTACAACATTTCACTAAGTTGTTGGTTGTTGTTGTTGTTGTTGTTGTGTTTTGTTTTTTTTGGGGGGGGGCATGATTCAAAGTGTCCTAAAACCTTGTATAATACATGTATTTAGTTTTGATTTTGACTTGCTATGTATGAATCAAAACTCTTCCCGCTCATACAAATGCAGCCGTTTCAGGGAAATAATTATGATAATGATTGGTAATGCTGAAGTGGTTCATAACATTCCATTGATACTATGTATAGAACAGAAAGTGAATTTGACAATGGTATATATATGATATCCGCAATTTACTCTTTGACAGGTTCTATCATCCGATTAATAATGTATAAATTGAATATACAGTAGTCCCCTATTCAGTAACGACAGGTTAAGTTAGATAAGCTGCATTAATTTTGCACGCGACCATGGCGTTATAGCCAAATATGATTGAATTCTGTAAATCTGTGTGCCTGCACAGGATTGGAAAACGAAACAACTTTCTGTGTATAGAACAACGAAACAGAAACTGGTGCATACATTATTCTCAGTCACTTTGTTATGCATAATGATGGTTTGCTCATTGCAGTTCCGGAATCTCAGCTCGAGGGACTCGGATTGATCCCAAATCAGTCGGCATGCGTGTATCACCCAAAACAATATCTGAACACAATTATAACTGCAGTCCTCCATAGTCTCTATTGGTTGCCGTATCAAGTTTGATTTTCATATTATTTACAGTACCTTGCATTTAAATGTTTTCATCGAAATGCCCGTATACGGTATGCGTATCTCAGTTAACTCTTTAAATCATAGTGATACGTGCCAAGAATCTCATGTTTTCAATAAGCGTGAACTCCAAGACATGTCGTGATAAGGACTTTAAGACAATTGGCATCGTCATTATAAAACGAATTCCCCTTTTACAAGACACGTTTTAGATTTCAGATAGAAATATGGATTCGTTTGAATGCATACAAACAGCTTCTTAAATCCTCTTACATTTTGTTTTTAAGATATGGTGTATACTTTAGAAGTGTAAGAAGCATGCTCTTGTTTTAGAGGCTTTGAGTACTGGTAAGAAGCATATGTTATTCTTATAGATTATGTGAATAAGTACGCATTCAAGGACGATTTGAATAAAACGTATCCAGACAACTGCATATCATATTTTCACCTCTTCCTTTTAATTCATGCAGATGTATACTCTTGCCGAGAAGGTTAACTGTTTGATAGATATAGTGCTCACCTTATTGAAAAGGTAATTGGGTAAATTTTTGGTTTCAGTATATTATTCAAACACAACTAAGTTAACTTTTACATTAACATTTTCACAACTCACAAATTCCACACGCACACACATTTCATGATTCACAAGATCCAAGTAACACTAATCCTATTTACTTTGCAGAGTGCAACAACAACATAAGTTATATACTGAGCAAATAGGCTTACATCAGTTCGCACTATTCAAGGTTTAGAGTAGTTAAGGAACTAAATCGTACCCGATTATGTGATGCTAAGTTGCACCTTGAGATGATGGGCAATATTGCCCCTATAAAGGAGCGGGCAGTGACACTGACTTGCTCCTTTAAAGGAGCAATTTTGCAGCAGTCATGGAGCAAATAAGCACCACATAGGTGCAACATCATACCAATAAGGCACAAGATTGCACCCTCAAGAGAGGGTACATTCTTGCATCATTCGGGCATAAAGTTGCACCTAAAGGTACGAGGTTGCGCCTTTTTCAAGGGGGCAAAGTTGCTCCCGAGGGTGTAACTTTCATCCTTTCTTGCGGGTACAAAGTAGCACCCAAAGTTCCAAGATTGCACCCTCAAAACAAGGCACAATCTTGGAACTTTGGGTGTTTCTTTGCACCCTCACGAAAGGATGTAAAGTTGCACCGAGATGTAAAGGCTACACGGGGTGCAAAGGTGCGCCGAAAGGTAAAGGGTGCAAGATCGCACCCTCAAGAAAGGTGCAACTTAGCACCACTTAGTGTGGGTGGAAAGATGCACCCTCAAGAAGAGGTGCAATCTAGCACCACTTAGTGTGGGTGGAAAGATGTACCCAAGGGAACATTTTCGCACCCTCAATAAAGGGTTCAACTTTGCACCCTCTCTGCAGTATTATTTTATACACACGTGAATTCCTTGTTCCTGTGAGCTACGTTTAATATGAGCGTGACCCAGTATTAGACACGTGTCAAGCCTTTGCAGACACATAATTTTTTTCTTCAGATTGTTTAAAGGTCATTTAAAACAAATTTAAATATGTATTTATTTCTTTTAAGTTAAGAGGAGCAAATGTGGAGATCATGACCTGTGATACATGTTACGGGAAGTCTATATCTTTATGTGTACTCGTTGTTTTTTTCAACTACAAGGAATTACCTATGAGCTAATTGGATAAAGAAGCTGAGCATTCCTTTTTTTTCACCAGTTAATGTCAGTGCTGGTGTATTATTCTTGAAAAGTTGGCATCTAAATGTCCTCCAAACCAAGTACTCACTGTATAAAATTATATTCCTGTGAGTTACGTTTCTTATGAGCATGACAGATCTGTAGACACGTGTCATAGTGGTTACAAATACTAAGTTTCCTTTGCTTTTATCGTTATCACGAAGCGATTTTGAACAATTTCAGATGTTCTGGTTTTTTCAATTTCGTTACGAGAAGGCAATAATGATTTCATGTAAAACATGTTAAGGAAAGTTGATAGTTTGGTTATTTTATCATTACTCATCTTCGTCTTCTCAACAAGAAGATGGTACACATGAGCTCATTTGCTAAAGAATTTGAAGGATGTTTAATTGCTGGTAGCCACGTAGGGGCTTTTGTCATAACATTTTGCATCTTAATCCCTCGAAACTAAGTACATGCAGTATTAGTTTATAGATAACATAATATTTTTGTTGTTGCTGTGAGCTTATTCATATGAATTTTAGACATGTTTCTCATATGTTTCTGTCATATGCTTTACTGAAGAACAGCAAATGTTGAGTTTATTGGCAAGAGAGGTTGATCATTACTTTACATTTAAGTTCATTGAAGTGCCGGAGCATAAACTTGTCTTGAAATATTAGCATCCAAAACCCTCCAAACCAAAAACGTGCAATACTAGACACGACAGGAATTCCTTGTTGTTGTGAGTTATGTTTCTTAAAAACACTGATTTTTTCTGCTTTTGCAATGTACTATGTTCAAAAACACTCTTGAACAATTTTCAGATTTCGTTTCTTTCTTAAGAGAAGAAAACGATGAGGTCATGTGAAGCATGTTCCTATAAGTTTTATTTTGTTAATAATTTTTCTTTACCCATCTCCTCAACCGTAAGGTGATACGGTACCTAAAAAGTCATAGGCCAAAGGTGTTGAGCTTTACTTCCCCTTTTTAAAGTAAATTTAAGAGCTGGGGCATTATTTTCAAAAAAGTTGGCATTTTAAGCTTTGTACACCGAGGACGAGTCTTACTGAATGGATTTCTTGTTGCAGTAGAATTGTATTTTTTATGAGCTTGATGGAGTATTAGACAATTGTATAAAGTGTTTGCAAAAACTGTTAATGGGTTTTGCTAATGTCCAAAGAGTTCATTTGCCAATTTTGATTGTCTTTTGTTTTAATCATCAGATGTTTGTTTTATCATGGTCATAGAGGAAAGTTAATTTTTTAAAAAAGCCTTCATATAAGAAGAGATACTGTAGGACACAATTTTATCAAAAGTTGTGATTTTCAACATTTCCAAAATGCAATTGATGAATATTTCTCCCCAGGACACAGAAAGAAAGTAGTTTTTGGTCTTGTTTTTTTTTTCACGTCAGTATGTTATAATACCCGCGGGTTTACGCCCATCCCACCAATTTCCATCCGGATACTGTACCCGGCCCTGATTTTTTTGTTTTTTGTTTTTTATTTTTGTTTTATACTGCAAAGAAAATGAGAACACTGATGTTTGAGAAAAATTCTGACATGTTTGATTGGGCAATTCTTTTTTTGATGTCTATTATCCTTCCCAAATAAGTTTTTTGGTTATCACTGAGGACAAATACAGACACCCTATTTCTTCTACAAAAACCACAGCACTGTATATTCTCATATTTCTACAGTATTTCGTCTCAACACTTGCCCTATTGATATTTCAAAGCATGTTTCCCTTTGCGCTCAAGAAACTCCCCCATTAAAGGAGACCTCCGGGTGATTCTCAGATTTTTACATTTGTACAACTATGAATTAGTTATACTGAGGACAGAGTTTCAGAATTTGTGATGATTGGGATGAAGAATAAGAATATGTTCAAAAAATAGAACAAATTGCAATGAACAAGGATGATGACATGGGAGAGTCGCCATAAGAATGCATGAGTTGGGGCTCAAGGAAGCAGAACAAAAGAATAAGGCATGCATAGATTATAGACAGGTGAACTTGCAAGCAAGCGGTATTGTTATGGAATTACACTGCTATCATTTCTGAAATATGTGAACCTTATAGCTGGTAAAATTGGGTCTTTGAGAGCGTCTGGGGGCTACGCCCCACCACTTAAAGCGTCTGGCAACGGTCATGCATTTATTCTGTAAGTGTAAGAACAAGTTCCAGTGGGTTTCATGGGGTTACTTTCCTAATTTTCAGCTAGGCTATAGCCTAGCTGGTAAGAGTTTGGTCTTTGGGGCGTCTGGCGGCTATTGTCTGGCAACAATCATTCAATTATCCTTTGAGTGTATCACAAGAACAAGTTCCAGTGGGTTTCAGGAGGTTATTTTTCCAGCTATATATAGGCTAGTCTAGCTGGTAAAATTGGGTCTTCGAGGGCGTCTGGTGGCTACCCCCCCCCCCCCCCCCCCCACCACCACCATTTAAAACGTCTGGCAACGGTCATGCATATATCCTGTAAGTGTAAAGAACAAGTTCCAGTGGGTTTCACAAGGTTACTTGTTCAGCTAGGCAAGCCTAGCTGGAAAAAGTTTGGTCTATAAGGGCGTCTGGCGGCTACCCCCCACCACTTAAAACGTCTGGCAATGGTCATTCATTTATCCTGTAAGTGTAACGAACAAGTTCCAGTGGGTTTCATGAGGTTACTTTTTCAGCTAGGCTAGCCTAGCTGGAAAAATTTGGGTCTTTAAAGGCGTCTGGCGGCTACCCCCCACCACTTAAAACGTCTGGCAATGGTCATTCATTTATCCTGTAAGTGTAACGAACAAGTTCCAGTGGGTTTCATGAGGTTACTTTTTCAGCTAGGCTAGCCTAGCTGGAAAAATTTGGGTCTTTAAGGGCGTCTGGCGGCTACCCCCCACCACTTAAAACGTCTGGCAATGGTCATTCATTTATCCTGTAAGTGTAACGAACAAGTTCCAGTGGTTTTCATGAGGTTACTTTTTCAGCTAGGCTAGCCTAGCTGGAGTTGGGCCTTTAAGAGCGTCTGGCGGCTACCCCCCACCACTTAAAACGTCTGGCAATGGTCATTCATTTATCCTGTAAGTGTAACGAACAAGTTCCAGTTGTTTTCATGGGGTTACTTTTCCAGCTAGGCTAGCCTAATTTTGGGGGGTCCTTTTTGTGGCTCTCCTGGCCACACCCACCACCGATGACCAGCCAGACGTGCATTTCCATACTCAGGGGCATATGTACTAAATTGCTATACACATAAAAATTGGTAACCTTTTCAGCTAGGCTGACCCCCGCTGGCTCCCGGACTATTAATGGCAAAATACAAAAGAGTCCTCCGGACAGACGGATCTTTCTGTCTAGGTCTGTGTGTGCTTTGAGGCGAGGCTAGGTTAAAGATTGATCCCTTTTAATCACCGTTAGGATGCCCATCCAATTGATCCCACCCCCACCCGCATTATTTGCACGAGATAACGTTTAATCCGAGTTTTAACATCAAATAATATTTCGGGAGAGGCAGGTTTACTTTTTAAAAGGGAGATGCGTGAATGTTCATACTCTCTATGCAACCACGTACACCCACGCACATACGCACCTCCACACGCAGATGCATGAGCACACAACCATGTATAATTAGAAACACTCACAAACACTTATTGGCGAATTGAAATCTAACCGTGATTTTGTAAGTGTATCGTTAACGAAAAAATAATATTTTCTCCTCCTCTGTATGTCTCCCCCATTTCCTCTTCTTCATTATCAGGATTAGCTGTGCATTATGAAGGAATGATTATCATAAGAGGCCATTTTAAAGGCAGGCGAAAAAACACAAAAAGTCACACATGCGTGTACTTATAATAATCACCCTTGAAAGAATCCTGAGTATGCACCTGGTTATGATAGATCAGCCATAACTTTTCGATAGAAACGGTAGTCCCCTGTAGAGCCCACTAATGTCAAAATCGACCACTAATGTCATAACACGTCGACGACAAATGTCATAACACGTCGACGACAATTGTCATAAGGACCACTAATGTCATAACACGCCGACGACAATTGTTAAAATCGAATTATCATTGTTATTGTTATTATTATTATTATTATTATTATTATTATTATTATTATTATTATTATTTATTCGACCAGGTAAAGAATATAGGATACATATCATTAACATTACAAATATGAAACAAAAACCAGGATGAACATTACAAAGGATACCCTGTACTGTACACGTTACACAAAATGAAAATGAAATGAAGGGAGACTACATGAGGGTCAGGGCACACAAAAGTAAATACAGTTACTATTGCCCGTGGGCATGTGAACCCACACATGTTGCCCCTAAGAAACATTTAACAATCATTAAAAAATTATCACTCAACCCCTGATCCCTACCCCTTAACTCCGTAGTCCATAGCGAACTTCAAAGCATAAAAAACACAATACAATTCTAATATAATCATCCAACCCTTAGCTTCATTTATAGATATATTCATACATTAATTTCAAAAACTGAAAAAATACAACTTCAACATAAATGTAGGAGATTCCTGGATTTCCACCCGACCCCCAACTCTAAACCTTTAACCTCTTAAAACATAATCATCATTGTTGTCAGCATAAAAATGAAGTGAAATTAAGCACTAATGTCATAACACGTCGACGACAATTGTCAAAATGTTCATTTTTACTGCAAATGTAGTAACACGTCGACGACAAATGTCAAAATCGGATTAACCATTAATGTCATAACACGTCGACGACAAACGTCAAAATTTCCAATTTTTTTCTGCAAATGTCATAAAGCGTCACAGGGGCATATCCAGGAATTCCGTAAAGGGGAGGCGCCTTTACAAAATCAAAGGCTGGCGAGACCCTTCCCCCCTTTTTTCCCCCTTATTTTTAATTCTGTTGCGTTAACAAAATATAGAGAGGGGGCACCAGAGGGGGATGCGCCCCCTCTCGATCCGCGATTTCGTCAACCGCAAATGTCAAAATTGGATTAATCAAAAATGTCATAACGCGTCACAGGGGCGGATCCAGGAATTCCGTAAAGGGGAGGTACCTTTACAAGCTGAAAGGCCAGCAAAACCCCTACCCTTTCTTTTTATTTTTTTTCTTTTGTTTTAACAAAAACAGAGACGGGGAGGGGCCGCCGCGCCCCTTCTAGATCTGCCACTGCGTCAACCACAAGTTAATGGCAAAACCCATTGTTTGCATTACAGGGGGCGGAACCAGAAATTCCGTAATGGGGAGGCCCCTTCACAAAATCAAAGACTGCCGCTCCCCCCATTTTTTCTCTTTATTTTTTTTTTTCGTTAAAAGAAAAGAAATTTTAAAAAGTGAATAAGGGGGGGGGGATTGCGCCAGCCTTTCATTTTGAAAAGACGTCTCCCCTTTACGCTTTACGGAATTCCTGGACCCGCCCCTTTAATGCAAGCAATGAGTTTTGACATGTGTTGTTGACGCAATCGCGGATCGAGAAGGGGGCGCATCCCTCTCTTGTGCCCCCTTTCTATTTTTTTTTCAAACAACAGAAATGAAATTAAAAAAAAAATAGGGGGTGCGGCAGGTTTTGAATTTGTAAAGACGCCTCCCCTTTACGGAATTCCTGGATCCGCCCCTTTAATGCAAGCAATGAGTTTTGACATTTGTCGTTGACGCAATCGCGGATCGAGAAGGGGGCGCATCCCCCTCTGGTACCCCCCCTCTCTCTCTCTCTCTCTCTCTCTCTTCAGTTAAAATAATAAAACTAAAAATGGGGAAATGGGGGGAGGGTGCGGAAGCCCCTAAGGTGCCTCCCCTTTACGGAATTCCTGGATCCGCCTCTGTAATGCAAGCAATGAATTTTGACATTTGTGGTTGAGGCAATCATGAATCGTGAGGAGGCTCATCCCTCTCTTGTGCCCTCCTTTCTTAGAAAAAAATAATGACCAACATAAATAAACAAAATCTTCAAACCAACATGAATAATAACAAAAGATATGGGGGATGCGCCAGGCTTTAGTCAAGGTGCCCCCCCCCCCCTTTTACGTAATTCCTGGATCCGCCCCTGTATTACAAGCAATGAGTTTTGACATTTGTGTTCCCCATCCCTCTCTCTCTCTCTCTCTCTCTCTCTGTAGTTAAAACAATAAGATTAAAAAGGGGAAATATGGGGGTGATGGGGTGTGGCAGCTTTAATTTTGAAAAGGCGCCTCCCCTTTACGGAATTCCTGGATCCCGCCCCTGCAATGCAAACGATGAGTTTGACATTTCGTGGTTGACGCAATCGCGGATCGAGACGGATGCATCCCCCTCTGGTGCCCCCTCTCTTTTTTTTTTTTCTTCAAACCAACATAAGTAATAACAAAAAGATGAGGGGATGCGCAAGGCTTTAATTATGTAAAGGTGCCCCACCCCCCCCCCCCTTTACGTAATTACTGCATCCGCCCCCGTATTACAAGCAATGAGTTTTGACATTTGTGGTTGACGCAGTCGCGGATCGAGAAGGGGGAGTATCCCCCTCTGATACCCCCTCTCTCTCTCAGTCTCTCTCTCTTTAGTTAAAATAATAAAACTAAAAAGGGAAAAATGGGGGAGTGGTGCGGCAGAATTCATGGATCCGCCCCTGTAATGCAAGCAATGAGTTTTGACATTTGTGGTTAACGCAATCGTGGATCTGTGGTGCCCCCCCCCTTCTATTTTTTTTAACAACATAAATAAAAAGAAATTCATGGATCCGCCTCTGTAATGCAAATGATGAGATTTGACATTAACTTGTGGTTGATGCAGCGGCGGATCTAGAGGGGGCGAGGCGGCCACTCCCTGTCTCTGTTTTTGTTGAAACAAAAGAAAGAAAAAAGAAAAAGAAAGGGGAGGGGTTTCGCTGGCCTTTGAGTTTGTAAAGGCACCTCCCCTTTACGGAATTCCTGGATCCGCCCCTGTGACGCATTATGACATTTTTGTCGTTGAAGTGTTATGACATTAGTGGTTAATCCGATTTTGACATTTGTCGTCGACGTGTTATGACATTTGCAGTAAAAATGGAAATTTTGACATTTGTCGTCGACGTGTTATGACATTAGTGCTTAATCCGATTAATATGATAATAAATATCTTCCCCTGTAAAACCAGAAATGAAAGAGACAAAATACTAAAAGTACGTTTAGGAGTGCCGTTTCAATTTTGTTCATGTCATATCCAAAGGTGCCTCTGTTTGAACCCGGGGAACCAAAGTCGGGACCCATATCAAAACATCTACTTTAATAAAAAATAAAAAATGCTTTGAATAATAGTGTGTGTACTTTCAAGTTTGTTAGGGGCAGATCCAGGGGGTTGGGACCCTTGAAGCCGAGAGAAAATTGGGGGCTAGTCTTCATATTTCGGTCTTCTTTTTGAAAACACACGGCCACATTTTTTAACAAACTTCATAAATATATCCAGTATGATAAAATATCCGTATGGACGCTATGCCCCCATCCCCCACAGACCCCCACAGCCACCAAGTTTCCTATTTTCTTATATTAGGTATTCATGGTGTGTAAGAATGCGTGGAAGGTGAACTTGCTATACCCATGTGAGCGCTAGACCTACGCACTGGGTTTCTTATGCCTTTTGTCTGCAGTGTCTTGTGAAATGTCGCAATGTATTACAGCAAAGAAAAATAGATCGCTGTTAGATGGCACGATGGTAGATGTAGTGGGCGCAATAATATTCATTATGAACTAGTTTGCAATAAAGCTTAAATATCTTACTTGCTTTTTGTTCATTTCCATTTTCTATTTGATTCGCTTGTTCTCAACTTGTTTGAACAGTATTTGTCAAACATCATTGGCGTATTACGCGTGCGTTTAAAATGTTTTTTCATTCTTTCCAGCCATTAGGATTAACGAGTTTTAGTGAGTTTTTCCTCCGTCTTCTTCCTTCTTCTTCTTCTTTTTGTTTGTCATTTGTTCATTCTTAACGATAATAATAATAGCTAGTTTTTATATAGCGCATTTCAGACTTGTCAAAAATTCCAATGAATTTTACAGACTACTATTACCCGGTCAGTGCAATGCATTATTTTCAACCGGCACTTACAGTGCTCACTCTCCACTCCTTATTCTTCCTTAGCTAGCAACATATCTGCATCGCAGCTCACTGCAGTGGCCGTGAGCCAGGGCTGGGGTGACAATCTCCACATCGAATCCAACACAGGGAACGACATCGACATCCTCGTGGACTTCGGCCACGGAGACTTCCGGCGACTCGACAAAAGCCAGTCACCTCATTGGGTCGTGGACGGTGCGTGTGGTGGTTAAACTTTAAATTACTCTTTTATTTTAACCCTTGAATTACGTGCGGTTTGTTCAACAATTGTCATGCAGCTAAAAATAGGGGTTGTATACGCATTTCTACTTCAAAATTCCTGCGGCCATGGTCTGTAAAAATTGCATAGTATAGCCTATCAACCTCAGATGGTTCACAGTCACTCTGTCAATTCATAACAAAATTATTATTTTATGATTACTTTGTATGTTTTTTTTTTCTCTTTCGAAGGACATTTGTCATGACCAACAGTAATACAGAGCGTATAAAAAAGATAATCCAACTTTGGAGGGCTGTCATTTCTTATTTGTCAGCTATGACGAGCACAATGTTAAATGTAAGGAAAGAGGAACTATTCTTCTTTCCATTAATACCTAATTATGTTGACAATTGTCATGCATGACTGAGCACATGGACTTTAAAGACAACAATGTCAAATTGCACTTTTTCCAAGTTCGCGTGTTATTCCGAAGGAGCAATTCATGTCTGACTGCATGGATGAGATCTGTGCTTCCCGGCATTTGCGAGGTTGTCAATCATGAATACTTTGAGTCGAACAAAATATTAGACGGACATAAATAATGTTCATGGGTGGAAAGCGAAGTGGATAATGTTGTTGATCTTTACGTGGAATTCTCTAGGCGCAACAATAACTTACGGTAGTAGCTTCAATCCTGATGTTGTAACCATTGCGTTGGATAACGGCATCGGACTGAGAGTCATTCCAGCCACCAGCGACTCGCTCTGGCTCCTTCTCACATTGCCGCAGCGCTACAGCGGCAACGTCGAGGGTCTGTTTGGTCTTTGGAATGGGGACCCAACCGACGATCTGACAACCCCGGATGGATCCACATTGCCCGCGGACTCGGTCACAGAGACGATTTATCAGTCTTTTGGTCCATCGTGTGAGTATTTCTGCATCAAAAGGGGGTGGGGTAATAGCAAGATCGGTTCAGATGTCTAGTTTTATTTTAAGCGGTGTGGCACAGAATATTGCATATGTTGTACCTTTTGTTCAAATCACAAGGGCGGCGAGCCGGACAGTGATAGGGAGCTTGCTCAAAGAATGCATGGAAAGAAACTTTCCGTTTTCTGAGTTGCATGGTATTGTGGTTCGATTGTGTCCATACTGAGTACAATGAAACTTTTTAGTGAGTCGTTGTTCATAAACAGTGGGATTTTTTATCTCTTTTTTTTTAATCCTGACGGGGCATGTTATACTGGAAAGGCACAAGGTTGTTGACTTGTGGAAGAATCGATGAAGGAGCACATGAAAATCTGAATGCGGCAGTTTGTTTATTTGACCTGAGCACTGGAAGACTTGGAAGACCCTTTCTTTCCCTACAAAAGTGGCTCTCAATCAGTCAATCGACGATAGTGTCTTCAAAGAAGAACAAATTATATTCTCATGAAGGAAATGTAAAAAGATGACATGGAAACAAACATTGTTCCTTTATTCGGAGGAGGTCAAATATCTATACCGTCATATTTATAATTACATTTACGTAAGCATTATAACTATACATTCATGTATGTGTGTCACGTCATGTACATGTAAAATGTGTGTGTTTGTGTATTGTATGTTCATTGTGAAAGACTTTATGAAGACTAAGCATTCTCATTGGTCAGTTTCAACAACAACAGGTCTCCATCTCATCTGTACTGAAGCTTATCTGCTCATACTGTACTGGAAATGTGAAGTATAGGTTTTTCCGTTCATTTTCAAACTTTTTTCATTCAATTTAATTAGATGTTTAGTTCAATATTCGTCCCGACAAATCTTAAATTTGCCAATCCTAGTTTCAAATTCGTCTTTTGTCGCTCATTTTTTAACAAAGTCTCTTCAATTTAGTCATTTGTCACACATTTTCGTCACTTGCAATTCAAATTCGTCGGTCACACTCACTGCACACACAACAGCAAAATAAATTCTAAGTTTTAGCGATCATTTTTGTCAAATTTTCATTCAAATTAATCTCATATCTTTTCTGTTGTGATTTCTGAATTGGTTATTTCATTTTCCTGCAGTCTTTCACTTTTTCCACAATCATGAGTAACATATACACACGTGTAACCCATCACCCCCCCCCACACACACAAAAAAAGACAACACAGACACACATACACATAAACACACACACACGCACACATGCAAACACATCCTAATCAGAATACACACGGAGACGAACATAATTATGTACTGTCATACAAACGAAAACAGTGATCCACGATATCCAGGCACATATATGATAGTTTTTTATGGTAAAAAAGGCAATCTACACAATGTAAAATTGTCTTTAATCATTTTTATGTCCCTGGAAATCGTGGATCACTCTTTCGTTTGTGTGACAGGATATTATGTATGTTTGTCTCCGTGTGTACTCTGATTAGGATGCGTTTGTGTGTGCGCGCGCGCGCGCGCGTGTGTGTGTGTGTGTGCAGTTGTGTCTGTGTGGTTTTTTTTTTGGTGGGGTGGGGTACACGTGTGTGTACATAACAGAAATCACAACAGAAAAGATATCAGATAAATTTGAAGGAAAATTTGAAGAAAATGATCGCTAAAAGACGAAATTGCTTTTGCTGTTATGCGTGCAGCGAGTGTGACGGACGAATTTGATCTGTAAATGATTGTAAATTGCACATGATTAAAGAATAAAATTGTTTTTGCTCTTTTAATGTTCTCTAACAGCCATTTATCCTTCAATCTCCTGTCGTATTTGACAAGGCATCGTGCCAAGTACGTCTAAGCATGATTGTACCACCAATACCGTCGGAGTAATTTGTTGAAAAGTTCATGAAATTGTGCGAACATAGACGAAATTGATCCTTACATTCTCCAGTCGATGGGCGGCGGGGACAAATTTCAATGACATTTGACGATTTTGAGTGCCATGTCTTTGAAGACGGTTGACGAAAAACAAATTACAATATCAATTGACTAAGTTGAATTAGGGTTTGCATGTTGTGTGCTTCTCGGGAGGAATTTGAATAAAATATCTTTGAAATTGATTTTTAAAAGTGCGAAAATGGACGAGAAAACCTATATATTGTCCAACTGTGGTGGTATAGCTCCCTTTTCATGTGTGTTCTTAGGCTTCATTCCGAACCTTATCCAATTTTTTTTTCACTGTTAGTCTTACCGATCTTCTTAAAATTTCGATTAAAAAAAAAAACGAAGGAATTTGGCCTTCATGTCGGTCGCATTGTATTTCTCATTATTTCTTTGGGTGTCAGTGACGTACTATTCCCCATTGTATATATGCTCAGTAAGAGAAGAGGTGTGTTCAGTTATATAGAATATTTTCATTTGATTTTCGATATCTTAATTGTTTATGAATATATAAAAATATTGAAAACTCTGGTTGAAACAACAATTAAAAGCCTTTTCTGATTTTCCGTGATCCGAAAAACCACGACCCGCCCCCCCCCCCAAAAAAAAATACAGAATGGTACACTGAATGAGCTATACATGTACTTTGCAAAGATGAAAGTCAACGTAATATAGCACAACTCATGACACCCCTTTCCCCCAACGCGAAGTTTGTTGTTAGCTGAAATATTTGTACAATTCAGAAAACTTTTTCTTCAAGTGTAGACCTAAATGTATTCATGCTGCTTTTATCACGTTTATGAATTTCCAGAAACTTCTCCAACTTTGTTCTTCTTTCTGCTAATGGGAACTCATCTTGCATGATACTCATTCCCCTCCTTCTCACTGTATAGGGTTGATTGATCACGGAGATTCCTCATTTTACTACTTACCTGGGTACTCGAGCGGAACCTTCACTGATGCTTCCTTCACTCCAATCTTCACAGTACCAGCTGATAGTGAAGTTCGTGCTTGCACGTCACACGTATTTTGCAATTTTGATTTTGCCGTATCTCAAATGCCAGATCTGGCTTTGGCGACGCGTTCTGTTGAAGAAACGCTTGCAGCCATACTACCTATTGTTTATCCAGGTGAGCATACATAACGTAAGACTATGCTTCAGTGTTTATCTATTTTCTTGAATTTGTTTTATTTTCGTTTACTTACGGGTTATCAATAATTAACAATTGATCATGATTCAGGAGTACATCAGATTATAGTGTAATAGGGCCTTTCGCAGGGGAAGTTAAATGTACTGTTTACCATTGGGAGCAGTGATTTAAAAATGTTGGAGTATTCACATTTGATGCATATGTGTAGGTCTGTTGTATCACACAAAAAAAATCCTGCCGTATAAAAATGTTGCAATAAAGCCTAAAATATTAAAAGATACCACTATTTCCCTCAATAAACCATTAATTGTAGATGGTTTATTCTAGAAACAATTGTTCACATTTTGTACATTTAATAAAACTTGACATTGATTCTATATACTGATTAACATTTTTACATCGGTTGTTTCTATCCCTTAATCACATTTTACAGCTATTTTGAAGCACCAAAGCTGGGTTTTATGTTTCATTTGCAAATGATAAATTGGACACCTCCAGATATGACAATTCTAAACAACTAAACAGATGGTGATATTCTCTCTCTATCTCCCTTTCGACGGTTCTACCAGGTAGCAATACGTCGCAATAATGAAAAGCATGTACTGTGATGAATTTGTGGTGTAATAAGCCAGTTCGGGGTAAGCTCATGGACACATCGGTACAATGACCTTTCTTCTTTCTCAGTTGATTAGGCACTCCACGAGTTTTCAAGCGAGGGAAGGTATTTCAGCTTTCCGACGTAACAATTTATAGAATTCATCAGTCACGTTCAAACAAACAATGAACTTGCGAAGACCAGGTGAACAGAATGATCCACCAATTAGCATTTTGGAAAGCATCCATTTCATTATTTTGCATTGGATGTATTAACAATCTTTTTCTATTGATATTGTCAAATACCACTTTTGCTGTCAGGTGGATGTGCTTATCTCAGTGAATAAAAAACCAACATGCTCTGCCGGTATAGATTACCTTTTTCTGCTCGGCATGCTCAAAGTGGAATCCCGAACTGGCTTATTCAACATTTTTATTTCTTTCAAAGTGTATTTTACTACTACTAGTGACATTTGCTTCGATTCTGTTATGTGTATCCCTTATGTTTACGGTAGTCACAATTTACCAATTTCCGGTGCTCGATTGTCTGGAACTATCGGTAAGGCTAGCTACTTTTCAGAGAACCGATGAAAAAAAGGACTGGTGCTAAGGGAAGGATGGGGGCATATTTAGGCGACGATCCGGGGCCGCCCTTGAAATCGCCGCCACTGATGGAGGCGGGGGGTGAAGTTTAGCCCGACTAATTGCCTGATATAAGCAAACATTTTTGCCAGTGAGAAAATGCCATCAACAACCCAAAGCAACATGGTCTGATATCAGACTTCGCAGGTAAACTCTGAACTACTGATCATAGGTTGTCAGTTTGCACGAACAGACTGGAGACCACTGATAGGAGATGGGTTGTACAAGCTCACCGCAATCTCTCTGAAGAGGGGGTTTCGCAATACTCACACCACGAAACATCTGGTCAGTATTTTTAATCTTAGCACAAGCGAAGAAGACCTTGTTGAACCCACAATTGTAAAAACGCCAATAATGTAGAAGAGCATCAACCATGTCAACAAATGTAAAAACGAGCAGCGCCCATTAATGTCGAAACGCCAACTAATGGAGTAACGCAGCTACGTACATCAACCACAAATGTAGAAAATCTGTAGACCCCATGCTATGAAGTTAATTACAGTTTGGCTACTTCATCTAACACAAGGATTATGACATTCTGATTTAACCTGAGCTAAAATAATTCCGATTTTAATCCTTAACCTTACCTCAAATTATTATCTATTACCCTGACCATACAAGTATGTCACTCATAATCACAAGGAAGGTAAGTTTGACATGCAATGAAAGTTAACTGAAAATTAGAGGGAATTAAAGCCACACTCCAAAACAAGGTGCTTTTAATTTCTATATTAATTGGGTATTACGCATGTATTTTTACATTTCCTTTTTGATACTAGGGCTCATAAATTAAAAAACGCCACCAAAATAATGAGAAAATACGTATCCAATGAAAAAGAAAATAGGAATTTCTGTCACGTTTGTTTGTTTGTTTGTTTGTTTCAATACCCTCCCATTTTTAGTCAACTTTCAAATTAACAATTTTAAAACAAATTTTCAGAAATATGTTATTGTAACTGTAAGCACGCACACATACTTCATACCAATTGCGTAAAATACCATTTTTCAAGAATTATTTGAATGATGATTACATCATAGATAAACCAACTTGCCCGGTTGGTACAAAAACAATGACCTTTTTCTGCCCATGCGCAAAGTGGAATTTGGTTTATAGTCGAGAATACTCTACTCTCTCTTTCTCTCCTCAACCCATTAGACACCAAGACTTGCAATCCTCTGGTCTCTCCCAAGCATGGCCTCTTAAAGGGTGGCCTGGAAGGCTATGACATCGGTAGTCGAACGTCGTTTTCCTGTGAGGAGTGCTTTGAGTTGATTGGCGCCTCCACACTGGAATGTCAAGAAAGCTTCGTGTGGGACAACGAGCCACCTCGGTGCATCACAGAAGGCAAGGCGATCTAGTCTTAAAAGGGGGTTTGTCAAGTTATTGACGCGAGTTTGCTTTTGGAAAGTTTTTTAAATCGTGCCAAAACAAACGCATTGCACGTTCATGGTGAGCAGGAACGCCAATATGGAGAGGCTGAAAGTGCACGTCACAAAGAAGCATCATATGAAAACATAAAGCAGAATATTGATATGTCACTAATTATGTCTATAAATGATGACATTTCCACTTCTTGGCTAGTCATTCTATTGTTTTTGGGTGATAATGCATTAAGAAGTTAGTGTTTGCTATTTGGATATGTATGTTACGAACTGCATGCTCAGCTGTGAAAATCGATCGTTTTAGCACGAACATTAAAAGGACTTTGAAGCGCTTACTTAGTCCATCGCCCTAATTTGAATACAAAAATTTAGAAAGTCATGGCAAAACACGAAATTGTGTGCTCACAACCAAATCTGAACTTGTTACCGCTGATTTTAGATGTCTAAAACTAATTTGGAAGCTCTAAACGTGAAATTGTTTGAAACAAGTCTCTCCGTCACCTCAATCATACGAATTAGAATGCACGTAAAATGAAAATGGATAACAATTTTAAGAAATTAGCCTATAATAAACTTAACTATCGTATCCGACTTTTCGGGGGCTTTCACCTCCATCAGGTATAATGATGTACATCCACTAAACATCGGAGATGCGAAGAAAGAAAGAAAGGCAAGTTAATGAAATGAGTTGAAGATGACATTTCGAAAATGCTCGTCTTTTATACTTTTCACCTTTAAAAAATTGATGCTTCCTTCGGTTTAGAATTTCACTATGCTACAGATCATCAAGTTGTCGATCTCATGTTGAAGGAGATTGAAATGGTAGGAGTCCTGATGTTTGGAGTCTAATTGACCTTAGGTCCTAAATTGTGCAATCAGTCATTCTTCAAGTTCAAGTTGATTTATTTCATTTCCAACAAACAAATAATTAGGAATACAATGAAATGTTCGTATATACAGATGTCAGGTAATCATTACAACGATGCGATGAACATAACATGTAATAACGACACAGGTAAATTATCAACAAAGATACAACTAAATGTTATATCATTATGGTAAAGGCAGAAACAAAATTGCTTGAAATGGAGGGGACTGTTAAAAAGCAGAGCTTGTAGTATGCAATCCCGTTATGAGAAAAAAAGTCAAATTGCAAAAAAAGAAGGCAGCTTGCCTGAGTGATACAAAAAAAGACGTAGTGATGCACACATACATGCACACACGAAGGCGCACATTAACAAACACAAGACTGTTCTCATGAAAGGAAGAAAAGATTAGAGGATAGAAGGATTAGCGAGGAAGGTAGTGGTCCGAGGTGGACAATAAAAGGGGGAGGAGAAGGAAATGATGGGTCATAACCAGGGCACTGGAGGCACAGAAGCTCGGGCTCCCCGAGGTGTAAAAAGTAGTAAAATTAAACCGGAGCAACAATTTGGAAAATCAAAAGTAAAAAAGAAAAACAGTAACTTACTATGTTGTATAAGAAATTTTAGAATAATTCTTTAACTTTAAAGAAAAGATATGAAAACACTTAATGCTTCTTTTATTTTGTTATCAAGAGAATTACAGAATTTTGGTCCAGAAAAGGAGAATAAAAAATTTGCAAAGACCGTCCTAGCTAAAGGCAAATGATGTTAATGGGATTGACGGGGTGGATATGCATGAACAGTTCCGTTTTTTTTTTAACATGGAATCGAACAAAATGGGAAGAGAATGGCTGATGACTTTATACATGAATTGTCCTAATTGCAAACGATGTAAATCTTGAATTTCAAAACATTATTTTCGTGAAATAAATCATTAGTATGACATCTCCACGATTCATGACAAATTATCCGAAGAGCTTTTTCTGTAATAATATTCTTTCTATATAAGTAGAAAAGGTGTTTCCCCATGCGAGTATCTCATAATTTCATAGAAGGTAGTATCAAAGTAGAGTATAACATAAAAAGTACATTTTTTGGAAGATAATATCTAACTTTGTTTATTACACCTATATTACTCGAAATAACACGACAAACAGAATCCATATGTAAATCCTTGATACGTTTATTGTCCATAATCAAGCCTAGAAATTTGATGGAAGAAACTTCTTCTATCTAGAACCTTCTATCTAGAAACTTCTTCTAGAATTAGATAAAAACACATTAGTGTCATCCGCGAATAATAAGAAAGAAAGGATGCTCGAAGAATTTGACAAATCATTGACAGAAAGAATAAATAAAAGAGGATATAATAAGCTTCCTTGAGGAACACCATAGTTAACATTTTGCATAGTCGATGTGTGACCGTTGATAAATATAAATTGTTTTCGATTATTAAGGTAACTCCTGAACCACTCCAAGGCCTTTCCTCTGATACCATAATGTGATAATTTGTGAAGTAATACATTGTGGTCTATGGTATCAAAGGCCTTGGACAGATCCAGGAAGACTCCAATCGTATGATGAAATTTATCTACAGGTTTTGAAACCTTATCAAGGAAGGTAAAGATTGCATGAGATGTGCAATGCTTTTTGGCGAAAACCAAATTGATGATCAGAAATAATTTTGTGGGTGTCTAAGAACTTCAAAAGCCTGGTGTAAACAACCCTCTCTAATGTTTTCAAAACAGAGGATAGCAAAGATGTTTGTCTGTAATTGGAGACAACTTCCCTTTCCCCCTTTTTATGGGCAGTAATTACTTTAATTTTTCAAATTCTGAACTATATCTAATAATTCATTTCTATGCAAAGGCATAAAAAACAGTGAGCTGGGGTGGGGGACTTTTAAATGATCTTGAAAATTCAGATGAGTATGTGGAATGTTTTGGGCAAGATTACTTCCTATTTGTGAAAAGCACTGATTAAAGATATTCACTAGTGAGGAAACATCATCAGCACGTAAATCACCATATTTGATTGATGTAATACGTGGTTTATCCTTTTATTTCTTTATTGATTGCCATATTGATAACTTTGCAAGTATTGTTAATATCATGTTTAAACAAACTTATCTGATTAGTAAAATATTTCCGTTTCTCATAACGTAATATTTGTGTGAGGACGTTTTCATATGAAGGGTACTTATGAGATTGCTGGGTACTTTTGATTTTATCAGCATAATACAAATTATTCTTTCGATAAATTCTTCGTTTAATTTCTCCCACCTAGATCTTCAGACATGTAGACCTCGAATATCATTAAGTACATGATCTCGAATGTCTAATAGATTGTATGCAGGACGAATGCATAATGTGCCAAAGTGCAGTTTGATTTTTGTTTACATAAGGCCGATGTGATACAAACCTGCATGAGTAGTAATACATTGTGCATTTTAAGGGTATAACCTATTGGCATAATTGGCTAGAATAGTAACTGAAAAACAAAAGTAAAAACTTGAATAAAGTAAAAAAGTGTATTCTAAAAATAACTTCACTATATGCTAGGTGTCACCTGCGCTAGTTCCATACAAAAATCAAAACTTTATATCACGACCGTGAAATAACGAAATCAATGGATGTCACGTGGCAAAAAGTTGACCAATTATACAAAACTTGTTATAAATGCACTCTATATAGATAATGGGCTTTATGAATGATAAATCATATTGTTGCGGGAAAAATGGGTGTTGTTGCACTGACTACTGGGGGTGGCAGGATGTTTACCGAGCGGGAATGATACCCCCAATAGAAAGGCACATTTTCCGCAATGGAAGAAAGTTAATTAGTAAGATATAGGGTGCATCAGGTACATTCACACAATTCATTCACCATCACGATGACAGGGCTGCAACACAGTTCGAGCGGAAGAGCGTATGTTCCGGGCAAAAACTGCTATTTTATTGGCAGATATACTTCATGTTGACAAACGTACATGATCAATATGAGTTATGACAGGACTTGTCTAATTACTCTAACTGCATGACACGACGACTTTCGCTAAAGTCCTTAGATTCAAGATGTCGCTCCTCTTAAGAAGTAAAGTTCTCTCTATTCACGAAGTCCCAAGAAGTTTAGTCGCTTGCTTACACAGATCAGTCGATATTTATACCTCTATGCTCAATGTATTTCTTTAAACTTACAAAGGTATTCGGGCAATTCAAATTATGCGGAAAATATGAGGAACATAGAATATTTGGGGCGTATACCTTCATATTAGGTAAAACATAGAATTCTTTAGTGGACTATACACAACATAAAATTCCAAACGATGTAATGCGAGGAATGGACATAATTTACGGAATGTGCAAGGAATGTGTACTTTATCAGAGATTCAGTCTAGAACGGAAACCCACTTGTTTTGGAATGTGCCCTACTTGGTACTTTATGAGGTAGAGTTATGCCAAAAATCCTAGGAGGAGAAACCCTAGAAAGTGTCGACATGGAGGGGTGTGCTTGGCACGTGCGGAATTTTAACATTGACCCCACGTGAATTCGCTGCGGAGGGTGAGTGGTTTTCATCTACAACAAGGCACTTATTGTTCTACATGGTCAGTGCAGGGAGGTGGGTCCCTGGTCAGTGGTTTTCTGCTTATCCATATTCGTAACACTATCTCCCCTCCTCGGAAGTCGATGCCCTCATCGACAAAGCGTTATTGTTTAGAGGACTCGTGAACACGTTTAAATAGTACTCACGTTTGTATCAATACTAAATGAGCAAACCGGAATGCAATTTTATCATGGCGTGCGTGACTAAAAGCTCACAAATAGGCTACATTGTACAAACCTAACCTTTTGACCTAATTACTGTATGCTAGTGCGACAAATACGAATACGAAATCACAATCATATTAACACAAAAGAATGACATCCAAAACAATGTACATGATATACTCGAATGATTAAACGATGAGAAAAAGAAAGCAAGATAAAAAGAGGAAAGAATCAGAGGATTCGAGGAAAGAAGAAAGGATAAAATTAAGCTTTAAGTACTTCTTTGTGACGTTTCTCCTCCGTTTTAGCTCTCTTGCCCGTAATGAATGCGCATTGCATTGGTTTGATGCAAATTCAAAAACGGAAAACGTTATTCTTCAAACATAATTACTAGAGTAATGTCACGTCAATAACTTGACGATACCTTGTGGGAGTTCATATATATATATATATATATTATATAGATATATAAATATGTACATATATATATATATGCTAAAAGAAATTAGACTGAGACGGACGTTGATCTCCCTTTTAATCAATCGAGCTTTCGGTCTGTCATCAGGCCTTCATCAGGATCTTCCAACAGAATGGTTATTATCTAAATAACCTGATGTGTCATAATATATACTGCAATATCATATAATGTCAATCTTCTGAAATATTACCTTTATATACACAAATCAATCATTCAGCCAAAAATCCAATCTAACATCTCATCAAAAAAAATACATAATTACTCGAAAAATATAGATATATATATTCTTATATCAAACTGCTGAAATACAATTGCCATGTTTTCTCATCATTCTAAGCATGATAATCACAAGCAAAATAGCATTACATGTATAGATATAGATACATGTATATATAATGTAATATAATATGTTCATATGTCTATTTGCATTGCATATATATGTATACATACACACATACATTCACACACCCACATGCATACACACACACACACACACACACACACACAACTACTGTTGATATAACACTATCTAAATCAACGTATCATATATTTTTATTTTACCGAAATATAATAACCTTTATAACTGCCAAAATATATCAACTTTTAACTCAGATTTATGAACAGTAATTACATTTTATGAATTACCTGGGACGTGTATAATTTGACGTGATGTCCTGCATCACAGCACCGTGTGCTCATCTTCTGCCCCCCCCCCCCAAAAAAAAAAAATTATAATTGACACACAATCATAATACCTATTATTTTACATATACATTTGAACATAATCATACCGAAACATCGCAAAATCATATTGTACATATCATTCAAATCCAATCAAATCAACTCATGACGCTCAACAGTAATCATGTATTGTGTCATCATGCAATAGATATAAACAGTTGATCTCATTTAAAAGTTGATATATTTTGGCAGATGTTAAGGTTATTATATTTCAGTGAAATATTAAATATATGATATATTGATTTAGATATTGTTATATCAACCGTAGTTGTGTGTGTGTGTGTGTGTGTTTGCGTGTGTGTGAATGTGTGCGCATGTATGTGGGTGTGTGAATGTATGTGTGTATGTAAACATATATATGCAATGCAAAATACACATACATGTATATGTCTTTATCTATAATGCTCTTTTGTTTGTGATTATTATGCTTAGAATGATGAGAAAACATGATAATTATATTTCAGCAGTTTGATATAAGAATCTATTTATATATATTTTTTGATGAATGATGTATTTTTGTTGATGGGATGATGTTAGATTGAATTTTTGTATTGAATTGAATGATTGATTTGTGTATATAAAGGTAATATTTCAGAAGATTGGCATCATATAATGCATGATATATTATGACACATCAGGTTATTTAGATAAAAACTATTCTGTAGGTAGATTCTGATGAAAGCTCGACTGATTAAAAGGGAGAACAAGATCGAGAGCAGCATCCTCCTCTGTCTAATTTTTTTAGTATATGCTACCCACAATGAGGCACTGCGTACGTTTGGGAAGGGAACTATCTCCGGCACTATATATATATATATATATATATATATATATTAATGGGATTTGCAGTTGCTTTTAATCACACCTTCAGTTTGTAATGGAAAGTTGGAACCACTATAAAACTTAGTAATCAGTGCTTATTGACTTAATGAATGTGAGAGTTGTAGATCAAAAAAATATATATATACCTCGAAGCAAGACGTTTTACAATTTATGAAATTGGGACCGTTCCTGAATTTGTTATGTTTCACTTTAATTTGTTTGAAATTTTGAGCATCCCAAGAACACCTGCACGTTGAGCACCAAACCTTGTAGTGGTTCACCATCACAGGACACATTATTTCTGCCAAATCAAATGTCTATTTGACAACTAATTGCTATTGGTGCCGATAAGGGAGAATTTTGTCACCTGCAAAAGATTTATACAATTACACACAAATTACAAATACTGCACCAATTCCTTGCTTAGGCCCCAGCCACATAATGCTCTGCGTCCGGTGTTACGTCAAAAAAAAAAATCATTTCTGTCTGCGGACTCCGGCGGATCCCTCGCCATCCCTTGAAAATTTGAGAAAAACATACAAGAAAAATAATGCGGACAGATACGACGAGATGCGGATACTTACATCCACTTGCGGATAATCTTACGAAACTTCCGAATACATCGTACTTCTGAACACTTGCAGAGAGTTGCGAATATTTACGGAGAATTGCGGATTTTTTCGGATAGTTACGTATAGCTACAGATTGTTATGAATAATTATGGACAATGAGGATGTCTCTGGAGACCCCTGCTCATCCAATGTATTTATGCCAGCAAGGTTATCACATTTCTGGCTGTCTTATATTGTACAATGGGAAAAACTCAAATTATGTCACTTTCATGTTGTGAAGACTTTTCGTATTTCTTTTGATATGTTTTATAGCAATAAGAGAAAAATAGAATTTTAAACCTGAAGTCTTAATTTCATTTGTTCGACTCAAATATGAATTTGCATCATAAATGATTTTATTTCATTTCTGCATTTTTCACAAAGTATATACAACGCAACAAACAATTTTCCAATACTGTAATCATGCTATATCCAACACAAAATGAATATAAATATCATCGTATAAACCTACCAATAATGACATATTCTATAAATGAGTTATAATCATACTAAAACGATTGGAAAATCCTTGATGTTTCAAACAAATTGCAGGAAACCGCTCTTAAGCTGAAGCTTGAATTTGATGACGACCTCTAGATAAGCATATAGCTTAATGCTTCATTAGAAATAATTTCATACACATTTAACAAAGTAGTGTAGGTACAAACGCATCTGTGCAAAGATGTTATAAGGTGAGTTAGAGTGCATGTGCATATGTGCAGTTATGCTGTTTTATTGTTGTTAATGTAAAAAAAAATGTGTATATTGATTTTCATACAGAAATAATATACACAATGTTTGTGAATGCATGTACGTGCGGATACGTGTCATGAAATGTAATAATGTGGTGAAAAGAATAAAGTGCATCTTGGAAATAAGAAGTGTGCTCGCACTCTGTGTTTTATCAGGCATGGGACCCTTCAGAAAGTTGTAGATTTCAGATCAAACTAGTTTATGAGTAAATTTCATATCAAAATGATGTAACACTTCAGAAAAGAGAATCCAATAGGAAAAAAACCAGAAAACTGTAAGACTAAATGCATAGAATATATAACATAATTATACCACAAATAAGATACAATATGGATCGATAAGTTGATAATCGATTAACGAAAAAATTGCAAATCTAAACTACTAGTCTAGTTTAGTACAGACCTGTGTGATGCACTTATGTAGTTCATGTCAGTGGTGTGTTGTTATTTGCCATAGATAACAAAATAAAGAAATTAGTGAATTCTTCCTTTTTGTTCGAAGTAGAAGTATCATATTACAACCACAGGAGGATTGGCAGCTGTGCCTCGTTCACAGAATACGTTATGGTGAGCATTTGGTGCATTATTTTTTAATTTCAACGGCTAACAACTTTCAAATATCACAAAAATGTTACAGCTTTACAACAGTCTTGTCATTCTGGTGGAATTATCATGTTCTGTGCTATTTGCGAAGGAATGCCAAAGGGATGACCCATCTTTAAATTGACCATTTGTGGAAGAAATTTCATAACTCGACCATGCGGTGGTACCACTCCACCGCTCCGACTGTGTTATAGTATTCCTCCAGGTACATACACTGTGGTGGTTTCCCGCGAGTCTCTGTTCCCACGGGAGTGGAAAACGGCAAACGTCAAAGGACGCAATTGTCCGCAGCTTCCTGAACTGTCCGTAGAAAGTGTTGTAATGCGTTAACTTGCGGTTAACTTCGGATACGGTGGACGCAAATGAACGCAAATAGAGGTAAAACTTTTTGCGGATGGTCTGCGTCCAAGCTACGGATAGTTACGTTCAGTTACAGATAGTTACGTTTAGTTAAGGTTACTTGCGTAAGTCTTCATCCGTGGAGTTCCTCGGCGAAATTTTGAAAATTTCAAAAAGTAACGTCGACATACGACCTTGCGGATGCCTGCATCCACGCTGCGTACCCCTGCGTCCATTCAACCGTATCTATCCGCGGCGGATGTAACCCATCGTAAGGCACTGGGTGTGACTAGGGCAATACCAATTAGTCTAGCAGCCAGAAAGGGTCCCCGTGCACCCCCCCCCCCTAAAACAAAATTCTACGATATGTCCGAAGATCGTCAGAACCTCTACTTTGCGAATTCGGTTGTCGCCGACGGAAAAAAAAGTTGCGCGCACGTCTAATTTGCATATTTCTAAGATGGCCGCCGCCCGTTGCTAGGAGACGGATTTATTTTGAATAATTTTAGTTAAGAATATCCAATTACCATAAAAATGGTATCATTTTAAAGAGAATTAAATTTCCTACAAGTTGATACCTCATTTTATGAGATAAATGATTGTTGTCTTGAAATATTAAGGAAGGAAATATGTGACCGTGCACCTAAAAACGAACATAAAGTCGCACACACTGATTTTGCGTGAGGACTGAAAATAAGTGAAATGGGTCAACCTAGCCGAACTTGACTTTTTCATATTTTCTGAAAGAGCGGGTCTTCTTTTACATTATGCTAAAATTTGGTATCATAAAACGGGCAGGAAAGTGTGTTTTTTTAGCAGTTTATCTCGAACATTTTTGGTAGAATAGTGTGATTAGGTGTGTCTTTAGAATCCCTTTTTCATTTCTGAAAAAACCTTGTCAACACTCTTCACTTTCAACTCTAATAACTTTTGAAAAGATAGTGCTACTGCTTTGAAAGTAGGCATTAATTATGGACAGAATGTGTTAATGAAGCATGCTTAATTTCAGTTTCATCTGATAATCCCTTCATTGTTGTTACTCTGGTGGTTTACTTCCTGTTTTTTGTACCATTCATCGCACAGCCAGCACGGTTTGGTAAAGATTAAGCGCTTGAATAGACACTGCACTTCAGAGCCTCTTTTCTCACTTCACACTTTTCCTGAGTTTGTGCTTTCTTTCCAATATTTAGATAGGTTAGGAGAGTCCATTTGATTTGAGTTATACATCATTTTAAAGCTTAAAGTCTGCTCTTTTAGAATATGGTCTTAACTAAAATTCATGTCCGGCGACTTTTTGTTTGTTTTGAGGTGCAGAGTCACATATGTTTTTAACATTTTTTTCCTAAAAATACGGAATTCAGTAATAATGTTCTTTACCATATGTTTAATTTGCGTTTACAAATAACATTGGAATTTACCTAAAGTTAACCCCCATACATAAATATTATTATGTGAAAACGGCTTTCCAATGCATCAATTCCTTTAAAAGTTACACGACATTAAATGTGATATGGTTCAATAGGTTTTACAGCAATATTTAAGGTAATATCAATACGCGCAATTGCGTAGGTTCTGTTTGTGGGGTTTGTTGGAGATTACTGCTATCTCTTGATCAAATCTCATCGAAATCGGTGACGTAAGAAAGAAAAAATACATTTTCTATTCCTTATATGAAATAAAAATGCTTTTTCTATTCATTGTTACCACACTCAATCCATTCAGCTTCCCTTATCAACAATTTCTTGTCTTATTACTTCCCTCCTACAAGAACGTGGACTTAAGTTGGTCCGAACTTATATGACATTAAAAAGTTAAAGAAAAAATTGAATATGACAGTTTCCTCTTATTGGACGATTAAAGTGAAGAAAAAAATCTTACACTAAAAGCGCTAATAAATAAAGAACTTGTTAAGTAGCCTTTCAGAGTTTAAAATCAAACACGGTGTAGGTATTATGGTACGGGCCTATGATGTAATACCTAACAATTACTCACCGAGTGGCTAACGGGACTTGAAGCTGAAGGCACCACCAGCAGGAGTGGTAGACGACCGTATGACGGTAGTGTAATGCACCAGGGCACCCGTAAAGGTGAACAGTGTCCTTGTAATGGGTATTGCACTTCCCGAACTAATATGGAATAATATGGACTAACTCCGAATGCACTTTGGGTGTCCGAAGACGACAGTGTCCCATATAAATATGTACAAAATATCCAGCGGCAGCGTGGAGTATCCTCCGAGTGCCGCGGCTTGCACAAGCGAGGGTAGAGTCGATCCACCGCTGGAGCGCTGGATAGAAGAACTGCGCGGTCCCTGGTTGTGGCAGAGTCTGCACACCACAGACAGCTCGCTAGCAGGACCGAAGCAGCGATGTGATGGGGACGCGAATCGCGTTGAATGCAGCGATGTTTACGAGGCGCCGATCGCGTTGAATGTAGCGATGTAAAGATCCCCAGGTTGGAGTGCAGCCTGAAGAAAGGGCGAGCCGCGATGTGAAAAGCAGCGAATGCCGCGAAGTGTAAAATCCGAGGAAGTGTGATATTCCGTATGATGAAGTATAATCCGTATGAAATGGCCGTCCACGGCGCGAGGTATCGTCAGCGCGAGAAGACGTGGGAAGTACAGTATGCGGACGTGAGTGACTTCAACGATTAGAACGTGCTCTCGGGATGAAAGCTAATCGTGAAGTGAGGGAGCGTGGAAAGTAAAACAGCGTGGTCTGTCGGAGAAGACGTGTCACGGACAGGAGCTTTGAGAGTGGTAATTGGCTGATGAGAATGCACAGCTCGCCACTAATTGGTAGGTTGTTTCCGTGACAGCAAAACAAGGGGTGTGTTTATGAGAATCCGACTACTGTTGGAATGCGAAATACGCGTACCTCGGCTCGGTAACAAAGGCGAAGAATGTAGTGCGCACCTGTCGTGTGCCGGCGCACAAAGAAAGTTCGCGTGGATGTTGACAGAATGCTGCTGTCAGACAGCATAATTGACGGCAGCCAGACAGTAAAAAATACAGAAATATTGGAAACCGCTACAACGGCAAACTGTCGTTTTTGTTGTTTTTTTTTTCATAACAAAATGAAGGGAAGTAACCGTGTAATTCATGCCGGCCGATACTGGGTTACATAAAAAATTCTTCGATAAAAACCTTGAATTGATATTATGAAAGACAATCAAATATTTCACGCTAGCTTAATCAAATTGTTATTGATTCAGGAATGATATTCAAACGTTTTTAGCCGAACTCACATCTTAACTAGCTTGGCTTCAAAGTGAAAGTAAATTACATAGTCACTTGTATTTCATAAGACTGCGTTTCCCTTCAGACGATAATCATGTAATACGGATTATTCAACATTTTTTGCCATTTAATTTGACCCTAAAATGTGCGACAATGCACAAGTAGAACAGATTCCCTTAAGAAAATAGTATCTGAACCTTTAAAAGTGATATATTTCACCGTGATATGCTCCATGAATTCTCCTTGAACAGTATTATATCTAACTTGCGCATTAAACGTGCATATGCTTCTCAAATCCGCATTAAAATTGTTCAATGCGCGTATTAACCGTTTTCCATTGAATGTGCGTTCAAACAATGGAATGTGTGCAATCGCTTTATCGTGTTTGAAGCGCATTCAAGCGTTAGGCAACGTTCAGTTGCTCTTAGAACTGTTCTATGCGTTCGAACATGACGAAAGATTATGCTGATTGCAAGTGACATCATCAAATCTAGTTTGTTTTGATTTCGGATTCAACACCTGTTTTCACCGATGGATGGGGACATTCTTACATAAGTACAAAAAGTTATTACCCTATCAAAATTTTTCGAAAGATTTTTAAAAATGTCTATGTTTTCCACTTTCCCAATAATGTAATGTAATGGTTTCGGTATGATATCGATATGCAACTGGTCGTTCGCACGGTGTATCAAATGTTGAAAACATATCAATGAGTTACTTAATTGTCTATATGACAAATAAGAATAAATCACGCACCATGCAGACTAGAATGTCCAGCTCATATTGGATTGTGGTAAGTATGGTATCGAAATTGCAAAGTCTGCATTCATAAAAATGATTATCGTCAAGGTATAGCATCGTCGCAATGCAGCTTTCTAGATTTTTTATACAATTTGCGTCTTGTGGAACAAATGAATATCAAAAGTATATTTAGGAATAGTATAATGGTAATGTTCTTCTACTATTATAGTGTAATATATAAATTTCGTCCCTCTTTGCTTACATCTTAAGTTTTGATAAACATTTTTCATTTTTAACTGACAGCTGTCAGCCATCGACTTAGGCATGTTAGAGCAAAATATAGCGTTCTATTCATCAAATAGATACATTTTACTAGAAATATACGTACATGTTTGTGTATTCTTATTTTTCAAATCTCAATTTACATTCTTTCCAGATCTATCTGCCAAGGTATGCTGTCCATGAATTTCACGAGAAGGTTTTGATATTGACCTTAACTTCAAGTGTCTGGTCAATTTTCACCTACATGTAAGATTAACAACAGTGGCAACAATGAAAAAGAGGAATGTGGAACAAACATCACCCATTTCCGATAAACTGAGACGTAAAGAGTCGACCAATTGTGTGATCCATTGCAAAGGGATACCATCAAATAGCAAATTCACCAGCTTTACAAATGTCAAATCAGATCCTTCAGAGAGATTGTCATATCTGCAAAGTATTCGAAACAGGAGGTTATCCGAGCCGCATGATTCACAACATCGTATGAAGGATGTGTGCGACCTAATTCCAGAGAGTCTTGAGGGCCTTGACTTAGAGATTACTGGCTACCATAGAGAGTGCTATAAACGATTCACACAACACCTTGATAGCTTAGAACAGCCTTCTACCCAAATACATCTACAATCAACACCATCCAAGTACCATTCTCCACGCAAGCATATATCTGCTGCTGCCGTAAAGAAATTCAATCAAGATGAATGCATTTTCTGCGACAGAAATGCAATAAAGATTAATGGTACTACTCAGAAACCATCCCAAACCTTTGCAGCTTGGAGAAATAGAGAGTCAGGGTGGCAGAAAATCGAGAAAATGGCAGAAACTATCGGTAATTATCGCCTCTATCGGAAAGTCAAAGGCGTTGATCTCTATGCCGCTGATGCACACTTTCACGGACAGTGTTACCGCCGTTTTTGTAGCGAGTATCACAATCACCAAGAGAAAGTGGACAGGAAAGGAACGGAAGATCGAATTGTAGCTGCTCATAATGCAGCATACAGTGTTGTCAAGGAACTGCTGAGAAAGGAAGTCCTAGATAACCGTGAAGTCATTCCACTAACTTCTCTTCGTGATAGGTATATTGTGGAGCTGGATGCGCAGGGGGTGCCGAATCCTGAATTCAGGAGTTCAAAGCTCAAAGGAAGGCTCGAGAATGACAAGGATCTGAAGGATATAACTTTCTCCAAAATACCTCTCAATGGAATGAATGTCTACTTCTCATTCTGGGTGGTCTACAGTGTAAGTCTCACTAAATCCGATGCTATAGCGTCTGCCTATTGGCTAGGGAAAGTAGATCACGTGAGGGAGACAGCTTTGTGTCTTCGAGAAATAATCCAGAAGGCTTATAAAGATTCTAATGATCTTCCATGGCCACCAAGTGCGGACGAGTTGGATCGAAGAAGTATGGATGAACTGCCTGCAGAGCTTAAGAGATTTCTCAGCTTTGTGCTTTCTGGATACGACTCCGGGGTGCAAATGACTGAACGAGTTAATCGCCTAGTGTACTCTATTGGGGAAGATCTGTGTCGTGCTGTCACCAACGGTCAGTGGAAACTGTCGAAACATTTGCTTCTCTGCACAACTATTCGTCACATGTATCGAAGTAAGCAACTGACAACTATCTTGAACAAGCTGGGACACTGTGAGGCATATGACTTTGGGCTCGAGCTAGAAACAGCCATTGCAGAAGCGCTTGATGCCGAGTCAACATTCCTGACTCCAAACATCGTCTGCGGTGATGGTAGTGCGGTGTTCCACAACGAATGGGACAATCTAAATAGAACAACTACAAATGTTCACGGATCGAATGTTGTTAATTCTGCTGCGGGCATCATGATCCAGGAGAAAACAAATCAATCTGGCTCAAGTGCTGATCGTTCTCTCCCTCTGTTTGACAGGACTAAGAGGAGAAGCCTGACCCAGATAACTGCAGTTACCCTTCCCCCAGTCACGGTGTACAATCGAGAAAACCCGAAGTTTCCTGAAAATTCGTCGTTCGTGCCCCCCGATGATGTGGAAATGGTCGCAAGTCTCCAACAATACTACGTGTGGCTGATATGCAGGTAACAATTTATCTTCTGATTTGCAATAATAATTTCGAGTACACTAATAATTGAACCTGATTGTGTAGTGTCCTGGTCTTCATAAAGGTTTCTGTAACGCTGTTAGTTGGCACATTAAAACACAACGTTTAAGTTTATAGTGCCTAGTTTAAATCACATAAGCTGATACAATATATCGCATACTGATAGATGTGTTGTACCATGTGATGCACACCTCCAGTTGTTTGAATAACTCATTCTCTCTTTCTCTCTGTTGATCATGATGTAGGCTGATATCAAGCAAAGGAAGCCAAATCGTGCCCAGCTTGGGTGGATTCATTTCTGCCACTGGAATAGCTCCAGAAAGGAAATCCACTATCGACTACTACACGCCGATTGATCAGCCTATCACGCAGTATGACACTGTTCAGGAGCTGCTCCTGAGATCGGAAGATGCCACAAACGAAGTGGGACAACGATACACAATCAATACATTTGATCTTGGTGTGTGCATGAAAGCACTTCCGCTTGTGTGGAAATACACAGAAAAATTCAAGGACCATATCATCATCCCTGGACCCTTTCACACATCAATGAACTACATCGGCATGATTACGAACCACAAGTGTCGAGGTTCTGGGTACGCTGAAGTGCTGTTGGAAGCTCAGTTAGTGACGACAGGTTGTCTGAAAAGTGTACTTTGCGGCAAAGCCTATGCTAAGGCACTGTTTTGCCTGAAAACCGTGTGTGAAGCACTTGAGAGGTTACTTATGGAGGTATTCATTGAGGAGATGGACATTAAGCTTTGCCCCAATGTTGTGCTGGAAGTCATCAAGTCTCCCTCACGACACAATCTCGATCTCGCTTTGCAAGATGCATCGACACTCGTCATCATCCATGAGTATCTGAATTACCAGGAGAAGGTCCGTCAAGGACACCTTGGGAAGACGGCGAAGTTCTGGCTGTCGGTCATGGACCACCAGCGGCTTGTCTTCATACTTCTCTTTGCCGTCAAGACGAACAACCGGAAGCTGTTCCATGTTTGCAACAGCAAGGTGGCCAGTCTGTTCTTCGCATTCGATGGTCCAAATTACTCGAGGTATGTATTGATTTTCGTTTGCGTTTCATTGCCGAACAATAAAAATCTGTATAATCAAATAATTATAATAACAACTTTGGTATACATATTGAAATGAATACTATTATATTTTCCATCATCAGGTATCTCTCGTGGTTTGAGGTTTTCATGACCAACTTGGAGCTGACTCATCCCGGTGCCAGCGATCTGATCGATGCTGGGCGTCATAGGTGTTGCTAGATCTTTCACGCCAGGGTCGCTGTGTGCCGTCGATAAGACCATGGAGGAGACATTCATGAAATTCGCCAAATCCTCAGGTAATTTAAGACTGAAGAAGTACTTAATATCACTTCTTCCGACCTTTGTAATCATCTATCCGACTTGTTTCTTTTCCCCTCAAAACAAGATTTTTAAAGATTATATTTATTAATCAATTTCTTCGTGTTTGTTTTCAGGTGGTCTTCATGGTATTTTCAAGAAATTTGGAGCATACCAACGCTGGTGCCGCACTACATCTTCTCGTGCCCAGTACTTCGAAAAACTCATGGAGATATGTGGCATGGTAGATGACTCTGATATCTCACGGACAGGCAAGCACCGTGACTTGGAGGCGGCCAACATCAGGAAAAGTGAGGAAGCTGTGCAACGAACGGAAGATGCGATCCGCAACTTCCTAAATCCCTTCAGGATCCCAATTCCTGATGACCCAGCCTCTGACAGGCTCTATGCATTGCATTCAGGAGCACCCATTCCAGTAGAAGTTGAGGTGGATGTGATGCGTGCCGATGCCCTGGGGGAACAGCAAAAGTCAATCTTCATTGAAGAAAGGCTAAAAAAACATGAGAAGAGCTTCTTTGACCCAATCAAACGCCAGAACCTGATGACCATGGACCATGCCAGCAAGAAAATCACCCTTACCGCATCATAAGGAAAGGTGAATATATTCATTTATTGCTCAGTCGAGTTAAAAAACAAAAACAAAAAAGAGTGTTGTCGGTTAATTACATCATTGATATCGTTTTCCACATTTTATCTCCATATCCAGCTTGTCCAATATCAAGACCAGAGTGACTTGGCATTCACGCTACTAGTCAAATCCCAGCTGTTTGATGAACCCCTTGATCTGGAAGTGCTCATGCAATACTCTCTTTCACCTGTCCCCCACTGCCTTGGAACTCCAGATGGCTTCTATGCGAAGCCCAACAAAGCAGCCATGATGCACTTCGTCTTGGAGGAAAGAACAAGCCAAGTGTCATACCCTCAGGACTCCTTCTTCATCCAAGATGGAAATGCATTATTCCATTCACTGACCAACCTACCCCCGACCTTTGGTGGCATCTGTCTGCAGATCTTAGACCAAATGGTGTTCAAGAAGAATTTCATCTTCTCCACGGATTCATATCAGCCGGACTCTATCAAGGCTCAGGAAAGGCTGAGACGTGGGGTAGGTGAGAAGCTCATTGTGGAGAGTTCTGCAACACACAGACCAAGAGACTTCAAATTCTTCCTGGCCAATGATGCAAACAAAGTTCAGCTTTGTAAGTTGCTGTTAAAGGTGTGGGGAAGTAATGATGCGGCATCCAGACTCGAGAAGTGCCATGCCGCCGTTGTGGTTGTAGAGGGGAGAGCCTACCAGCTGGAAGCGTCGCATGGAGAGGTTATCATTTCCCCAAAAAATTAACGCATTTGAACTCAATATTCACTCAATAACGATTATTTTACTCCTTTTCCACGCAAGCCTTCTCTCTCAGATATTTTACCGAATCTTTTTGTTTCCTTTCTTGTATCAAAGGTTGTTGTTTCAGAATTAACATCCCTGCGATCAAACCAGGAGACAGACACGCGTGTAGTCATGTACCTGCATCATGCTCAGAAGCTTGGGTTCAAGTCAGCAGTTGTGCGAACACCTGACTCGGACATTTTCTTCATTCTGCTCTTCCACGCACATGATCTCACAATCACTGTCTACCTCGACACCGGGACTGGAAAACATCGACGTCTGATAAACCTTAGCGAGTTGGCTGCTGAATTTGGCGAAGAATGGTGCTCCACCTTACTTGGTCTATACGTGTTCACTGGAGAGGACTGTACAAGCGCCTTTAAGGGCAAGGGGAAAGTTGCACCTCTGAAGCTCTTGCAGAAGAATCCAAAGTACCAAAAGGCGTTCAGGTCATTTTAAATTTCTCTTGTTTTTTTTCTGCATCAACAATAACAAATATCATATTGAGATAGTCATAATACAACATCAATGATTATGATATTGACATGCTGAGACTTTTGAGTTAAAAATATTGGAAGAAATAATCTATGCTCTAACTTTATACTGTTTTATTCTGTTTCTATCAAACAACAGGCAACTCGGCATGGATTGGGAACCGGAGCAAGACTTGCTGAAGCAGTTGGAGGCTTTTACATGTGCTATGTATGGTCAAGCTCGTGACGAATCGGTCAACGTAGTACGAAGCAAGCTTCTCAGGAAAATGGTGGGAGAGGACAACACACTGAACTCAAAATCAAGAGTGGACATGGTTCGACTGCCTCCCTGTCATGACTCACTGGTCCCACACATTCAGCGTGTAAACCATCGCGTAGCGTGCTACAAACGAGCTGCTGAACCATCATTTGACCGTCCTAAACCGTATGACAGTAGTCAAGGATGGCAGAAAACAGACGAAGGAGTGGTAGAACCCGTGTGGTCACTCGGCCCCATCTTGCCTCCATCATTACTGGACCTCTTGGACAACGTTCAAATAGGAAATGATAATGACCATGTAGGCGAAGATGCAGAACCATGCATGGAAGATGATGATGATATGATGATGGAAAACGATGAGATAACCTAAACGCGTATCGATTATCTTATGCACGGGGTAAGTGCTAACGGTTTGAGACATTCAAGAGAAATATATCTACCTATATATGAGCCACTTACAGTTGTAAGATAGAAAATAAAGTGCCATAATTCTGTGTGTAACATGCAAATCATTAATTTCTGAAGCGCCTGCTCACTCGCGGACATCATCTTATCAGGTATTATTCTTTGACATAGTAATGACAAATATTTGAATTGTATACATCAGTTGTAAGACATCAAATATTTGATAGAGAAAAAAGTTTTTCACATACATCCAAGGACCGTTTTCTCAAATTACGTATGGACCATCCCCCCCCCCACATACACACAAACACACACACACAAACACACCTTCGAAAAATCCTACGGGCCTCCTACATTCCTCTTAGTAGCTGAAGTTAAAGCAGACGCTCAATTTTATCATTGTCAGTATTAAACTCTTTGTTCATTGTGTAGCGCAGACGGATAATCAAATCTTGATGTCAGTCAAAGACATTGTATTGATCGTGGTAATTTTCACTATTTTCTTCTACGATCAACTTGATTTCCACCGTAGATCTCAAGATGTGATAAGTCATGACAAGATAATCACGATCACTCCCAGATTAAGAATCGAATCGTGGTAGATATAGTACATACTTAGTGTATCGAGTCGCGCGACAATGGGAACCTAGTGAAAGTGTTCAACGTGCAATGTCAATATTCTTTTGGGTATCGATCATGCACATTTATTTTTTACGCTATCTAAAAAATTTCGGCGGACGAGTAGAGCATGGATATCTGAAAACATTGGTCGGTGTATTTAATTCATGCATGAGTTGATATTTCAACGGAATTTACATGCGCTCTATAAAATGGAGTGCACGTTAGATGCGCTTATCAAATACACTTCAAATCATTTTTATCAAATTTATCTAAGTCGTAATACATGTCTAATTTCTGTGGAAAACAAGCAAATACTGTACTCGTTGTGGTTAAGCATTTACACTTTGATTATCTTTAATGTTCGAACACATCAGTTATACACATACATCCTCAAACACAAATACACACAACACAAACGCATACAAACCTGCGTAAATATATAATAATAATTATGTAATATATATCTATATCTATATCTATACATATATATATGTACGTACATACATACACACATATATACACACATATATACACGCATGCATGGTTTCCTCTGACATGTCTGACTTCTACTAAACCAGAACATTTTCTCTCTGTCTCTCTCTCTCTCTCATTTTTGTATAATATTGATTATTAGTCACTCCAAATGGATTTAACAAGCAATTTTACATGTAATAAAGATAAGACCGTGAAATCAAGTTTTATTTTGATTTTAAAAAAAAAACAGAATTCAATGCAATTCCTTGGTATTTATATCTAATTTCTTGGCAGTAATAAATGTGTGAGCAATACATTCAAAATCCACCAGGTGAACACCAAAGAATGAGAACACGTATGTACGATCGTCTCATATAAAGACAATTTGATTTCATGCTACAGCATGGTGAGAATGATTCCACTTGTTCGGTTTACATGTGTCTCTCATTTCGACGTCTAAATAAAGCATTCGAGTTTGATGTTCCATGAATGCATATAATTAAATGGCGTATTCAATTTATAAAATTCACGACTGAGCTTATTAATTTTCCCTGTATATATGAATGCCTATGTGTGATACTGAAGGCGTGAGTATGTGTGTGAAGATGATCAGATGAATAAGATTTGATGAAGAGAAGTGTGATTGATATCAATATACTGAAATCCCATATCCAGTTAGAAGCCCGTTTGGGTCGTCATGAAATTACGCCTCTCGTAAGGCCTTCACTCTCTTTGATGACAAAAAAAAAAGGACGTAAACTAAAAATGAAGCTGAGTGGATCAAAGGTGAAAGCGGGTAAAATATGTAATTTTCTTTGATATTCCACAAGATTCAATGATATTTAATCAGTCATTTGCGTGTGAGAAGGGATGGAGTCTCATACCTTGCAACAATTATTGTATTACTACACGCGTTTCGCCAGTAACGCTGTGCGCGCGTTGATATTACCCTTAAATATTGCTGTAAAACCTATTAAACCATATCACATTTGATGTTGTGTAACTTTTAAAGGAATTGGTGTATTGGAAAGCCGTTTTCACATAATAATATTTATGTATGGGGGTTAACTTTAGGCAAGTTCCAATGTTATTTGTAAACGCAAATTAAACATATGGAAAAGAACATTATTACTGAATTCCGTATTTTTGGAAAAAATGTTAAAAAACATACTTCCTTCCTTAATATTTCAAGACAACAATCATTTATCCCATAAAAAGAGGTATCAACTTGTAGGAAATTTAATTCACTTTAAAATGGTACCATTTTTATGGTAATTGGATATTCTTAACTAAAGTTATTCAAAAATAATCCGTCTCCTAGCAACGGGCGGCGGCCATCTTAGAAATATGCAAATTAGACGTGCGCGCAACCTTTTTTTCCGTCGGTGACAACCGGATTCGCAAAGTAGAGGTTCTGACGATCTTCGGACATGTCGTAGAATTTTGTTTTAGGGGGGGTGCACGGGGACCCTTTCTGGCTGCTAGACTAAATGTGTATAAAGTGATTTTCCAACTAGCCAGTGTGGTCAAACTACTATCCTGTTGTACATGTACTTTCCGAAAAGCTTGAAGGAAAAGAGCAATAATTATTATATTTCACATTCTATTTCGATTTGGTTATGGCCTTTTTTATAGCAAATGCAACGTGTCCTAAATTGGAAGCCCCTACCAGTGGGGATGTCATTATTGGAGGGTGCGGTGGACGCTCGGCTGTCTTCTCATGTGACGCCAACTTTGCCATGGTGGGGAATGCGGAACTGCTTTGTCACGAAAACGGTGAATGGAGCTCTGAAGTACCAGAGTGCGTGGATCCCGAGGCAAATCAAGGTTGTACTAGTTCGTACTTACCCTGTATACACGACACTTACATTTTAAGGGGATATCCAGTCCAAGTGTAAGCAGTCTGATAAGAAAAAGTAAAATATTATGAGTTCGATGGTAAAATTTTGATCGAAATCGGATGAAAGTTAAGGAAGATATGACATTGTGAAGTTTCGCTAGTTTTTGAAGAAACAGTTCTTGAACGGTCAATATGAATATGCAAATGGCAGAGTGTGCATGTCATCCCTTACAACTTGCCATATAGTTTGTACATACAATTTGACATGATTCTGATTCTGATTCTGATTTATTTCTGAATTTCTCTTTTCATACATAAAAATAGTACAAAGTCAATTGAACAAACAAATTGAGGACAGTGTAAATTGAATCTCACAATGATAGCAAATAAATGATGAATTAAAATATTCAACTTTTTTCCCCTGATACAATTCAAAAGGAAAATAAACTATTTTGTGCATACATTTATGCAAACATTAGTTACAGTATATCTCTTGCTCAAAGACAAATTAGGCAATTCTTGAAGTACAGAAAATCAGGAGACCATCGCCATAAGCAATCGCTTGACGAGGACAATGGCCTCAGAATTGATTGTTTAAACAATACAACATTGTAAGAATATAATGTATGTCACCACTCACTGAGTGGCGATAAGGAAAAGGGGAGGGAAGAATGAGGGGGAAAAGTGCAGCGGTACATTGTGCATTGTGCAAAATGTGAAGTGTGTGAAGGGAAATGAGTTGTGAATAGTGTCTTCAATGTTCATGTTTGTTGTATATGCATGGTATATACGATCAGTTCGGCGCCCTTAATTTAACTATGGAAGTGACAAAAATAAAACAGATAAATAGCAACATGCTGTAACATTCAGATACATATTGAGTTAACAAAATATCTTTAAGCTGTCTTTTAAATAAATGAATAGATCTACAGTGTTTAAGGTCAACGGGTAAAAAATCCCAAACATAAGGGCCATATGTTTTCAGAATTTTTGCGCAAAAAAAAAAGAAAAAAAAAAGAAATCGGTTTTCAAGATGATAATCAGATGAACGGCGAGTTGGGTAAGAATGAATATTGAAATTAGGAATTATAAAATCATTTAACACCGAGTTGGTTGAACGTGTATTTGCGCATAAAAATTGCCGTTTGAAACGCATGAATCTCATTAATCTTCAATGTTTTTGATTGAGAAAACAGCGGGTCAGAAGGAAATAAGTAGTGGGAGTTTGTAATCAAGCTCGTTTTTGTAAAAGTGATATTGAGTTTGTTTTAGTTGTACTGCAATTTCCCCACATAATATTACAATACGTAATATAAGGCAATATCAAAGCATTATACAATATAAACAAAGATTTCCGAGAAACCAAGTTTCTCGGGTGGTATGAAATTCAGATGCCTCTAGAAACTAGAGTATGAACATTGTGTAAATAATCATTCAAAGACAAATTTGAATCAATGGTAATACCTAAGAATTTAGTCGATGTCTTTTCAACAATTGGCTGTCCGTCAATATAAATACAATCATCAGTACAATTATTATTCAGAGAATTATGAAGCTTAAATCTCACTAAATTTGTCTGGAAATATTAAGTGACAGTTTATTGCATAAAAACCATTGAGATACTTTACTTATCTCCAAATTGAATGTGGTAGCAAGACTTTCAAATACTTTATGAGAATAAAAAATATTTGTATTATCACAAAAAAGTATCAAACTAAGAGACGAGGATGAATTTATAAAGTCATTAATAAAAATCAGAAAAAGTAGAGGACCCAATATGGATCCTTGGGGGACACCGCATGTAATATTTGATTTGGAGGATTCTGAAGAATGAAATGCTACATATTGTTATCTGTTGGATATGTAGTCACAAATCCAGGATAGGGCTATACCTCGGATACCATATCTCATCAGTTTATTAATCAAAATGCCATGGTTGATGTTGTCAAATGCCTTTGACAAATCCATAAAAACGCCAATCAGATGCTCTTTATTCGCAAAACATTTTGTCACCTTATTCAATAAAAACTGACAATAGCATAATCAGCAGAGTGTTTTTTTTTTCTGAATCCGAATTGGTTAGCGATAGGCAAATGATTGGTATTTAAGAAAATATACAACCGTTTATGAATAACAACCTCCAGAATTTAGACATATAGGGTAATATGGAAATTGGTCGGTAATTCGTCAAAAGTGAAGGATCATCTTTCTTAAAATTCGGAATCACTTTTGCTATTTGAAAGGAATTAGGACATTACCGGTACAAACAGATAAATCAAAAATATATGTAAGAGGTTTAGCTATACTGAACATTATTTTCTTCAGTAGACACACAATAAGTCCGTCATGGCCGGTTTAGCAATCTGAAGTACTTCTTCATCTGTTGGAGTAGGAAAAATGTTTTATGGAAATGATGGGGAAGATACTTTGTAAAACTAATATTAGAATTATTAACCATATTCGATGCTAATTTTGGACCTATATTAGTAAAGTTAAATGCATGAGATATATTATTAGGTGGTGTAAACTCTTTATCATTATCATGAAATATTGAAACATTTTCTTTATTATTCTTTCCTGTAATTTCGTTTACATCTTACATCATACATCTTACGTGACAACCGAATCAAACTGTTTAATTTGTTTTGATATTTTTTATACTTACCAAAATGATTCATAATAGCTTTGTATATAATCTGTTGCGGATTTTTATTGAACGCTTTATTCCCTTGGTAATCCAAAAGTGTTTATTCTTTCTACTGAATTTCCTTTTAATCAATGGTATATTCTTATTATAGTAAAACAAAAACCTATCCAAAAAAAAAAGTTATAAGCCTTATTTGCATCTAATTGCAAAAAAAAAAATCATTCCAATATTCCTGGGTTAAATCAGATATTAAAAATTCAATATTCGCATCGGATTCTTTCCTGTACCACCAGTGTGTTGATTTTTTTTTTTTACTTATCTTCAATTCTGAATGAAGTGAGATAGTAAAAGTGGGCAGGTGATCAGATGCATCATGATAAAGTATACCATTGATGAACTTGTTTGTCTCAATACAATTAAACAAAATATTATCCAAGAGTGTTCTAGAATTTGCATCATTATCGTGGGATTTGTAATACGAGAATGAAAAATAAATGGTGTAAATATATTTAATAATTTTAAAGCTAAAATGTCAGATTTCATCATATCAATATCGTAATCACCCATTCAATAAATTATTTATTTTCATAAGTAACCATATTCAAAACTTCCTCAAGATTGTTTAAAAATATATTTGCTACATTATGAGGTGGTCGTTAAATAATACCAAAGATTCTGTTTTTGTGTTTTCCATTAATAATGTCAACAAACAAATCATCACAGCCTTCAATATGAATACCACTTCTAACCTTAAACCGTAATTCATTATGAACATAAAGGGCTACCCCGCCACCTCTACCAATTTTACGATCGAAACGAATCATTTTATAATTATCAATATTAAATAGATTAGGGGAGGTGTGGAGTACCCATGTTTCAAAAACAGAAAAGGGAAAATTTTGAAGAGAAGAAAGAAGTAATTCCAAAGACTCGTAGTTCTTGTTTAAACTTCTGGCATTCCAGTGAAATAAAGTGAAGTTTTTAGTCGAGTTTGTTCCAGATTGCATAGCGATACTTCGACTAGTTGAAGAATTTTGTTCAATTTGTGAAATGATACTTTTATTAAAGTCAGAAATGGTATAATATCTGCTCTGAGTTGCTAAAATCTGGTCAAAATATACATCACTTAAATCCATAATTGATATGAAGGTTCATTAAAAGAGACATTATGAGGGCCAGGAACATTGTATGCAAAGTTGTGTGTGAGAATGGGTAAGTGTGTGAGTGTGTGTGTGTGGTTGTGCGTGTGCGTGAGTATGAATGTGTGTGTGAATGTATGTGTGCTGATGGATGTGTGGGAGTGAAGAAGGGTGCGAGGTGCGACATGATAAATTATGGAACTTCATTTTATGAATTACAAAATTATCGATTGTTTTGCACATCTCAACTGAATTACTTTCAATGAAACATAAGGACGCTCCACAGCGATCAAAAATTTAAAAAAATAAATTTCGAATCAAGCTGTACTTGTCGAGAAGACAATAACAATCAACATCATTGTATATTATGATGTAAACAAACTTGACATCATAGCTGACAACTCGCAGCAATGACAACAATATATCAATTACTTAAAATATCAATTACTTAACATTATCCAATCTCAACAATATTCATTTGATTTTTCAATTATTTATATCATTTAACATTTATCCGATCTCGCCAATAATCTTTTAGTTATATAAGGACCTTTGAAATATATTTTTTTTTATCTAGGTGTATAAAATTCAAATCAAATACAAAAAAAAGAAGAATGATCATTTAGAACGGAAAAGATCCAGATCAAAGGAAAATTGTGAGGCTATAATATGGTCAGCTTACTCGTTTGCATGTTCATATTCACTGTACAAGAACTGTTTTGCTGAAATCAGCAAAGCCTCAAATATTATAAATTCCTTATTTTTTCATCTGATTGCGGTCAAATTTTTACCGTTGAACTCGTAATATTTCACTCTTTTTTTATCAAACTAATTTATTTTTGGACTGGATTTCCCCTTTCCCCTTTAAGGAGGATTTAAACGTCAATGTAAAGCGATATTAACTAATCAGCTGAGGGTGAGGTTAATGCTTTTCTGTAATGCACGTTATTACCAAGATACATCCTAGTTAATATCAAATCAGCAAATAAAACTTTCCTTGAATATCAAATTTACTTACCTTTTGATTGACAAATTTACAAATATATTTCTTATGATTTTGCACCAGAACTTTTTATTCATAAAATGGCAAAATCCCCCACAACCTCCCTCCCCCTTTGATCAATCTCGATCAATTGCGTTCACAGTGAAGACTCTGTGAAAAAAGAGGTGACTGATACTACATTGGCCATTTGAATTGCCTTGAGTATTCGTATACTTTGGGATTGACAATTTTCAAAAAAAAATTCCTCAAACTTAATTTGAATTTCAGTTCTTAAGATGCAAAAGCTTCCTGTCTGAAGGAGGCCCTCACACGCTCCCCCTTGTGTTCATCCCGTATATACATAACGGAGAAGCAGACACGTAAAAAGAGGTGATAGAGTTCACATTACCTACTTGCATTGTCCTTGGTTATTTATTAGGTGTTCCGAGTATCCTCTCGGATCACCTTCTGTATCTGTATTTTTTTCTAGCTGTTATAATGGCAACATTTCCAAATAATCCGCCAAAACGTATGCACCAAATTGTTGGATATACTCTTAAAATGCAAAATGCCGATGTTCTTGGTCTTTGCAGGACGAAGATACCTCTGGTGGCTTCTAATCCTCATTCTCCTCATCCTCATCATTGTCATTTGTGCTATCTACTTCTGCGTCCGTCGCAAAAAGCGAGAAGATTAGTCAAGTTTGGAAAACTGGCTCTGAGAATACCCTGTAACAGCTACACTGTCTTCATCAGTCTGTAGAAATAACTTTCTTTTAGATATAAAACACTACTCGTGAAGTGTTAAAGTTCAAATATTAAAGTTCTAAACTCTTCCCGAGACATTTCTGTTTTAAAAGCATTATGAATGAGCTTTGGTTTTGCAAACTGCAATATCTACGTTACATATACAGTACATTTCCTTTTTTCCATTTTAACAATACGGTAGTGATATGCGTTATATAATCACTTTATCATTATCATCATAAGTAGTAGTAGTAGTTTAAACATCATCTGTGCATATGCAGCAGCAACTCACTCAATTCTGATGGAGTCTACAAACAAATTTTCTTTTCATTGCTTACACAATTCTTCACAAAGGTGATAAAGGGTGTTGAAGAATGTTTCTACGTGGTAATGGCTATACAGTACAAAGTTTATTTCCATTTTTTCTTTTCAGTTCCAATGAATTTATTAGGAATTTTCTGCATCGAATATACATACGTGATGCGCTCCGTCGAAAAGAGTCATAAGGAGCAGAAAATGAAATGTTAGTTATGCCTATACTTGAATTATACAGACTCTAACCTTACATCTCATACATCTCATACATCTCGTTTCCGCATCCTGAGAAATCTGAAAAAAAAACGAATATAAACTACGCGAATGATGTCATTCCATTTTCTACAAAACGGAGAAAATCGCCCTCAAAGTTCAGGTTATCTTCAAACTCACAACCTGTTTCTTTTCGCGGACGAAGCAATACAACAGTCCTGCTTTCCAACGGCGTTTAGATCCATCCACTACCATAAAGGGTGACAGATTGGGTATGTGAGATAATTATCCAATCACAGGACAGGTCTATTTTTAACAATTCTGACCAATACGGTAGCCTGAATGTAAACTTCGGTGCGTTTGTTTCTGTGCCGCTGTACGAATGAGTCGGTACGCGTTGTGTGTCGGCTGCGGTGTAAGTAGATAATAGACAGATGATGTTTTGAATAAAAATGCAGAACAACGAGCACACAAAACAACAAACCTACTGAACTGCAATGATACTCACCTGTGATATTTCGCATAAAGAACAAGCATGGCAATTAAATTTGCCAGATGCTGTTCTTATGTCACTTGTAATTAATTTCTGGAGGTAAGTATATCTCGTGCTGGATTTATTTGTTTCTTTAGTAGAGAGAGGGGATGAAACTGACTCAACAAAGTAGATCGTAGCATTCAAGAAATATGCGGAGCCACATTTACTATAATACATAATATGAATACTGTAGAATGTCAATCATAAGATGTGGTTACAACCAACGTTCACATAGAGATTTCCTTTATACGTGAAATTAGAATGAATAGATGATCAAAAGCAATATCATACATGGTACATCAATACAAGTTCAATGAGCGAGAAAATACATGAAGTTTAAGTTGATTTCTTCATGTTTCTCTTTAGATTTATCAAAAATGAAATAATCATATTTATTTGAAGCGGATTGTCTTTGCTGCGAATGATCACCAAATCATTGTTAAATCTTCCGAGCTGATCCGAATCCCTGTATATATACTTTAATTTTTGTTTCATAATTCAAAGAAATCGCAAATTAAATAGTTTCAAAACGTATTCAAACATTACATCGTCGTTCAAAAAACATTTTGAATGCTTATTTTGTGTTAGCATTTTGATAGCATCCATCTGCCTTTTATTTTAAGTCCGTAAAGCGCACAGAAACGCAGCCAAACATTACTAATCAGTGATATGCGTTGTAAAGGCTTATTTGTAACAAACCTAGGTTTTCAAGGATTACTCCTCTTCTGAAAGATTTACACTGGCTTCCGATTCGTAAACGAATATTGTTGAAGATTTTGTATAAGTCACTTATCGGTCAAGCCCCCAGTTACATACATATCCGAATGATTAGTGTTTAAATCTCATCGACATACTCATAATTTGCGCAGTTCTAAGGAACACTCTTCTTTTACAGATTCCAATATGTAAAACAAAAGTAACATTGGGAGACAGAGCATTTGCCTGTGCAGCTCCCAAACTCTGGAATGATCTACCATTAGAAGTCCGGAAATCCCCAACAGTAGCAGTCACGACTCAAAACACATCTTTTCATTTAACTGTTCGTTATTATCAAGCACATCAGAGGCTTTTGCAGCGCAGAAGAATATATATCTATAGGTTTTGCGCTTTATAGATTGATATATTATTATTATATATTATTAAAGCACAATATTATTATTATTATTATTAGAAGTATATTCCATTTTTTTTTTACTTCAATCTGCTTCAAGCAGTAGTCAAACCACGTGTCATTGTCGATGCAACATCAATTAGGTATCAATTATGAAGACTTGCGCTATGATCGCTATCATAGCCATTGGCATTTTCACCTGTTATCAACAATGTATGTTACTGTGATATGTTAACGATTATGAATTTTGGCTGTGAATCGTCAATTAATCGAACTTTAGAAGTAATGGCTGTTTTGAATGCGGTTCGATACGAATGCAAAACGCAGTCGTATAGGTTATCAGAAAGCCGTCATAATAGGGGAACTGATAACTCTAGAGAAAAAATGTTTAGGTCAGTAAAGATTGCCGTATGCAATCTTTGTGGAATTGAGTCATTGCATCTTCTGAGTACTTTGAGAAATCGTGTAAAGTATTTTTGTTTTGAATATATACGTAAGGAATTAATTTGAACTATGAAAAGAAAAAGGTATGGTTACCTCAACAATGTCGTTCTTCGATTAGCCGTAATGCATAAAGTATATTCATGACTTCATTCGACTGATCTTTGCCGAATTAATGATCACTTCTGTAAACTATATATTAATAATAGCAGACATTTATAGAGCGCCTTTACCACTGGATGCAAAGTTTTTTAGAGAGATATACCTCTGTAATCGTTGTCAAAATGCTTTGGAATGATAAGACACAAATTAACGAACAAAATGCTATGTATCATCGCGCGATTTTCATACATGTAGCGTCACCCGACCAATTTTCAAGTGACGAAATAAGCACTTTAAATTGTGCGATAGCAGACTGCTTTACTATTTTTAAATGTTACGAGCAACATTACTGTTAAATGAAAAAAATTAAAAAAGACACTAATAAATGCAGTTGATCATGTTCAGTATCTAGAGTACTAGATTATTATTTTATTAGGGCGTCTCTCCGTGGCGACCGACATTGGATATCTCGTCTGTCTATTTTTGTCAAGTTTCTGTAATAGTTTCTATCATTACCCGGGGATACTCACCAAAATGGCAGGACCGTATACAGGTAAAGAGCATCCTGGCCATTTTTCTTGTGATTTTGGTTTTCACTATGGAATTCGGGACTGGATTTGAAACTGAAACTTGGATACACCCTACCAGCTTAAGATACACACGGGACGATCTGCTCGACCTGGAGAAAATGCCTGCAGCCGCATGTATCACCCCTAAATGTAATATCAACGCTAAATGTAATATCGACCCTAAATGTAATACACCTTAGCCCTAAGTGTAATAACAGCCCTAAACGTAATACATTTTAACGCTAAAATGTAATCATCTAGTCAACCCTAAATGTAATACATTTTAACGCTAAATGTGATACGTGTCAACCCTAAATGTAATATCGACCCTAAATGTAATACTTTCAACCCTAAATGTAATATCAACTCTAAATGTAATACACCTTAACCCTAAAGGTAATACATTTCAACCCTAAATGTAATATCGACCCTAAATGTAATACATCTTAACGCTAAATATAATAACAACCCTAAATGTAATACATTTTAACGCTAAATGTAATAACACTCCTAAATGTCATTCATGTCAACCCTATTAACTGTAATACATTTCAACGCTAAATGTAATTTCGACCTTAAATTTAATACACCTCATTATAGAGAGTGTAAACAATGCAGAATATCGGGCAAAAGGTCAGGGAGTAGGGGCCATGACGAAACTTTGTATAGCAGTCAAGAGCAGCAATAATTGCTTAGATTTGTTTTTGTTATTTACCTAGGTAAAAATCACAGAGTCTTAGTAATTCCTTTGTTTGCTGCAAAGTCAATTATGTCCATGTGACATAGTCTTTAAATCTATTACCGTTTTCATACAATCACACAAACATTTTGTATTCCAATGTTCAGTCATTGTCCATGATTGTTTACAGTTTTGTTTTTAAAAAAAGTGGGCAAAAACTATTTGCAAGTAAATTCTGAATATTAATAATATTGCAAGAAAAAAACACACATACGCCTACTGATGAAACGAGAATAAGAGAATTAGAAATTGAAAGATTCAGAAAGTTACTATTGCCTGAACAGATCAGGTATCAGACTCTGTCCTCCTCGCACAAAACGTACCCGTTTTAGAAGTTCTTTTGTCCCGGATTCCATTCACACGTATAATGCCAGCGTAATTAGATCAGTTTTTTATGATTAGTTTTTGGTGTATTTTGTAAAATTATTAATATTATACTCCTGTATATCTAAAGAGTATAAGAAGGTATAGAGGAATTGTGTGTGGTTGGTCTTTTTTTTTTACAGTTCTGAATTAATTCTGATGAAATTTGGGGTATAATTTTGGTAATATTGAGTGATTATTTGTATAAGTTGAAGTAATTGGATTTAAACTTTGTGTATATGCTGAAAGTGAGGTGTAGATTTGTAGGATATGTTTCTCGTGTGTGTTTGTTGAAGAAAGTATTGTTATGGTAATTTTAATTTTCCCAATATTTTGTGGAGTGAATTACTCCCACAGCATTTGAGTTATGTCATTTTGAATTTTGAATATGTAATGATGTACAGGTGTATAGTTATGTAAGACACAATTTGCGTTATTTTGATAAGGCGCTGCTGTAGTAATGGTATATATATATTTTTTTGGAAAAGTCTTTGGAGTGAATTATCAAAATATATATTGGGATATGTAGGTGATATATCGTTTGGTGTATAATGATGATGTATGAAAGGATATTAATGAATATATTCATGAGTTGAATGATTATATGAAAGTGAAATAAAGCTGTGTATTAGTTTTTTCTATAGTTGTAAAAGTCGGGTTATAATGTATTATGTTATTATGGTGCATACGTTACCGTATGTTGATATGAATGAGTTTAATTCGTACTCTGTCATATGTCTGTGGTGCACCTGTGATGTATTGAATGTTTATTCTGTTGCGATATCCAATGTGCAAAGAATTTCCAGATTGGACAATAAAGTAATCAATCAATCAAATTACAATCAGTCATGAGGATTTATAATGATTCATTTACATGTTATTTGATTTCTATAAGCTACTACTATACTATTGTATCTTTAAATTGAAGTCCCCTTCCCTCCTTTTCAACATTTAGTCGGGTTTTCGTTAAAGATGCTTATTAGGAAACGCTTTATAAAAACAAAAACAAATGCTACTATACATGAAACATTTTCGTACGCTGTGATAAGGATCTGTTCTTTTGAATAAACTTGGTCTTGGTCGGTGGAAAGATGAATACAAAAGTGAAGTGTATCACTATATTATCTCAAATACGGATGGTTGCGAAAAAGGAGTGTATTCCCGCCTTTTCTAGACAGGTAAACGATGAAAAGCTTGGTATGCTGTTATATTAAATCCTGTAGTCAGAACTTATGCACAATCACTTCCGGGGCCCGTTTCATAAAACTTGTTATCAGTGACAAGTGCCAAATTTCTATGACAAATTTGCTCTCAGGCACTCAGATGCAATGATTTCAGCTTGATACTTACGACAAGTTTTATGAAATGGGGCCCCAGGACATTCCTCAGTTATGTTTGTGCGCATCCTAGCTGCGCAGGTTGTTCAGAAAGGTAACAAAGAGCGTAGAAGCGCACGCACGAGTGATGAGCTGAGCTAGCTGAGCTGAGCAACAGCTGCTGCTTGTAGATCGAGCTAGAGTGTAGTACGTACGGATACCCGACAGCTCCCCACCCTGGCCGCGAATGGGCGGCCTCGCTCGGCTCGCGGTGCCAACTGTACGCGTTGCAATTTGTACGTACTACGTTAAGTTCAGCGGTCTGAGCCGCATATACATAGTCATGGTAGCACAACACTGATCGACGGAATTGGGGAAAATGGGAAGTGGAACTGAGCTGTTTCCATTTTCAATCCATAAATCTGCTTTGTGACATGCATTTCATTATCTGTTCATCAACATGGTTAAGTCGAGTGCTAAGGTACCTAGGGCCTGTAGACCCTAGTCGGGGACTACTAGTCTACTAGACTAGGTGTTTAAAGCAACAACAACAACAACAACACACATAGGCCTATGACACACATTTCATCTTTAGGTTTAACAACAATCTGAGTATGTATATCTGTTAAAATCTAAATTAGATCTAAACTTGTCATTACTAATACAAAATATTTCTTTTATTTTTGGTTACAAAATACAAGGTCATATTACCAAAGATATATTTATCACTTTCCCCATTCAGATATTAATTTTTGATTACCAAATGTAGTGTAACAAAAGGAGAATAACATAATTTTTTTTTTTCGATAGGGGGTACTCAAGGTACATCCCCATAGTTTACAACACGCACTTTACAAATCACTACAACAACAAACAAATGCAATCTACAATCAACGCCATTATGGGGGTCTTACGATGATATATATCGCATGGGGGCGCTGCGAGCACAAAAACGAGCACATGAACCTCCATTTTTATCATTTTATAGAATTAGTAAGCCTTCCTCTACAATTTAATCAAGTTGCATGAAAATTACATGGGTTTTGAATGTACAGCGTGAGATTTATGACCCCACCCTGTCAGGGCATCCCTGCATAGGTTCCTGACCAGATTTGGGGTCTTACAGTGATGTCGCATGGAGGCGCTGCTAGAACAAAAACGAGCACATGAACCCCAACTTTTTATTGTTTTTCTGGAATTAGTAAGCCTTATTCTATAATTTGGTTAAGCTTCATGAAAATGACATGGGTTTTGAATGTACAGCATAAGTTTCATGAACCTTGTCCTTTAGCTTATCCCTAACAGAAAACGTCCCTGACGACGTCCCGCGTGAGGGCGCTGCTTGCTCAAGAATGAGAATTTAAACCCTTAAACCCTAACTTTAAAACCTCTTCCTCGTTTTGGGTATCTTTCTGTACAATTCTTGAAAATGTGGAGAAAATAACGTGGGTTATTATATTATCATTATAAGAATTATGGGGATTTAAGTTTGTTATTGCCAATCATGGTCTTGATCCTTGAACGCTATGCATTTTGGTACTGGACAGCAGATTGTCATATTCTTCAATTTCCCGTAGAAGAAAAATAAGCACATGAACCTGTGGTTTATTTACATATTTGGACTTTGGATGGGTCAAAGTTTCGGTATGGAAAGTTTGAAGAAAATGACATGGACTTCACTTTAACTGAGGAACGTCCTTAAACTGTCCACTTTTAACTTTATTAGTAACGACAGCTTGTAAGACATTAGTAAGTTAGCGTTCCTGACTGTGTTTCTTTTGTCGTGGAAAAACATCAACACAGAAGGGGGCTGAAAATTCTTTTTCAAATTAGTAGAAATAATACCGATTCTACGACACTATCGCTCCATTACGTCACTCCCTGCTATCAATGGCGAAGAGAGAATGATGGTTGCTTGATTATTTACCCCTTTGATAGCAGGAAGTTCACCTTTCATTGTTCAAGGTTTCGTTATGCGTGGTTTGCATTTATACAGTATGTCAAAAAAGATACATTCAACTTTTCGCATTGATAATACCCAATATGATTAAACTATCTAAATGCTACTTCGGGGTCCTAAAATATAACATCTTAGCTCTATTTAGCAGAAAACCCCATTCAATTTGGTTAAGTGGTCACAGAGAAATGTGAAAAGTTGTAAAGCATGTCATGAATCTTGATTCTTCCAAGTTTAGCACTTCCTTGCTTTTGTGTGGTCGAATACAATAGATAGAACTTGGAGGGAAGAGATTCTTGACATCCTCCGCAAAAATCCTAATTTCTCTTTGAACACTGAATTTAATCGAATGGGATTTTCTGTAAGATGTAGGCAATGAGTCATAGTTTCATACCCTGAATTTGTATTTTGATTGATTCACTGTTTTTAAAGATATCATTGTGGAGGGTCCCGTTGTATTCTTTTTTTTTGGGGGGGGGGGCGTTCGGTACAAGGTTCATTCAGAATACACCTTTCTTTCAATAAGCAATTAGCGCTGCTATTTCGCGAAGCTGTTGAGGCAAATTCTTTGCAAACTTAACCTCTCAACCGTCAGCTACACCATACTACACGATGAACAGCTATCCTTCCAGCATTCTGATTACAAAAGATGAAGAATAATATTAGACTTATAAGACTTTTAAGGAATAGAATACAAAGCGCAAGTGTTTGGAAGAGAAGTTAGTTCGGATGACACACTGACAAGCATTGAAACTCCACAACGAAGTAGTATGACGATATGGTATATATCTACAAACTAAGAAATTAGGGTTCAAAATTGAACCTCTAGGCTTGATGCAATAGCAGCACCCCTTTTCCCTCCAAATTTGAACCCCTGTCTAGGGTTCAAATTTGAACAACTCCTGAAGTGAAATATTGAACTTTGAAAGTTCACTTTTTCACCCAGGCAGGTTCAAAACTGAACGCTGTGAGGATAAATTGTTTAACCTCAGGGTTGTAACAAGGTTCATTTATGCACCTTTGAGGTTCATTGTTCCACCCAAAAGGGTTCATTCTTCACCAGTTCAGATTCAAAATTGAACCCTTTGGGGTTCATCTATGCTCCCTGGCTTTTATTTCTCCACCCTAACGGGTTACATATACAGTATATATATATATATATATTTATTTATTTATATATATATATATATATATATATTTATTTATTTATTTATATATATATATATATATATATACATATATATTATACATATATATTCATATATACATATATATGAATATATTTATATGAATATATACATATATATATGTTTGATTATAATAAATGCCATCTTACTGAAATAATGGAGATATTCAGACTTAAAGTACAGCACAGTGTTCAGAGTTTTTCAATCAAACGCATACTCCTTAGCAATACCATCACCAATACATGCTATTCATATTTCGTTTTCGGCATACACTCTTTACTGAAAAATCACAACATCTCATTACATTTTATGTTTGTTTAATAAAGTTATTGGATAATTAAAAACAGTAAAAATAAAGAGAAATTCCCCATTTTCGTACACTATCAAAGTCCAGTTCATCATTTGTTGCAATCTTGCCATTTTCATTTTTCAAGACGGATATATTTCTGCACACACACAAATAGATGTGTATTTATGCTATAGGCGAAGTTGTCATCGTTCAAATCAAAGAATTAATCAAATCAAGTTTTTACATTATGATATTATACATATGTGCAATTAAGAAAGTTATTTAACTTTCTTAAAATGTACTCGTACTGTTACTGAATATCTTCACATTTTATAAGTGAGGGAAAGCAATATTCTTTCAAGCAAAATCAAATGTATCAATGGTCTGTCATTACATTATCATTACATCATTGTATTTCCTTTAAAAATATTGTTTATGACCAAAAAATTATATAATAAAAGTCTCTCCCTGCAGAAAAACATCATGGAACATTGGCAATCCATGTGCTTTGTGCCAAAATAACACTTTTATCATCTGAAGGAAGCAGACTTGTTCATGCCAAATATTGCATGTACGTGTAGGTCGGAACACAATCAATACTGGTAAAACAAACAAAACAGTAGAATAAAATCTATGTATATATAACAAAAGCTTCATGGTTAGTTTTTCACATAGATGGAAGAAAGAGACGGCCACAATACTTTCCAGCTCTATAGATAAAACATGAATGAAAATACTTCATCACAAACACTTGGAAAAAAAATTCAAGATCAACTACAAACCTTCAAACAAGATTTAAGATCATTCGCAAATCAAAGCACAGTACACAAATATTTTACATTTAGGATTCCATGACCATATCTTTAAATGGCTGATGCATACATGAAAGTTAGTATCCTCACCCATTACATAACAGAAGGAAAAGAGGGATACCAAGTTTGCTGAAACTGCAATGAAAGAGATTAAACTGATACACCATAAATACACAAATATACACATAAATAATAATAGTCCGTAAAGCGCATTGAAACCCTGAAGTGTGTGAAATGCGCTATATAAAAACCATCTATTATTATCATTATTGTTATAAACTGTGACAAGGAGAAAAAGAAAATGAAGACCCCCCCCCCCCCTTACCAGCATCAAAACCAAAGTATGAGGATATGTCTATTCTGTCGACATAGAAATGGCATGGTTAACAGTGCCCCATATCAATGTCAGTGAAATCTCTCTTTCCTGGAAAGAGACACCTAGCGGCAAGTTACACTAGCCGCAAGGATTTCTATAACAACCTCAAGGATGATAGTTCAGTGAAGGTGAAAGTTTCAACATATCGTACATTCTTTAGTGTTTTTTTTTTTTAATATTGAGATGCATAGCAGAGGTAACGATTAAAAAAAATGTTAGCTTGTTATATTACATTGGAGATGTGCTACACAAATCAAGTACAGTTGTTCATTTAGGCAGAGGATGATACACAATATGAAGCAGATACAAGTACATGTATTAACTCATCACAATACAATAGAAGAAATCAGCAGTAATTTCTATAAAATCATTTGATGAATGTTCTCACAGTTTTATCAGCGAGTATCCCACACTGATTTTATGAAGATTGTTTCAGACTGTAATTGATTGCCCTGGAGAAAGGTTTCATCATGCATGCATCTGTAGAACTTAGTGATTGACTTAGGATTGTCGCCCCCGGCACAGGGCGACAATCCAAGGAGTTGGCGTCAAGGATTGTCGTCTGGCGACAATCCGTGACGCTTGTGTAGTTCCCAATTTTTTACCTCGATGGCGGCAATCTATGATGGCAAAAAAAAAAATTGTTGCGACAAGGATTGTCGCCCCGTCAAAGATTGTCGCCCCCGGCTCGGGGTGGTTGCTCCAGTGTCATGCTTTGGTGGGATGGGTATGACTGATAAGTTATGCGTATGTGTGTGTGTGTGTGTGTGTGTGTGTGTGTGTGTTTCTTGTGAGCTGCATGGTATGTGCTGTGCATGATTTGTAGGTGCGTACAATAAGTGACTTGTGTATGAGTTTCCGTATAGCTGTGTGTGTGTTTGGAGTATAATAATACAATATGTAGAAACTGTGCATGTGTGGTGGTTGTATAGTGTTAGTGGTTTGTTTGTCTGTGTGTATACGTGTGCCTGTATGCGTACGTGTGTCTGTTTGTGTATGTGTTTTGATGTTTTTCCGAACAAACTTTTTTGAGCAGCAGGCTATGAGGCAATGAAAATGCCTTCAACGTGTATGAGCACGTATTTATAGAGTTCACAGCAGCGTTGATTTCAAAATAGTATGGGTGTGTCAATTTCAGCGGTGAGGCGGGCTACGAGAGAGAGACCCAGAGAAAAGGCATACGAGGGAGGTACCTTCCCTAAATATTATCTGTCTTTGTTCATATTTTCACTGTAGTCATATTCTTCCATCAATCTTAACTATAATTTCCATGTCACTATTCTTTGTCATATGCACATGCGAAAATACATACGTATTGTAAACAAGCACCAACAAACACTCAAATCCTCATAATGCAAATAAACCACCTCAACATTTTTTCCTTGATATTAATTGATTTCATTCAAATCATTCATAAATCAACCCATTCTGGGTGTAATACGAACAAAAACGTTACAAATGGCAATTCGAATCACAAACTAATCCATTTGTCAATTTATACTCGATACTCGATTTATACTCGATTATAGACCAACCCTACTGACAATTTCTTCATGAGAAAGTTTTGACATGTAGGGCCCTACCAAACCTATATCCCTTGAATATATTGGTTTGGATCATGTGACACCTTCTTACTTACAAGGGCGCTGCTCTGTAGCGACCAGTTCACATGCAATTCGTGTCTGTCAATTTCTGTTTTAAATCCCCTGTTTTGTCCTATTTGTGCTGGAAGTGAACATCACATACACGCCAATTGATATGTTTGTTGGACAAGTCTCCGTAAAGCCCGCCGCACACTACACGATCAGACTGGTCTTAAAGTCTTAAGCCAAGCTGGGTCTTAAGACCAGTCGTACGACCGGACACCGCACACTATACGACCCGACTGTAAAAGCGCGCGCAGTGCGCACTGTGTGCGCTTGCATTTTACTGCATTGTGAATGGCTGAAAGCCTACGACCAGTCGTAGAAATTCAACATGTCAAATCTCTACGACTGGCGCTAAGACCCAGTCGTACGACCAGAAACTGGCAAGACTGTGACGTCACACTTCTAGTCTTAAGGTCTTAAGACCGGTGAATCGGGGCAAAATCGTGTAGTGTGCGGCGGGCTTAACGTGGTTATGTGTAACCGTGATATGTGTGTTTCTGTTCTGTGAAAGTTGATGTCAAACTGAAGCCAATATCACGCCGATTCGATATGACCGCCATTTTCTACTACAACTTGCCGAAAAGCCTCAATCGAGGCTTAGACCCGCGGACCTACCGCGGACCTACTACTAGGTGCCGATGAGAGATCAGCCCAGTGCACGCTGTAAACGACGTTACCAACCATAACCCTTAGCAACGTTCGGTCACTCGGTAACAAGATGGACGAACTTCGGTCGCTCGTCAGGTTTGATCATGAGTACAAAACTTCTAGCCTAATATATCTCACTGAAACCTGGCTACATTCAGACATACTTTCGAGTAACATTGAGATCCCTGGCTTTGACGTTGTCAGACCCGATCGCTCTTTTGAACAAACAAATAAATCGAAAGGCGGTGGCATATGTTTCTTCATAAACAAACAATGATGTAGCAATTATTTTACACAGCGATCATCCGTTTGCTGCTGGGACATTGAATTTATGTTAATATCTTTTCGGCCGTTTTATCTCCCACACGAATTCCCCCAAGTGCACGTCTTGCTCGTGTATATTTCGCCTGATGCAGATAAAGATAATGCAGCGCAGATGATTCATAATAAACTTAATGATGTGGAAACAGTGTCCCCTGACTCACCGATAATAATTCTTGAAGATTCTAATCAGTGTCAGTTGGAAAAGTCTACGCCTCCTTATCATCAGACAGTTGATCTTGCAATGCGAGGGGACAATATACTAGACAGATGTTATTGTTCTATTCCTAATGCCTACAAGCCTCTCATCCGCCCAGGATTAGGGGCGTCTGATTATCACACTGTGCATCTTCTGCCTAAATATAGGAAAAAAGTAAAAACGGTGAAACCAATGAAACAAACCGTGCGCATTTGGGATAAGAAATCAACAGAGCTGTTACAGACGGCATTAGAAATCACGGACTGGGAAATGTTCCAAAATGCAAGTGATGATATTCATGAACTTACAGACACAATCAATAGTTACATCGTTTTCTGTGAAAGTTTGCACATCAAGTCTAAAACGGTGACAAAGTATTCGAACACTAAGCCGTGGATAACAGGAGGAATAAAGGGGATTCTGAAAGAAAGGAAGGCTGCGTTCAGAGACGGACATGGCGACCTGGTCAAAGAACTGAACGTAACATTGAAAAAAGTAAAAGAGGCTAAGATAGTTTACGGAAAGAAGTTAGAAGGCTGTTTTCAATCGAACAACAGTAAAGATGCCTGGAAATGCCTTGAGTTAATGACAGATTATTCTAACAAAAAGAGAGAGAATGTGTTTGCTCATAAAGTGAATCCAAAGCAACGCGCCGATGAACTAAACGCATTCTTTAATCGATTCGATGACGACAATTTTCAACACCTGGCTGAAGAACAAATGGCAGATATTCGTGCTTTCTACGATCCCCCAATCACCATTGCAGAGCATGAGGTCCGCTCACGCTTCAAGGCGGTCAACCATAGGAAATCAAGCGGACCGGATGGTATCAGCGGGCGCGTCCTGAAAAGCTGCGCGTCACAACTTGCTATCCCGTTTCACATGATATTCCAGATGTCTATCAACGAGATGATCGTGCCTAAGTATTTCAAAGAATCCGTCATTACGCCAGTACCCAAGAACAAAAGACCGACAGCCAACAACGACTTTCGGCCAATCGCGCTGACATCTGTTGTTGTTATGAAGTGTCTGGAAAGAATCGTACTGCGCAATCTCATGGGTCCTGTTCGTGAACACATGGATAGATACCAATTTGCATATCAATGTGAGCGATCGGCCACACTGGTGAATGCACTGTATCAACAAACAAACACTTTGGGGTGTTATGCAAGGGCAGCTTACGTGGACTTCTCCTCCGCTTTCAATACGATGCAGTTGTATTAACTGATTTAAAAACTAAACAGATGAATGTAAAACCATGCTTGATTGGTTGGATATATGATTTTCTTCATGAGAGAATGCAAAAAGTGAAAGTTAACGATGCTCTGTCCGATGAACTCATAACAAACACTGGTGCTCCCCAGGGTTGTGTATTGTCACCGAGTTTATTCATTTTGTATACGAATGACTGTATCTCAAATGATCCCTCACTGCACATCCTGGAATATGCTGATGATACTGTGATTGTTGGCTTGATCAAACAAAATGAAGATGCATAATAGAGAACATATTGATTTTGTTGATAACTGGTGCAAAGATAGCCATCTTGTAGTGAACTCAAAGAAAACGAAGGAAATGATTTTTTATTTCAGAAGGAAAAAAGACTTTGAACCTCACACATTGCCAATTGTATTTGATGGGGACCCGATTGAAATTGTACAAATATTTCTAGCCACTGAAATTGATGATCAGTTAAACTGGGAAGATCAAACAAAAGCTGCGACCCTGAAATGCAATCAGACTGTACTTTCTGCGCAAACTGAAGCACTTCAATGTGAATGAAAAAATCCTCTGGCTTTTCTACACATCAGTAATCCAGAGCAAAATTACCCATGATAGCGTTGTATGGTTCAACAGTGAGAAACAAAAGGATTTGGTAAAAGTGCAGAGAGTTGTAAAACAGGCAGGGAAAATATTGTACGGAAGGTTTTGGTTTAGCGTAGCTGATGATGTCTATTTATTTTATGATTAATGACATCTGTTGAGAAGGGAGAGGAGATTGAATTAGATTAGAGTACGAATTTTTTGTTTGTGTATTTCATTTCATCTGGTGGGAAATATCCCACAGCCACATTCACCAACCCACATACATACACACACCTACACACACACAGGTGCTGTTCGTTATTCCGAATGTTGGTTTTTCCAAAGGTTCATTTATCCGAAACACACAATTCCCTATACCAAGAGGTTCGTTAATCCGAAAATGAAAAAGGGTTCGTTAATCCGAATATTTGTGGCGTTATTCCGAAGGTTTGTTGACTCGAAAATGAAATTCGGAATAACGAACCTTCGGACTAAAGGCCGTGTCACACCTTTCCGGGCAAGCCTTGCGTGCGACTTGGAAAGAACAATTTTTACTACCCGGAGGTCCCCGGAATGAGCCGCACATGACAGTACCTAGCACGTATCTCACCCGTAGTCACCCGGACGAGTGAACGCAAATCTTTTTACCCGCAACCGTGATTAGGCCCTGTCACAACTTTCCGGGCAAGCTATGCATTTTGTTGCGTGTAGGGATTTTCCAGCACACCGGGAATTTCTGAGGGCGAACAAGGATTTGGGCGAGCCAGTGCATGTGTCTTACTTGCTGGACGTGTTTTACTGAAATTCTACTTGCGGTTATACTGTGTGACCTTTGTACCAGTCGCGTGGGGGCTGACAACTCAGTGAAGGAATTCCTCTGAAGGAATGATTAAAGTCCCACGGAATGCACGCAAGTACGTATCTTGGCTGCATACGGGGACTACGAAGTACCTGCGAGGGAGTTGCCTGCGAAGTGCTGCCGCCAAGGGCCTCTTACTGGCGTTCTGCGTGGACCTATCCGGGCATCCCCGCGACTCACCCGGAAAAAATTTGGTCATGCTCAAAACTTGGGTGCGGTTAAATCGGACTTGCGTGAGCACCTTCGGGCAACTACAGGCGAGATGCGCGCTAGGTACTGTCAGATGCGGACCAACTGCGGAGAACTCCAGGTAGCAAATTTGTTTCCCCGCAAGTCAAGCCGCAAAACTTCCCCAGATACGGTATAACAATGCTCAAAACTTGTTCCGAGTGACTCGTGGGGTTCGCTCGCAGAGGTACACGCAGAACACCAGTAGGAGACCCTTACCGGCAGCCCCTCGCAGGAGTTGGCTCTCACGCAGGTCACATGGAATGCACGCAAGTAGAAGCGAAGTAGCATGCGTCTAGTAGGTAAGAAGCAAATGAAAAAATTGCAAACATTCTTATTCGCCAGCGGAAAATCTTCTACGTGCTGGAAACTACCTCCTCGCCACAAGCCCGCCTAGCTTGCCCGGAAAGGTGTGACGCGGCCTTTAAGAGCCTTCTTTGGGGCCCGTTGCATAAAAGTTACCATTATGGTAACTTTGCCATCCAATGGTAACTACTATGGCAACAATACTCAACAGCCAATCAAAATCAAGAATTCCATGGTAGTTACCACTGGATGGCAAAGTTACCATAACAGTAACTTTTATGCAACGGGCCCCAGAATAATGAACCTTCGCAATAACGAAATGTACCCCCCACAAACATACAAACCCGAACCGATACCACCTTCCTTCCTGATGAAACGACTTCCCAATGTTGATACATAAGACATAATGGACCATATGCATAAAAGCAGCATCCGCCCCCACGCAAGCACCACTCCGAATTCATATGTACAAATCCGTCAAACAAACTCAAAGTCAAAGCTGCTGAAAAAATCAATATAACGTTTATGCCAGCAACAGCTTACTAGGTATCCCTCCCCACGCGCAGCCAAAACACATACGCTGACATAATAAACACATTCTTCCATCATATACACTAACACACACACACACACACGCGCGCACACACGCACAAACGGACACTAAAGTATCATGTGCGCGTGCACATACACATTTCCTTGAAACCTCACCATGACTTATTACATGGCATGTTTGCATGGATCTAGCCATGTAGAGTTATGTGTTGGTATTTCAATGACTATGTCAGGAATGATATTACCCAGCAAAATGTGCTTCGAGGGCGGGCGACAATCCTTGCCGCCAGCCCTCGTCACGGATTGTCGCCAGACGATAATTTATGACGGGGCGACAAACATTGACGCCAACTCCACCAAGGATTGTAGACCCCGAGCCGGGGGCGACAATCCGTGACGCAACAGATGTTGTAGTTGATTCATTCCACGAAGACAGCTGAAGAAGGTACCTCGATCATGCAGAATACCTGGGGGAAAAAAGCAACAACAAAAGTGTTACACCTTCCACTGTATAGTGATACAATCTATCATAATAGAAGACTATTTCTGGGAGTTAAGGAAAACATGAAAATGTACATTTCTAATCGTTGCACTTTCCTGTCAAATCCCATGTACAACACAATTTACACATCCTCTCAGTTTAAAAGCTTAAATTTGATTGTAAGGTAACACCTTACAAAACAATACTTTACTACATGCACAATGTAATTCTAGAACTTAGAACATACACTCTACATTGAAGATTTGAAAATGCTCTGCCATCTGGATGAAGGCAGACAAAGTCCTTTGTCTCATCTTTATACAAAATTCCCAAATCTCCTCATAGAGATAATGTCTGTGGTGTTTATCAAGACTATGAGGTGGGATGAAAGGGGGAAGAATGTATGCTAATGCAGAGCGGGCAAAATCAAAATTACTTCTGAGGGCCATCAACCCTCTCCCTGAAAAAGACCAGACTGCATATGTACCTAGTTTTCACATTCGATGCAAAAATGCAGATACAGCTTGCACTGGTAATAGTCTATTGAGAGAAGAGAGATGATCAGCCCAGTCGTTTACTGGCACAAACACTTCTCCAGGTTCATTCCCCACTTATGTTGATGCAGTGACTGCATCACCTATTGGCCCAGTATACAGTGACCCACATTATAACGAAGTCCTTGGGACCTACAGTTTTCTTCTGTTTTATCGAAAATTTTGTTATGTTTCAAAAATTTTAACAATAAAGCAACGAATGTAGAGCCAATAATGTTGCGGCCTCGATTTCTATTTCATTGTAACACACTTTGATTATACAGTGCAAAAGTGTCATTATATGCACAAATTATAAACACTTAGTAGCTCCCATGAAAGAACTACATCACATTAACTATTTAAGCCAGTTCGGGGTTAGCTCATGTGCACATGAGTACAAATGACCTTCATTTTTCTCACTTGGTTTGGTACTTCACTTTTTTTCAAAGGGATTAAATGCGTAAGCTTGCCAGATGTAACAATTTATGGAATTCATCAGTAGTGTTAAAACAAAGAATGAATTGTGTAGACCAGGTGACAAGAATGGCCCATCAATCAATACTTGGGAAAGGATCCGTTTCATCATTCTGCATTGAATGTATACACAATCTTATTTCTATTGATATTGCTAAATACAATTTTTCTTTTTTTGTGTGTGTCGAGTGGATGTGCTGGCAAGCACCATGTTTATGAAGATAACATGAATAATCATTACCTCAGTGAATCAAAGTACCAATGAGCCCCATTGGTAAAAAATACCTTGTTCTGCTCATGCTCACAGTGAAACTCCGACCTGGCTTACTGAATGTGAATAAGAGAAGCAAAGCTAACTACAATGTACTAAAAAAACATTCACCTTCTCTCAATGATCATGAAGTTGTTCTTTGGCAGCTCCAGCACAGGTCAGTTGCAGGTTTGGTGACAGCAATATATGGCAGTAGACCTTTCCAGAGTTTGCAAAATGATGGCAAGGTTTCTTTCTTCCTTGGCGTTGCAGTGTTGCAATTATTCATGCGTCAAATCTATTAAGTACATAAGTAAACAGAATACAGACTGATGTCACTATCTTTGATAATACAAGTAAAAAACAACAGCAATGTAGAGCTGTGTAAGAAAGAATTGGCTGCTAATACAAAAACTCTGCATGGCATACAGCAATGAATCTTACACGATTAACCATTTGATCTTTCCAACTCGAACAGATACATGTAATTACTTCTGCATTGGCAAACACTACAAATTGATAGGAAAATTTTTTTATATCAAAGAGAGCAAATGAGAATTTTTCCTTGAATGGAGAGAAAGCTCACCTTTGCCTTGGTGTCACAGGTAGGAAGAAGCTTTAAACGTCAGGAGATTTCAAACCGGGAACGCTCCCAGGAAGTATGATGCAGTTCTGCGCAACATAGTCCAGAATGAAACAAACAACATCCTTAATTTGCAGAAAGGACAAGGATGTCTTCAAACACCTCCAACCTGAAAAGAGAAAGAAATATCTCCTTTTTTCATAATCAGTATCATCAGCTTCACACCCTCTTCGATGTAGCTAGTCGGCCACTAAATAGTACTGACAGTAGTACATTTCTACACTAGAAACTTCAAATACTGGTATGGATTCTACTGTACTCAGTCTGCACTAATCTACTAACTGTGCCACCAAACCTCAGAAGGGTTTTCTTTCACATGTACTGATTACCGTACAGCTACAGGTACAGGTTGATACACACACTTTTCTCTCATTCATTGTTTCAATCACCGGTATCCGTATCATGTATGTCACCAACGACCGACTCTCATTGAGCTCATCATGCAGACTGTATGTATCACGGTCATGCAGATAGTACGTGACCGAGTCTCAGTCCCATACACAGATAATTCTGGTCGCAATAGATGCAGTCTTGACACTCCCATTTATACACAGGCAATCGAAGAAAAACGGAGGCACACGTCTAGCCATGTAGAGTTATGTGTTGGTATTTCAATGACTATGTCAAGAATGATATTACCCAGCAAAATGTGCTTCGAGGGCGGGCGACAATCCTTGCCGCCAGCCCTCGTCACGGATTGTCGCCAGACGATAATTTATGACGGGGCGACAAACATTGACGCCAACTCCGCCAAGGATTGTAGACCCCGAGCCGGGGGCGACAATCCGTGTCGCAACAGATGTTGTAGTGATTCATTCCACGAAGACAGCTGAAGAAGGTACCTCGATCATGCAGAATACCTGGGGGAAAAAAGCAACAACAAAAGTGTTACACCTTCCATTGTATAGTAATACAATCTATCATAATAGAAGACTATTTCTGGGAGTTAAGGAAAACATGAAATAGTGCAAAGCATTTTGTCTTTAATGGCAGTGTAGCGTTTCTTCCCCAACTAGAGGTGCCGAGGTAAGGGAGTAAACGCTATCAGATAATTACTCTTATTACTACTACAACAAGTATGACAAGGCCTACTCACGGTTTATGAGCACCTGCTTCAGTGGCCCAGTTGTACTTGTATAGTCAGGTAGGGACGGGGACCGGGACAGTCGAGGTAGATTGGAGTGGTAAGTTCCTGTCCTGTGTCTGTCCTGAGTCCGTCTGTCTGTCGGTCTCTATTTTGCCCTCCAGGTGAACTTTCCGTGCGTGCGGCTGGTGTGCGTGCACATTTGTTGGGGATTGCGCTGTCCGTCAGCCTGTGTTGGCACATACGCCGATTACTGGAGTAATTACGGTAGTATGGCCATGCACATACTACAGTGTATGCGCGGCGACGGACGGGGCTACGCACCAGTAAACGTAATGTACCGACACGCCGGTATTGGCTTGTATATTCCCGATGGCAGATGTATATCGCCAACCGTACCCGGTGGCAGATATACTATCGCCATCCGTACAACTGGTGCCAGATATAATCGCCGTCTATACAACCAAACCGAGCGACGAGCACAGAGTTCACCCTATCTTACTACACTCCCCCCCCCCCCCCCCGGTCCTATAGATTGTCACCTGTATAGTGACAATCTTGATAGAAAAACAATATCCCTCATATTGTCTACCTGTGGAGCTGCAGTTTGCCGGAATGCCGATTAGCGGCAATTCTGGCAGAATACCGATTATCGGCCATTCCAGCAAAACTACATCACTCTTTAAACAGACATATAGACTTCGCCGGACGGGAATCCAATGGAGGGAGACAGAGAGCCAGGAGAGACATTCATACGGAATCTGCAGCCGGGATCTGCAGAAATGGGATATATCAGCCATGTCGAGTTAGAGAATGGCATGGAAACCCTCTCATGCTACGCTTCCCGGCTGACTGTTACTTGGATTCCTCTTTAGTTCTGCATCGGTCTCCTGTTCATCACTCTGCCGGAGGAGGTTACCCCACTCGAGTTCCTGAAGACACTCAAGAGTGTCTTCAGGAACCGGTGCAGGCTCGGTACTCACAGGATTGCATCCTTGTGTCACGCCATGGGGGTAGCAATGTCCCCACTGTTGGCAGTGATGTCCATATGTGTTACATGGAGTTTGGCAGGTGCTACACTGGAGACCGTGACCTGTGAGACCTGTTTTGATTTGTAGGCCAGTGGGATTACATCATTCACTTCGTTGGCAAAGCGTGACCAATTTTGATGGGCCTTGCGACAGTGGGAGCAGCCACGGCACGAGAGGTCATCAGGATGTATACCGGGGTGGTATTCTTCGCACATAAACTCACTTGTTGGTACTCATGAGAGTGCGTCTGCATTCTGGTGGTTTTTTCCCCGGCCGGTGCTGGATTTTCATGTCGTATTGGGCCAACTCCTCCAGCCATCTTGCCAACTGGCCTTGTGGGTTTTTGAAATTGAGCAACCATATCAGGCTTCCATGGTCTGTTCTGACCTCTGCTAGGAGCTCGCGTCGAGTTACGCAGTATCTACGATGCTGTGGTGACAGAGACAGGCTGGCATATGCGATAACCCTCTCTTGTCCCTCTTCGAGCTGCAGTAGTTCAGCACCGATTACTGTGGCAGACGCATCAGTATCAAGCACAAAGTGGTCCTTGTCATTGGGTAGTGCTAAGACTGGGGTAGAAGTCATCAGCTGTTTAACATTGTCAAACGCTGCTTGGTGCTTCGCCTCCCAGTGGAAATCGTGCTTACCTGTTAATTCATACAGGGGACCAACCGTCTTAGCATAGTCCTTGAGGAAGACTCTGTGGTAGTTGACCAGACCGAGAAATTGTTCAACTTCTTTTGTGTTGGTCGGTACTGGCCAGTTTACCATTGCTTGAGTGTGGTCTTCTTTCAAGTGTAGACCTGAGCTGTCTACTTCCCTGCCAAGGAATTCCACTCGTTTTTGAAATAGTGCACACTTCGTGGGTTTCAGCTTTAGTTTGTAATCCCGGAAGCGTTCAAGCACTTTCTTCAGGTTGCTCATGTGGTCATTGAATGAAGTTCCCAGCACTTACCACGTCATCAAGGAATGCGAGGGCGATGTCCCAATTTAGTCATCTGAGAACGAGGTTCATCACCCTCGAGAAAGTTGCCGGGGCGTTGCACAGACCGAAGCCCATACGAACAAACTCAAACAGACCATACCTTGTGATAAAGGCTGTTTTTTCCCGGTCTTCCTTCTTGATCTTGACCTGGTAGTATGCCGAGTTGGCATCCAGCTTTGAGAATTATGTGTTGCCCGCAAGCGTATCAAGGCACTCTTCGATGCATTGCAGAGGGTAGACATCTTTCTTTGTCACGGTGTTAGACGACGGTAGTCAATGCACCACCGAACATCCCCGTCCCTCTTCCTTGCACCGGAGCTGAAAAGCCCACTCTGACATCAAAGGTTGAATCACCTCGGCTGAGAGCATTTTGTTCAAATGTGCTTTCTCTTCCTGCACAAAGTTCTGGGGGGTTAGCCTCCCCAGTATCGATCTGATGCGTTATTTCTTTGAAATCGCCTAGATCGAATTCGTCCTTTGCGAAGACTTCCTCAAATTCTATGAGCAACTCCGCAGCATTTCTCGCTTGACTTTGCCCATAGGTCCAATAACTGGGCAGTTGATTATTAGGGGGAAATCAACTAATTGTACTTTCTTGCCCTTCGGAGAGGTAATCCACTTCTACAGGATTTACAGTGGAGACTTCTATTGCCTCCCCTATGATCTTATCCCGTTTCCAGCGGATATTATTACCTGTCGGGTTTAGGGCGAAGACTTCCATGTCTGCCTCAGTTTCGTGGAGTGATCGGGGGATGAACCCAACTAAAAACCTGCTTGGCTGTATCAGGAACTAACTGATTGAGGGGGTGACTCATTCGGCACTTCACCCTCTTAATGGATCTTGGAGGGATTCGCCACAGTGTCTGATACAAGGACCGTGGTCATTGATACCGTGGTTGCCCCGAGTCTATAGGGATGTAATAGACAGTATGGATTCCGGTATGTTGATATTAGCTTTATGTTTTCTGAGGATGTCTAACCCCAGTAACATATCGTCGTCAATTGGTGCAATGTATACAACTTCACTGAAATTGACATTGCCCAATGACAACTCTACCGATCCGATTATCATACCCGCCATTTTCATGTTCCTCCCCGCAGTGTTGAGGGTTACATACCTCAGCACTGCTGGTTTGGGAGGACAATGTGTTGTACACCCTATCTGACATGATAGTTACCTCTGCAGCTGTGTCCACAACTGCTCTTAGTGCTCTGTCACCGACCTTTACATCCACGAACAGCATTGAGTTGGATTTCAGTCGGCAGACAATTACCTCGTCAGTGGGTGACATGTCCCTCTTCTAGCAGTCTGGGTCCAGCTCTACCTTGTCAGTAGGAGGGGGCCACGGTGGTAGCCGCCATGATTTCGACGAAGGTAGAGGTGCGTCCTCGCCTACCGTGTCCTTCGTGGCGCCACCACTCCCCCCAGCTGATGGCCATGGTGGTAGCAGCCATGGTTTCGACGGAGGCAGAGGCGCGTCCTCGCCTACCGTGTCCTTCGTGGCGCCACGACTCCCCCTCTGCTGATGGCCATGGTGGCAACAGAAGCTTGATCATTATGTCTTCTTACCGGTTTTGACGTATAGTTGGTGCAGTAGGGGATTTGCAAAGCTATCTCATATTGAGTCTTTTTATTTGAAATTTTGTTAAAAAAATAAGAGGATATCTGGCGTTCATAAGAGGAACCCAAATTTCCTGGTTCATGGGGAACTAGACGCTTCTAAATTAAGTTAAGCCCTTGCAATGCCATGTTATTATTATTATTATTATTGTTGTTGTCACTATTTTCACATGATATCTCTTGGAGATCAATATCATGCCAAGTTCCATTATTGGAACCTTAGACTTTTAATACTTTTCTCAGGATTCGCGCCATCCCCAGCAATAAATATTTTCGAAATGCCCAAAGGTATTGCTAATGAATTCTTATTGGTGAAGATAGTGAAATCATAATTTTTTTTTCTTAATATTTCGAAAGATATTTTTGAAATGAATAGTGCTTAAAACAAACTGCCGACGGTGCTGTTCATGTGTTTGTGTTTTATCTATGTGCATAATTATGCTACGCGTATGTACTTGCAATGTTACTGTTACCAAAATTTGTATTGTGGAATGAGTTTACATCTTGTCAAACTGCTACTATATCTTTTGTCTTTCTGTACATACATTGTTTTTATTTTTTGTTTATCTTTTTTATTTTGAACTCGCATACCACAATATTGAGTTAATGAATTATCTCACTATCTAACATAAGTTAAAACGAAAGTTACAACTGACTTAAAACACCTTCCACTCTGTTTTTATCTCAGAAGCATAAGTTTGCACGGGGCACGACTTACAACAGAAGATAAAACAGTTTTCAGAATACCGTGTAATCTAATGGGTTTTCAGGTTTGCGCCCACTGTTGCGTGTGCATACCCTAAGACAATGGTATGCGCAGGCGAAGAGTGCGCAAGATAAAACACAAGTTACAACAGCAGTTACAACAGAAGTTACAACAGATATAAACCGGTGTTCAGAATACCGATTCGTTACAACAGAGATAAAACAGTCTCAGAATACCACCCCAGCCGCTCCCATAGTACAACACTGTACAATCTAGAGTGACAACCAATACAACTCATCCCGCCGTCAAAGCAAGGCCGAGTTATCCCCGAGTCCGAGTTTTGCCTGACCCCGTTCGGATAAGTTCTGAGACTGAACCTTTTTGGTTAACATTTTGCATTGTAGTCGTTCCCCATCGAATATCTTGTTATCATTAGCGTAGAGAGCGCCCTGCGTGGTTGCCTCTTTTCTGTGCTCTGAGTTGTTTATGACTTTTGTGTTGTTCTGTGATATTATTTTTGTGTCACTGTGCCAACTGTATTGTATGTGCTTTGTGAATCTCCTGGACCATTTTTGTGATAAGTAATTCGAGGATTTGGCTGAAAATCGGCAAACTGGATTTGGAGTTTTATATCGTTTGTACGGGAGCCACACTACAGCTTTCATATTCAGGTATGTGTTTATGCGCTCATGCGAACTTGAGCTGTTAAGCGCGTAGAAGTCATACGCGTTCGTGTTCATGCGCTCAACTGTTGTACTTGAATGAGCTGTAGCTTTTTAAAATTTTTATGTTCGTTTTGCACAACGCAGTGATGATAATGGAACGAATGAGGTATATGTTTGTTGTGAGTTTAATACTGACTCTTTTGCCATGTATGTATTGTTGTAGAGCCACATGCACTTTTAGTAGGTCTATACTACCAACTGTGAAGAATGATAAGAACATGTCTAGTACCGGTATCAGACTAAAAGGCTACTCAAAAGCATGCATTTTGTATTATAAGAATGCAAGCTCTACTTTTCACATATCACTGCTTACCAGTGGAGATGTTGAAATCAACCCAGGTCCGTCATTTAGTGTGTCAGCTACCAAAGATCATGCTGTTGATAACAATACAAGACGTGCATATAGTATTTCGGACCTTTTACAGCTGAACCCTTACAATGTTTACTCCACTAAACCTTCTTGTAAGTGCCTTGGGATTAATGAAGTGACATGGCAACGAATAACAGCACTACAGATTAACGGAGTGAAAAAGACTCACAGAGGTAAAAGAGTAGTAAGACAAAATAGGGATCAAACTGTGAAGTTGTTACACGAAAGAAAATTTGTGAATTCTGATATTTCATGTATGAATTTGAAATTTGCTATGTTAAATGCCAGATCGCTGAAGAACAAAACCGCTGAATTTGTAGATTATATTCTTGATCATGAATTAGACATTGTTGCTATTTGTGAAACATGGCTTACGCCTAATGATGCTGCTCCGATTGGTCAATTGACACCACATGGCTGTGTTGTTTAAAAGTCAATTAGATGTCAGAATTGTAGATTCCCCAAATGTTACAACATTTGAAATGATTCAGATGACTCTGAATTATATGCAGAAATCGTTGCATTTCATCAATGTATAATGTATGTATAACTCATAATCGAGGCCATGTATTAGATCTGCTTATAACTCATAAAGGTAACACTGTACAACTTTGTAATACCGGTGTTGTGGAAGGTATATCAGATCATTCAGCAATAATGTGTGAATTGAACCTTCCTAAGCGTTGTATCAAAAAAAAAAAAACATTTGTTGTGACACGGAATTTGAAATCTGTAAACCAACAAGAGTTTGTTGCTGATACTCATGTTAAGTCTCTTTCATCAGCTGAATCTCAAGTTGATAATGTTGATGATGAAGTGAATTTGTATAACACCTTAATCACTGCCACCCTTGATAAGTTGGCACCTCAGAATACGGAATGGTATACCCCAGAAATAGCTCAAGCAAAACTGCTTCGTAGACAGTTAGAAAGGAAGTCAAGGTCCACAAAACTGGAGATTCACAAGCAGATGTATCATGCGCAAAGGCGATGTGTAAATGCCTTGATTAAAGATGCTAAGTTACAATATCATTCAAAAAAGGTTACGGATTGTGGGAAAGATACACAGAAGTTGTACAAAATTGCTAATGCTTTACTTTACCGAAAACAGCGATCTTTGCCAGAACACCTCACTCATGGTGATCAAGTTGAGTTAGCCAATTGTTTTAATCAATATTTCATTGATAAAACTGTGGCAATCCAACGGAGTTTCCCAACTCGTTGTGAACAGCCAAATGACTTTGTATGTGAATGAGATAGAAAAGCTTATTAAGAACTCACTTAGCAAATCATGTGAATTTGATCCAATCCCAACAGATTTGGTTAAGAAGTGTGGCAGAGTTTTAGCACCCGTTATCACAAGAATCATAAATGCTAGCCTGAGATTAGGTGTAGATCCACAGGTGTGTAAAAAAGCAGTTATTCATCCAACTTTGAAAAAAGCAGGCTTAGATCAGGAGTGTCTAAAAAATTACCGCCCAATTTCAAATTTACCTTATTTAAGTAACTTGCTTGAAAAGGTTGTTTTCTCACAACTGACAATGTATCTGCAAGATAATGAATTGCTTGATTCATTTCAATCTGCGTACAAGCCTGGTCATAGTGTAGAAACACTGTTAGTCAACTTATCAGATATTGTGTTCAGAGAATTAGATAGTGGTAACATCACTGCTCTTATCATGCTTGTTATGAGCTCAGCTTTTTACACAGTCGATCATGCTATTCTGATTCAACGACTGAGATATTTGGGCATCAAAGGAACTGTTCTTGATTGGTTTATATCCTACTTATGTGATCGATCTCATTATGTCAGAATTGGTGATTCTACCTCTTGTAAAACTATGACAAAAGTTGGTGTACCTCAAGGTTCTGTTGGAGGCCCGCTGCTTTTTTCTTTGTATATGCAACCAATTAGTGAAGTATTTCGCAAGCATTGTGTTAGTTATCATTGTTATGCGGATGATATATAACTATATTTGTCTTTTAAACCCACTGTGTCTTCATTGTCATCCGCCATTGCAAAACTCGAAGCATGTTTGCAAGACCTGAAAATCTGGCTTACATCCAATGGCCTTAGACTAAATGATGATAAATCTGAGTTTCTGTTATTGGGATCAAAGCATATGTTAAGCAAGGTTGATTATCAGTCATGTCATGTCAACATCGGTAGCACTTGCATTACTCCGTCGAAAACAGCCCGTAATTTAGGTGTCATATTTGATCAGGAAATGTCATTTCGAAGTCATGTAACTCATATTCAGTGGAATGTTCGATATCAGTTGCGTAATTTAAGTTTCATAAGGAAATATTTGTCTAAATCTGCAGCTGAGATACTTATTCATGCTTTGATTTCTTCTCGGTTGGATTTTTCGAATTCATTGTTGTGTAATCTTTCAAAAAAAGATGTCACAAAACTTCAACGGTTGCAAAATTCTGCTGCCCGATTGTTAACTTTTACTAATAAGTTTGATCCCATGTCACCAGTTCTCCGTTCCTTCTGTTCAAAGATACAATCCGACACGAAGGCTACGTTCATCATCAGATGCATTCTTACTCCAAACACCCAGAGTAAAACATGGGTATGGTGATCGTGCTTTTTCCGTTATGGGACCAAAATTGTGGAATCAGTTACCTCTTCAGTTAAGGGAACTGTCATCGACAGAGTCATTCAAATCCAAACTTAATACTTGTCTGTTCCTTTCATACTGAAGACTGTAATTGCTGTATGTCATTAATATTGGATCAATATTGTATTTTTAATTGGTATATGTTGTATTCATTATTTGGTATATATTCGTTTTTGTTTACCATTTTCTTATTTGTTGAAATGTTTGAATATGTATCTTATGTATCTTATATGTATCCTAATGTTGGAACAAATGGGATTTATTCCACTGGAACAATGGCAGCTGGTCAGTCAAGCATGCATGAGTGACATCCACATTTGAAATCAAATCAGCCCAGAAGAGTTATCTTTTCCACATACATGTACATACTGTATATTTCATATCAACACTATGAGACATTCTCATGTAACATTAAATCAAAAGCTTTGTGATTTTTTTCCTCATTATACATAAATCTATCAGTGAAATTCTCTCTCTCTGTTCTGCCATGGACGTCACTGCCCGTTGGCGATCACTGATGCAGTATGTTTCCGCCATCTCCCTCTATCGTCGCACGAATGCAGCAATGTAGATCCTCTCTCGCCGACTAATCCAGCCATTGCAGAAAGGAAAGTGAGTCGCTGTCGTCCACGTGATCTCTTCCCATTCACAAATCCAGACAGGACTAGATGTTCAGTTTGCCTCTTCCTCACGACATGGCCCAAAAACTGCATCTGGCGTTTCCTGATGGTCGAGAGCAGCTCACGTTCAGCCGACACCATTTCTAGTACTTCTGTGTTTGATTTTCTTTCCGTCCATGATATTTTCAACATTCGCCTGTAGCACCACATCTCAAAACTTTCTATTCTGTGTCTCATCTGCTTATTAACTGTCCATGTCTCGGCGCCGTATGTCATAGCTGACCATATGTATGTCTTCAAGAACCGTTTCCTTGTGGCGATGGACAATTTGCGGTTCGTCATCATCTTGCGCATGTTCTGAAACGCTGTCTTTCCAATGCCAATTCTACGCTTGATTTCATGTTCTGAGCGGCTGTCTGAAGTCAGCAGGCTACCGAGGTAATTGAAAGATGACACCTGCTTCAGCTCTTGTCCATTCATCATTATCGAACATCGAGGTGGCTGCGCAGTTTTGCTGAAGACCATGGTTACTGATTTCGCGATGTTAATCGATAGCCCCTTTTCCTCGCTTGCTCTGGAGACAACATCCATCAATCCCTGCAACTTCTCTGCACTGTGAGCTAGAATCACCGTGTCATCGGCGTACCTCATGTTTGTGAGTTGACTGCCTCCGATTGCAAAGCCAGGTAATTCGTCCAATTGTCGCATAATTGACTCTGTGTATAAGTTGAACATGTATGGCGAAACAACACATCCTTGTCGCACACCTCGCTCAATATCCTGCCAATCACCAACTTCTCCATCATGCTGTACCGCAGCTGAGTGCCTCCAGTACAGGTCTGCCAACAACCTTTTATCTTCGTCATCAATGTCTAGCTTGTCGAGTGTCTTGAACAATTCTTCATGTTTAACCTTATCAAACGCCTTCGTGTAGTCGATAAAACATACATACAGATGTTGCTGCTTCTCTATAGCTCTTTCTGCCAAACGGCGAATGACGAAGATCGCATTCCGTGTTCCTCTGTCTGGAACAAATCCATATTGCTGCTGTGAAATCTCATTGCATGTTCGACCTCTTATCCGGTTTATTAGCAAACGAACAAGAATCTTGGTTAGATGGCTCATCAAACTGATGGTTCGGTGTTCCTCACATTTGGTAGTTCCTGCTTTCTTCGGTAGAGCAATGAAGATTGATCTACACCAGTCGTCTGGTATGTGTCCTTCCCGATATCAGTGAAATTACAGAACTCATATTCAGGATAACAATACATGTATTGCAAGTGTAAATATACACAACAACACTGGTGAGTGATGTTATTCAATCTTTCACACAATATTTAAAAATGTGTGAATGTATATGTGAGCATATGTGCATGTGGGTGTTTGCTTGTGTGCACATTTTCAGAAGTACCTCTTCAATGCAGATGTGATATGAATAATTATGAATGTCTGAGTCCCGGTCATAGATCAATTCATGCCAAATTTTCTTAAACTGAGTGACCTAGCAACTGTTCTTTCATAAAGAGACCTGATGACACCATATTCATAAAAAAACAATGGTTATTTGACTTTTAATGCTTGACTTCAATGATTATGTATGGAGAACCATTATAGAAATCAACAGAATAATTCCCCAACTAGACTTAGCATTGCACTATGAATTTGGATCCCCCTGTGGAGGCATTCCAGGTCTCAGAACTTGAGTAACAGGGCCTCAGTCTGCTTCAACACAGATGAAGATTATATAAAATGCTAATGCTTAGACGCACATCTTGTGCTCCTTTTTCAGGGTAAATTATTGCATTCCTTCCCAAAACTACAATTTTTTCCCAATTTCTTTTGAGTGTGTTGTGTTCTATAATGCATGCACATTTTATTCTAAATTACCTTACCATTACAACACTGATTATCTCTAGAGAATTGTGTTAGCATGCAAGCCCCTGTGGAGCCGGGAAATGTGCAAACGCCGGGAAATGTGCAAACGCCAGGAATTGTGCAAACGTCTCGCCGGGAAATGTGCAAACGCCGGGAAATGTGCAAACGTCTTGCCAGGAAATGTGCAAATTAAAAGCAATGAGAGTCTAATTTTTGATCTGTAAATCTGTTTTTGCATATTCAACAATTGTACGAAGACTGCGCATGTCCGTGAAAGCGTTACGACGTTTACCCGGGCAGCTCCAGATAATTCAAGTAAAGTTGTATTCGTTTTCTTAGCGGAACTCTAAATATTGAAGCGTTTCAACGTGTGTGATACATGTGGACAGTAGTCACCTGCTTGAATGAATACCAGCGGATATTTTGTCATATTTTGAGATGTACTCTGACATGGCTACTCCTTCGTCCGAAGCGTATGTACCCAAGGGACCGAAGCCAGTCTTCATACAGGCAAGAGATGTCCCACGGCGAGACGCCACCAACACCCTTACAGGTGAGGAATTGTACCTTGCGTTGATTCGTTCGGTAGACCGCCAGTATGTCACCGGTGTACAACGCATCGGTTCTCTATGGAGAATCTATGTAAACAGTCATGAAGCTAGAGCAGGCCTTGTTACCAATGGCCAACTACTGAGAAGTACTACAATTCCCGTCTATGACACAAATCCGTACACGAAAGCAGAAAATGAACACTTAACACGTGTGTTGATCAAAGATGTCCCTCTGTCTGTGGGTGATGAACTAATCAAATCTACTCTAGAAAAAATGAAATGTCAAGTGAGAGGTGAAATCATTCGGCAAAAACTCAGAGTGAATGGTGTACTGATTGACTGTTTGAATGGGGACAGAGTGTGCTACATAGATCCGCCATCTCAGCCCCTCCCTCGGTCCCTAATGGTGGCAAATTTGTTTCGTGCTCGTGTGTTTCATAATGGTCAACCTGAGCATGTGATAACATGTTCAAGATGTTTAGAGAGGGGTCACCATTCGTCACAGTGCTCGAACAGTATCAAATGCAAAATCTGCAACAAAACTGGCCACAAAAGCACAAGCTGCATGGAAAACACAAACACTGCCACGCCCAGTACATCGTCGCGTAGCCTCCCAGCTGATCGCAGCTCACGTGACAGTGTGAGGAATCCATCGAAGTCACATGACCAAACCGCGGCAGCAACCGACGCGAATGACACACATGCTTCGCAACAATGGAATGATGTCATTAACGATGCCCTGTTGACAGCTCGCGACTCCTCTTCCGGACAAACAAACAACCAAGAATGTGGTAACAAAAGCAACTCACAAGTTCAGACGGGCCCAACGCTGAATGCCAAGCGAAGCGATGATTCCAGCGTACGCCCGAAGACCCCACACCAGCAGGATATATCCTACTTCTTGCGTCCCAAACACACAGCGTCACCTCAGTGTACGGATGGCACTCGAGAAAGCGCTAGAGAGCAAGCAAGCGACGACTCGAATAACATCTCCTCCGATGACACCTGCACTGAAGACGATCAACCAATTGCCACACCTAAATCTCCAAAGTCAAAGAAAAAAGTGAAAAAAGACAAGAAATCCGGAGGGAAAAGAGGGAGTCAACGAAAATGGAAAAACATACAAAACAAACAAGTAAACAAATGAATGATAATGAAACCCACGGTGGTGATGATAAATCGAAAAGAAAGTTGAAAGAAGTACATGATATGACGTTCTCAAAAGCTCAAAGCATATCTCTTTTATCTCTCAATGTACGGGGAATCAGAGATAAGTGCAAAAGAAAGAAAATATTTTCGTGGATAAATCATCAAAAATCAGATGTTGTTATGCTACAAGAAACATTCCTAACACCGGAATTGGAAGCAGTTATCAGAGTAGAAGGCCGTTGCCATTGCTATTTCAATCATGGTTCAAACCACTCAAAAGGTGTAGCCATCTTTATTCGTAAAAATGAATTTGTCAAGCCACTTGAATGCCACACTAATTTTGATGGAAGAGTTGTAGCATTACGACTGTACAGTGGTGAATTCTTTTATCTTATTGTGAATGTTTATGCACCTACCAAACGTAACGAAAAAGAGCAATTTTACAGAAAATTGTTCAAATGGTTAAAGAAGGTGAAACGTGATAGTGACCTAATGATACTAGGAGGGGACTGGAATTGCGTGCAAAACCCTTCGCTTGATACTCGTGGCGTATCTTATGCATATAAACAAGTGAATTGGTTTCAGAAATTACTTAAGCGATTTCAGCTGATAGATGTATGGAGACATTTTTTCCACTCAGAAAGCAATACACTTGGCGTCAATCAACGCTGAATGTTTTTTCGCGATTGGATTATTGGCTAACATCAAACTTTCTTTTACCTTTTGTTCAGGTAACAGAAATAAAGCCAGTTGTAAAGTGTGATCATTGTGCCATCACCTTACGAATAACAACTTCGCATAATCAGAGAGGAAGTGGAGTATGGAAGATGAACAACTCCTTGTTGAAAGACGATGATTATAAAGGAAATGTAAAGCGTGTAATTGCTAAATTTAGATTGGAAAATATTCAAATGAATGCACAAGTTAGATGGGATATGTGCAAAACACGAATTAAAGAATACACGATTAAGTATGCGAAACAAAAATGTAGAGAAAACGAGGAAATGTGGAGAAATTTACAAAATGAATATGAAGAGTTTTTTGTGAAGACTGATGAAAATCCGTCTGAGGAAATATATAAGGAAATTCACAGAAATTCAGAAGAGATATGATGATGTCTTAACACAAAAATGTAAAGGCGCGTTTATAAGGTCAAGACAGCAATGGATGGAAAATGGTGAAAAATCCACTAAATATTTCTTTCAAGTTGAAAAAAGGAATGCTCAGAAAAAACAAATAGACTGTATAAAAAGAGACGGAAAGTGTGCTACAAATCAAGAAAGTATACTCAAGGAAATATCTTGTTATTATAAAGAGCTGTACTCACAGAAGTCAGAATTTGATGTTGATGAATGTGATGAGTATCTAAACTCAATTGAAATTCCAGCTCTTAATGATGAAGAGGCAATGTTATGTGAAGGGCTCATTACTGAAAAAGAATGTCACGAAGCCCTTTTAACTATGAAAAATAATAAGTCACCAGGTAGTGATGGACTGTCAGCCGAGTTTTATATGTGTTTTTGGGAGGATGTGAAGTCCTTATTTACCGAAAGTGTAAATGAAGGTTTTCGGAAACAAGAATTATCCGAATCTCAGAAGCTGGCAATTTTGACATTATTGTATAAGAAGGGGGACAAACAATGTTTTGGATAATTGGAGACCAATATCCTTATTAAACATAGATTATAAGATTATAGCAAAGGTATTGTGCAAAAGATTGAAGAAAGTAATAGAAAAGTTGATCTCCTTTGATCAGACAGGTTACATCAAACGGCGTTCGGCTATGCACAATTTACGTTTAGTTCAAGACGTTATCGAATATTGTGATTACTGTGATTTACCTGGTATTTTATTATTTATCGATTTTCAAAAGGCCTTTGATTGTGTTCGTCACGAATTTGTTTTTCATTTATTGCATAAAATGAATTTTAAAGAATATTTCATTGGTTGGATTAAAGCATTATATTTTGACGTTAAAGGGAGCGTTATAAATAGTGGATGGGTATCAGAGAGATTTGAAATAAAACGGGGAATAAGGCAGGGCTGCCCACTTTCCGCTATACTAAGTAATGGCCTTGAGAATTAAGCAGAACAGTTATATACAGGGTATCACTGTTATTTCCGGCAACACAGCTCAACAAAAAGAATTTAAAATGTCACAACTTGCTGATGATACTGTTATTTTTGTTAATTCGATAGAGTCTGTAGCTTTAGTACTGCCATTTCCAGAGAAGTTCATTATGGAATTGAATAAATTGATTTATAATTTCCTTTGGAATTTTAGGAGAGAAAAGGTGAAGCGATCTATTTTATCAAATCCTATTGAAAAAGGCGGTTTGAATATGTTTGATTTACATGCTCGATTTCAATCGTTGTATTTGTCGTGGTTCGCAAATTATCAAAATTGTCATCCAGACTCGCCATGGAAGTTTATGTTCAAATTTTGGGTCGAGAAAATAGGTCCAAGTCCTCTGATAATGAAAACGAACTGTTCATGTAAAGATATGTTAGCACTATGCAAGAAGCATAAACTACCTCGTTTCTACACTCATTGTTTACTTTCGTGGTGTGAATTAAGATATATTGATTTTCTTCATGTGAGCAACATACTAGATGAAGTATTGTGGTATAACAGTAATATATGCTTTAATGGAAAAACTTTGTTTTTTGAAGAATGGTACAAGAAAGGTATCTTGACACTTAATGATGTAGTTGAAAATGGATGTTTTAAATCTCGCGAGTCAATTTGTTGTGCTCTCAATTGTGATAATTTATTAGTGGATTTTAAGTATTCAAAACTTAAAAAGGCAATTCCAAAGATATGGGTGGAACGTATATTAGAAGTAGATCAATGTGAAAACGCGCACAAAGATTACGATATTGATTTATATGCAATAAAGGACAATGAATATATCAGATTATCTAGAACATCGTCGAAACAATTTCATAGTTTTTTTATGTGAGAGTAAGAAAAGTGATCTAAATATACTGTTATATTGGAAAGACAGATTTGATTTGAGTACTGATTATGATTGGAATACTGTTTTGAAACAAACATTTCGGAAACTAAGGAACAACAAAGTTAAGCAATGCTACTTCAAGACATTACATCGTATTCTACCTTATAGATATAATCTTTTCAAATGGAAAATTGTAAGTGATAATTCGTGTATATTTTGCTCTGAAACAGAAACCTTTAGTCATGTTCTTTTGGAGTGTCCTAAAGTGTCTATGTTTTGGAAAAAGATTACTGATTTTATTCAGTTCGCTTTTAGAGAAACAATCTTATTCAACGAGAAATTATTGATTATTGGAATGGAATCAAAGAGTCCAAATGTAACGAATATAAATAAGATATTGATATGTGCGCAGTATGCAATTTATAAACAATACATGATGCATTTATTTCAAGGGCATTTATACAATAGTTTGAAAATATGGATTAGTTTTAGAAATGAAATATTGTTAGATAATGTTTCTGAGATTGTAACAAACATGATGAAATCATTTACTTGATAACCAATGAAGAATCTGTACTTTTTGAGTATGTGCTCATTCATTGTTTAAAAAAAAGAAATCGTTTGATGTAAAGCTTTGAAAATGAATGAATAAAGTACCTCTGTACAGGTTAAAAAAAAAAATTCAACAATTGTACATCACAAAAACTTCCAAAACTCATTTCAATTCTTATATACTTCATTGTTTTCAGAATTCCTAATGTATTTTTTTTCTTTGTTTTTCATTGGAAATTGTCACTCACCACTCTTCTACCATAATTAGCACAAAATTAATATATGAAAGTGATTAATTGTAAAAATAATCGGGTTTTTATGACACTCATGACAGAACATTATTTTCCATAGGAAATGTACACAAAATCACAAAATTGTGCCCGTTTTGGGGCGACATTCCGTTACACAAATGGGCGTGGCTTCGCAAAAGTATGCGCGGACGTTGCAAATTTGGTCTCAAAAGTTGCGCGAGACTTGAGCGAAGAAAGTCAAGAAGCCTCGCGACGAGGCCTTCTCGCGTTACAGATTTATAGCGCGAAACGTCGAGGCCCCCCCCCCCCCCCCCGGCCCTTTTAGGGTTAAAGATATTGATGAAAGGAGTTCACGTTTAATGGCAGATCCAGGGATGCAGGGCACGGGACCATAAGTGGGGAGGAGTCTTCAAATTGAAGCCTCAGAGTCCCTAAACTAGTGCTATGAAGACATTAATGACTGAAATTGCATGTTTGATTATGACGGATCCAGGGATGTCCGGATCGCGGGGGAGGGGGTGAGGGGAGGAGAGGGATTTTCTACATTGTCAGTTTCTTCTTGAAAAGTCTGGGACAGATTTTCACGAAACTTGTCAGATAGCCTCATTACGGTGATATGATCTTTATGAATTGAAATTAGCCCCCAATCCTCCCCACCCCCGGCCGAAAAGGGGGTGGGGAGTTGAAGCCTCAGAGTCCCTAAACTCTGGATTTTTAAAAATCTTTTTCTGTCGAACAAAACAAAAAGCCTTGTATGACTGAAATTTCATGTTTGATTATGGCAGATCCAGGGGTGCCCTCATTGGGGGTGGGGGGGAGTGATAGAGGGGAGGGGGATTGTCCACTTTAACTGCATCTTCTGCATTTACTGCATCTTCTTGATCAATTTTTCCGTAGCAAAATGTGTTTTGTGTATTAAGATTAAGAGTTTTATGAGTACATATATAATTGGTGTTGTATTACATTGGTATCACATATTCAGATAGGGCCTCATCCACGTCAAGTTCTGCTTATGATGACGTCCCCTGTATTGATTTCTCCTTTGTTAATAGATACAGTATTGCCTTAATATGTTATTTTGATTCATGATTATACTACTTCAGACTGAATGTTGTTACGCAAATGATTTTTCTTTGTATTGATTTGTATGTATCTGTATCATTTTGTTTTCATTTGCAATTGTATTCGGAGAAAGAAAATGCAGAAATAAACCAACCAAACAAACAAACAATAAATCCCAAGAAGGATTTTCACCAAACTTGGCAGATACCATCTTTACGGTGATAATATGGTCTTATATGGTAAATGAGCTGTAATCTTCTGTAATCTTCTTCTGTTGAACCGAAGAATATGGAACTACGTTATATGAAGACACTACAGTTACTAGAATTTCAGGTTTGATTATGACGGGTCCAGGAGTGCGCTGATAAGGGGTGTGAGGGGGATTTTCCACATTTCCTGCATAGTCTTGTAAAACATATGACGGATTTTTACCAAACTTGGCAGATAGTATAGTTATGGTGATTCGATCTTAATTTTTTTTTAATTGAATCCCCTCCCCCCCCCCCCCCCCCCCGCCCATGAGGAAGGGGGGGGGGGTTGAACCCTCAGAGTCCCTATTCTCTTGATTTTCGTTTACTTCTGTCGAACCGAAAAAGTTAGTGCTGTAAAGACATTAACGACCGAAATCTCATGTTTGATTATGGCGGGTCTAGGCGAGCTCTGATCGTAGGTAGGTGTTGGTGTCGGGGAGGGGGTGCTTGCTGTTCGTTATTCCGAAGGTTCGCGGTTCCGAAGGTACGTTATTCCAAAGGGTCGTTAATCCGAAATACGCAAAGTCCCTATACCTAAAGGTTCGTTAATCCGAAAATGAAAAAGGGTTCGTTAATCCGAAAATTTGTGGCGTTATTCCGAAGGTTCGTTATTCCGAAGACTGGTTAATCCGTAAAAGAAATTCGGAACAATGAACCTTCGGAATAACGAATCTTAGGAATAAAAAGCCTTCGGAATAACGAGCTGTAACCAGGAGGAGGAGGGGGGTTTTCAAAATTTTCTCCATCTTCTTGAAAAATCTATGACGAATTTTCACCAAACTTGGCCATAGAATCTTTATGGTGATAGTACTGTAAATACAGTTAATGCACGATGTAGGCTCAAGTTTACAATGACAGATGAAGGGATGCCCAAAAAGGTGAGTGGGAAGGAAGGAGGCTTAATTTTCACATTTTTTGTCTTTTTCCTGAAAACTCAAGACGCATCCCTCGGATAGTAAAATTATATATCAGCTTAAAAGAAAAAAAACTTCTATACAAAACTGATGGAAGAGTGCTGGTGCCTGTTATGGTAAGTTAATTCATGAATATTAATGTTAAGTGCGGCGGAGGCGGATTTGTCACATATTCAGCTTCTTCTTGGAAGAAGAAGAAGATAAAAATTGAGTTTAGGGACGCCGAGGCTTCAAACCCCCCCCCCCCCCCTTAAGCAGTGTGTGTGTGTGTGTGTGTGTGTATGGGAGGGGGGCTCATTTTAACAAATTAAGTGCATATCACCGTAAAGAGGCAATCTGCCAATTTTGGTGAAAATCTGTCGTAGATTTTTCAAGAAGATGCTGAATATGTGGAAAATTCCTCTCTTTGCCCTCACCCCCTCGATCTGGAGACCCCTTGATCCGCGCCATAACCAAACATGAAATTTCATTCATTAACGCTGTGTCTTCATAGCACTACCTTAGCTCTATCTTTATCGGTTTGACAGAAGAATATTAAATTCCAGAGTTTATGGACGTTGAAGCTTCAACCTCCCGCAGTCCCCCCCCCCCCCCCCCCTTCGGCGGTGGGGGAAGGGGGGGGGGGCTCATTAATAATAATAATAATAATAATAATAATAATAGTGGCTACTTGTATAGCGCATAGGTCCACTTTTCAGTGCTCATGGCGCTTCAAAAATGAAAAGATATCATATATTTACATGCATATACATATTCAAACATTTCAACAAATAAGAAAATGGTAAACAAAAACAAATATATACCAAATAAAGAATACAATATATACCAATTAAAAATACAATATTGATCCAATATTAATGACATACAGCAATTACAGTCTTCAGTATGAAAGGAACAGATAAGTTTTAAGTTTGGATTTGAATGACTCTGTCGATGACAGTTCCCTTAACTGAAGAGGTAACTGATTCCACAATTTTGGTCCCATAACGGAAAAAGCACGATCACCATACCCATGTTTTACTTTGGGTGTTTGGAGTAAGAATGCATCTGATGATGAACGTAGCCTTCGTGTCGGATTGTATTTTTGAACAGAATTACTTATGTATGTTGGGGAAAAAGAATGAACTGAATGATGTACTAATAACAGAATCTTGAAAATAATCCTTTTTTCCACAGGTAACCAATGTAAGGAACGGAGAACTGGTGACATGGAATCAAACTTATTAGTAAAAGTTAACAATCGGGCAGCAGAATTTTGCAACTGTATCTGTATCATTTTGTTTTCATTTGCAATTGTATTCGGAGAAAGAAAATGCAGAAATAAACCAACCAAACAAACAAACAAACAATAAATCCCAAGAAGGATTTTCACCAAACTTGGCAGATACCATCTTTACGGTGATAATATGGTCTTATATGGTAAATGAGCTGTAATCTTCTGTAATCTTCTTCTGTTGAACCGAAGAATATGGAACTACGTTATATGAAGACACTACAGTTACTAAAATTTCAGGTTTGATTATGACGGGTCCAGGAGTGCGCTGATAAGGGGTGTGAGGGGGGTTTTCCACATTTCCTGCATAGTCTTGTAAAACATATGACGGATTTTTACCAAACTTGGCAGATAGTATAGTTATGGTGATTCGATCTTAATTTTTTTTAATTGAATCCCCTCCCCCCCCCCCCCCCGCCCATGAGGAAGGGGGGGTTGAACCCCCAGATTCCCTATTCTCTTGATTTTCGTTTACTTCTGTCGAACCGAAAAAGTTAGTGCTGTAAAGACATTAACGACCGAAATCTCATGTTTGATTATGGCGGGTCTAGGCGAGCTCTGATCGTAGGTAGGTGTTGGTGTCGGGGAGGGGGTGCTTGCTGTTCGTTATTCCGAAGGTTCGCGGTTCCGAAGGTACGTTATTCCAAAGGGTCGTTAATCCCAAATACGCAAAGTCCCTATACCTAAAGGTTCGTTAATCCGAAAATGAAAAAGGGTTCGTTAATCCGAAAATTTGTGGCGTTATTCCGAAGGTTCGTTATTCCGAAGACTGGTTAATCCGTAAATGAAATTCGGAACAATGAACCTTCGGAATAACGAATCTTAGGAATAAAGAGCTTTCGGAATAACGAGCTGTAACCAGGAGGAGGAGGGGGGTTTTCAAAATTTTCTCCATCTTCTTGAAAAATCTATGACGAATTTTCACCAAACTTGGCCATAGCATCTTTATGGTGATAGTACTGTAAATACAGTTAATGCACGATGTAGGCTCAAGTTTACAATGACAGATGAAGGGATGCCCAAAAAGGTGAGTGGGAAGGAAGGAGGCTTAATTTTCACATTTTTTGTCTTTTTCCTGAAAACTCAAGACGCATCCCTCGGATAGTAAAATTATATATCAGCTTAAAAGAAAAAAAAACTTCTATACAAAACTGATGGAAGAGTGCTGGTGCCTGTTATGGTAAGTTAATTCATGAATATTAATGTTAAGTGCGGCGGAGGCGGATTTGTCACATATTCAGCTTCTTCTTGGAAGAAGAAGAAGATAAAAATTGAGTTTAGGGACGCCGAGGCTTCAAACCCCCCCCCCCCCCTTAAGCAGTGTGTGTGTGTGTGTGTGTGTGTATGGGAGGGGGGCTCATTTTAACAAATTAAGTGCATATCACCGTAAAGAGGCAATCTGCCAATTTTGGTGAAAATCTGTCGTAGATTTTTCAAGAAGATGCTGAATATGTGGAAAATTCCTCTCTTTGCCCTCACCCCCTCGATCTGGAGACCCCTTGATCCGCGCCATAACCAAACATGAAATTTCATTCATTAACGCTGTGTCTTCATAGCACTACCTTAGCTCTATCTTTATCGGTTTGACAGAAGAATATTAAATTCCAGAGTTTATGGACGTTGAAGCTTCAACCTCCCGCAGTCCCCCCCCCCTTCGGCGGTGGGGGAAGGGGGGGGGCTCATTTAATAATAATAATAATAATAATAATAATAATAGTGGCTACTTGTATAGCGCATAGGTCCACTTTTCAGTGCTCATGGCGCTTCAAAAATGAAAAGATATCATATATTTACATGCATATACATATTCAAACATTTCAACAAATAAGAAAATGGTAAACAAAAACAAATATATACCAAATAAAGAATACAATATATACCAATTAAAAATACAATATTGATCCAATATTAATGACATACAGCAATTACAGTCTTCAGTATGAAAGGAACAGATAAGTTTTAAGTTTGGATTTGAATGACTCTGTCGATGACAGTTCCCTTAACTGAAGAGGTAACTGATTCCACAATTTTGGTCCCATAACGGAAAAAGCACGATCACCATACCCATGTTTTACTCTGGGTGTTTGGAGTAAGAATGCATCTGATGATGAACGTAGCCTTCGTGTCGGATTGTATTTTTGAACAGAATTACTTATGTATGTTGGGGAAAAAGAATGAACTGAATGATGTACTAATAACAGAATCTTGAAAATAATCCTTTTTTTCTACAGGTAACCAATGTAAGGAACGGAGAACTGGTGACATGGAATCAAACTTATTAGTAAAAGTTAACAATCGGGCAGCAGAATTTTGCAACTGTATCTGTATCATTTTGTTTTCATTTGCAATTGTATTCGGAGAAAGAAAATGCAGAAATAAACCAACCAAACAAACAAACAAACAATAAATCCCAAGAAGGATTTTCACCAAACTTGGCAGATACCATCTTTACGGTGATAATATGGTCTTATATGGTAAATGAGCTGTAATCTTCTGTAATCTTCTTCTGTTGAACCGAAGAATATGGAACTACGTTATATGAAGACACTACAGTTACTAGAATTTCAGGTTTGATTATGACGGGTCCAGGAGTGCGCTGATAAGGGGTGTGAGGGGGATTTTCCACATTTCCTGCATAGTCTTGTAAAACATATGACGGATTTTTACCAAACTTGGCAGATAGTATAGTTATGGTGATTCGATCTTAATTTTTTTTAATTGAATCCCCTCCCCCCCCCCCCCCCCCGCCCATGAGGAAGGGGGGGTTGAACCCTCAGATTCCCTATTCTCTTGATTTTCGTTTACTTCTGTCGAACCGAAAAAGTTAGTGCTGTAAAGACATTAACGACCGAAATCTCATGTTTGATTATGGCGGGTCTAGGCGAGCTCTGATCGTAGGTAGGTGTTGGTGTCGGGGAGGGGGTGCTTGCTGTTCGTTATTCCGAAGGTTCGCGGTTCCGAAGGTACGTTATTCCAAAGGGTCGTTAATCCCAAATACGCAAAGTCCCTATACCTAAAGGTTCGTTAATCCGAAAATGAAAAAGGGTTCGTTAATCCGAAAATTTGTGGCGTTATTCCGAAGGTTCGCTATTCCGAAGACTGGTTAATCCGTAAATGAAATTCGGAACAATGAACCTTCGGAATAACGAATCTTAGGAATAAAGAGCTTTCGGAATAACGAGCTGTAACCAGGAGGAGGAGGGGGGTTTTCAAAATTTTCTCCATCTTCTTGAAAAATCTATGACGAATTTTCACCAAACTTGGCCATAGCATCTTTATGGTGATAGTACTGTAAATACAGTTAATGCACGATGTAGGCTCAAGTTTACAATGACAGATGAAGGGATGCCCAAAAAGGTGAGTGGGAAGGAAGGAGGCTTAATTTTCACATTTTTTGTCTTTTTCCTGAAAACTCAAGACGCATCCCTCGGATAGTAAAATTATATATCAGCTAAAAAGAAAAAAAAAACTTCTATACAAAAATGATGGAAGAGTGCTGGTGCCTGTTATGGTAAGTTAATTCATGAATATTAATGTTAAGTGCGGCGGAGGCGGATTTGTCACATATTCAGCTTCTTCTTGGAAGAAGAAGAAGATAAAAATTGAGTTTAGGGACGCCGAGGCTTCAACCCCCCCCCCCTTAAGCAGTGTGTGTGTGTGTGTGTGTGTGTATGGGAGGGGGGCTCATTTTAACAAATTAAGTGCATATCACCGTAAAGAGGCAATCTGCCAATTTTGGTGAATATCTGTCGTAGATTTTTCAAGAAGATGCTGAATATGTGGAAAATTCCTCTCTTTGCCCTCACCCCCTCGATCTGGAGACCCCTTGATCCGCGCCATAACCAAACATGAAATTTCATTCATTAACGCTGTGTCTTCATAGCACTACCTTAGCTCTATCTTTATCGGTTTGACAGAAGAATATTAAATTCCAGAGTTTATGGACGTTGAAGCTTCAACCCCCCGCAGTCCCCCCCCCCCCCTTCGGCGGTGGGGGAAGGGGGGGGGGGCTCATTTAATAATAATAATAATAATAATAATAGTGGCTACTTGTATAGCGCATAGGTCCACTTTTCAGTGCTCATGGCGCTTCAAAAATGAAAAGATATATATTTACATGCATATACATATTCAAACATTTCAACAAATAAGAAAATGGTAAACAAAAACAAATATTTACCAAATAAAGAATACAACATATACCAATTAAAAATACAATATTGATCCAATATTAATGACATACAGCAATTACAGTCTTCAGTATAAAAGGAACAGATAAGTTTTAAGTTTGGATTTGAATGACTCTGTCGATGACAGTTCCCTTAACTGAAGAGGTAACTGATTCCACAATTTTGGTCCCATAACGGAAAAAGCACGATCACCATACCCATGTTTTACTCTGGGTGTTTGGAGTAAGAATGCATCTGATGATGAACGTAGCCTTCGTGTCGGATTGTATTTTTGAACAGAATTACTTATGTATGTTGGGGAAAAAGAATGAACTGAATGATGTACTAATAACAGAATCTTGAAAATAATCCTTTTTTCTACAGGTAACCAATGTAAGGAACGGAGAACTGGTGACATGGAATCAAACTTATTAGTAAAAGTTAACAATCGGGCAGCAGAATTTTGCAACCGTTGAAGTTTTGTGACATCTTTTTTTGAAAGATTACACAACAGGTGAACAATGAATTCGAAAAATCCAACCGAGAAGAAATCAAAGCATGAATAAGTATCTCAGCTGCAGATTTAGACAAATATTTCCTTATGAAACTTAAATTACGCAACTGATATCGAACATTCCGCTGAATATGAGTTACATGACTTCGAAATGACATTTCCTGATCAAATATGACACCTAAATTACGGGCTGTTTTCGACAGAGTAATGCAAGTGCTACCTATGTTGACATGACATGACTGATAATCAACTTTGATTAACATATGCTTTGATCCCAATAACAGAAACTCAGATTTATCATCATTTAATTTAAGGCCATTGGATGTAAGCCAGATTTTCAGGTCTTGCAAACATGCTTCGAGTTTTGCAATGGCGGATGACAATGAAGACACAGTGGGTTTAAAAGACAAATATAGTTGTATATCATCCGCATAACAATGATAACTAATACAATGCTTGCGAAATACTTCACTAATTGGTTGCATATACAGAGAAAAAAGCAGCGGGCCTCCAACAGAACCTTGAGGTACACCAAACTTTGTCATAGTTTTACAAGAGGTAGAATCACCAATTCTGACATAATGAGATCGATCACATAAGTAGGATATAAACCAATCAAGAACAGTACCTTTGATGCCCAAATATCTCAGTCGTTGAATCAGAATAGCATGATCGACTGTGTCAAAAGCTGAGCTCATATCAAGCATGATACGAGCAGTGATGTTACCACTATCTAATTCTCTGAACACAATATCTGATAAGTTGACTAACAGTGTTTCTACACTATGACCAGGCTTGTACGCAGATTGAAATGAATCAAGTAATTCATTATCTTGCAGATACATTGTCAGTTGTGAGAAAATAACCTTTTCAAGCAATTTACTTAAAAAAGGTAAATTTGAAATTGGGCGGTAATTTTTTAGACACTCCTCATCTAAGCCCGCTTTTTTCAAAGTTGGATGAATAACTGCTTTTTTACACACCTGTGGAACTACACCTAATCTCAGGCTAGCATTTATGATTCTTGTGATAACGGGTGCTAAAAACTCTGCCACACTTCTTAACCAAATCTGTTGGGATTGGATCAAGTTCACATGATTTGTTAGGTGAGTTCTTAATAAGCTTTTCTATCTCATTAACAGTGACAGACTGAAACTCACTCAATTCTGACTTGACTTCACATACAATGTCATTTGGCTGTTCACAACGACTTGGGGAACTCCGTTGGATTGCCACAATTTTATCAATGAAATATTGATTAAAACAATTGGCTAACTCAACTTGATCACCATGAGTGAGGTGTTCTGGCAAAGGAGATCGCTGTTTTCGGTAAAGTAAAGCATTAGCAACTTTGTACAACTTCTTTGTATCTTCCCACAATCCGTAACCTTTTTTGAATGATATTGTAACTTAGCATCTTTAATCAAGGCATTTACACATCGCCTTTGCGCATGATACATCTGCTTGTGAATCTCCAGTTTTGTGGACCTTGACTTCCTTTCTGTCTACGAAGCAGTTTTGCTTCAGCTATTTCTGGGGTATACCATTCCATATTGGGGTGTATTGTGACCTTGATTCGTTTCTCAGGTGCCAACTTATCAAGGGTGGCAGTGAGTAAGGTGTTATACAAATTCACTTCATCATCAACATTATTAACTTGAGATTCAGCTGATGAAAGAGACTTAACATGAGTATCAGCAACAAACTCTTGTGGGTTTACAGATTTCAAGTTCCGTGTCACAACAAATGTTTTTTTGATACAACGTTTAGGAAGGTTCAATTCACACATTATTGCTGAATGATCTGATATACCTTCCACAACACCGGTATTACAAAGTTGTACAGTGTTACCTTTATGAGTTATAAGCAGATCTAATACATGGCCTCGATTATGAGTTGGCTCATTAATATGTTGAATCATATTAAAGGCTGACAATAATTCAGAGAACAACTTCGAATTCGAAGTTGATGAGTCCACAGGTATATTGAAATCACCTGCAATCAACAAGTCAGACGAGCAGAGAAGCTGTCTATCGAGCACATTAGAAAACTCATCCAAGAAAATCTGAAACTGTACTGAACCGGGTGGACGATATACATTGATGAAATGCAACGATTTCTGCGTATAATTCAGAGTCATCTGAATCATTTTCAAATGTTGTAACATTTGGGGAATCTACAATTCTGACATCTAATTGACTTTTAAACAACACAGCTATTCCTCCTCTTCGTTTGCCAACTCTGGGAATGTGCTTAAATGTGAAGCCATGTGGTGTCAATTGACCAATCGGAGCAGCATCATTAGGCGTAAGCCATGTTTCACAAATAGCAACAATGTCTAATTCATGATCAAGAATATAATCTACAAATTCAGCGGTTTTGTTCTTCAGCGATCTGGCATTTAACATAGCAAATTTCAAATTCATACATGAAATATCAGAATTCACAAATTTTCTTTCGTGTAACAACTTCACAGTTTGATCCCTATTTTGTCTTACAGTTTTGTCTTACAGTTATTTTGTTTTACCTCTGTGAGTCTTTTTCACTCTGTTAATCTGTAGTGCTGTTATTCGTTGCCATGTCACTTCATTAATCCTAAGGCACTTACAAGAAGGTTTAGTGGAGTAAACATTGTAAGAGTTCAGCTGTAAAAGGTCCGAAATACTATATGCACGTCTTGTATTGTTATCAATAGCATGATCTTTGGTAGCCTACACACTAAATGACGGACCTGGGTTGATTTCAACATCTCCACTGGTAAGCAGTGACATGTGAAAAGCAGAGCTTGCATTCTTATAATACAAAATGCATGCTTTTGAGTAGCCTTTTACTCTGATACCGGTACTAGACATGTTCTTATCATTCTTCACAGTTGATAGTATAGACCTACTAAAAGTGCATGTTGCTGTACAACAATACATACATGGCAAAAGAGTCAGTATGAGACTCACTACAAACATATACCTCATTCGTTCCATTATACTGATCATTATCATTACTGCGTTGTGCAAAACGTACATAAAAATTTTAAAAAGCTACAGCTCATTCAAGTACAACAGTTTGAGCGCATGAACACAAACGCGTATGACTTCTACGCGCTTAACAGCTCTAGGCTCGCATGAGCGCATAAACAGATACCTGAATATGAAGGCTGTAGTGTGGCTCCCGTACAAACGATATCAAACCCCAAATCCAGTTTGCCGATTTTCAGCCAAATCCTCGAATTATTTAACACAAAAATGGTCCAGGAGATTCACAAAGCACATACAATACAGTTGGCACAGTGACACAAAAATAATATCACAGAACAACACAAAAATCATAAACAACTCAGAGCACAGAAAAGAGGCAACCACGCAGGGCGCTCTCTACGCTAATTGAACAAATTAAGATCATAATTATTACCATAATCTTGCTATTACCATAATCTTGCTATCTGTCAAGTTTGGGGAAAATCCCTCACAGATATTTTAAGAAGATGCTAAAAATGTGGAATATCCCCCGCCACCCATCACCCTCCCCCACCCCCCCCCCCCCCCCCCCCCCACGATCCGGCACCCCTTGATCCGCCATAATCAAACATGAAATTTCATTCATTAATCACGTTAATGTCTTCATAGCACTAAATTAGTTCTATCTTTTTCGGTTTGACAGAAGGAGATTTTAAAAAATCCAGATTTTTGGGATGTTAAAAGTGAAGCTTTAATCCCCCAACCTTCGCCGAAGGCGCTCTTTAACAAATCAAGATTATTTTATTACCATAAATATGACTGTATTTCACAAGTTGGGTGAAAATCCGTCCTAGATTTTTCGAGAATGTGCTGAAAGTGTCGAAAATCCCCCTCCTCTCCCTCACCCCCGATCAGGGCAGCCCTGGGTCCGCCATAATCAAACATGAAATTTTAGTCATTAATGTCTTCATAGCACTAACTTAGCTCTTTCTTTTTCGGATAGACAGATGAAGAAAAAAAAGCGTTTATACATGGTATAGGGACTCTGAGGCTTCAACTCCTCCCCCCCCCCCCTCCTTAGGACTGGTGTGTCTGTGTGTAAGTGGGGGGGGGGCTCATTTTGACAAATTACGATCATATCACCATTAAGATGTTATCTGCCAAATCTGGTGAAAAATCGTTGTAGGGTTTGCAAGAAAATGCTGAAAATGTAATAAAAAATAGAAGCATTGCATGTAGTAGTAGGAAGGAAATAATAAAATTTTGAGGAGTTGACCTTGACCTTTGACCCCTGACTATTGACCCACGACCCCTAAATCCCTAGATAATCCCTGCCAGTCAGTACATGCGTATGCACCAAGTTCCATGAAGATACATTGAACCATTTGCGAGAAAAGTGATATTGCAACATTTTCATCTCACCTTTGACCTTCTGACCTTTGACCTTATGACATGAAACTCTCTTTGGAGAATCTTTACGCAGTAGTACATGTCTACACTAAGTTTCAAGAAAATACCTTTGGGCATTGCATAGATATGGGGGAAATAGCAACATCTTTAGCATTTGACCTTGACCTTTTGACCTTTGACCTCTTGCCAACGTCACTAAAATCTACTCAACTAATTGTCCCATCATACGTCATCCTTAGACCAAGTTTGGTGAAAGCTACTTCATCCAGTTTTGAGTTATCACGTAAACAGATAAGTTTTAGGATTTGACCTTGACCTTTGACCTCTGTCCGATTTCACTAGAATACTTATCAAGTAATTGCCCCATCATACATCATTCTCCGACAAAGTTTGGTGAAATATGCTCGACCCAGTCTTGAGTTATCGCGTAAACGGATACAATTTCATGATTTGACCTTGACCTTTGACCTCGGACCTTCGGCCGATTTCACCCAAAATCTTATCAAATAATTGCCCCATCATACTTTATACTTGAACTAAGTTTGGTAAAATTCCAGTCAATATTACTCAAGTTATCGCGTAAACAAAAGCGGACGGACAACCCGAAAACATAATGCCTCCGGCACCATTTCGTGGCGGAGGCATAAAAAGACAGATGGTCACTAAGACAGGTGGTAAAGATGGTAATGGTTCGTGCGCAGCTTTGATTGAGAGTTTCTCCTCCATCTGTACATAATATAGGTGAAATGAATGGTTTGCACATTTCCCGGCAAAATTGAACATTTGCACATTTCCCGGCGTCACGTTTGCACATTTCCCGTTGATGAAATTTAGAGATTTGCACATTTCCCGGCAAGACGTTTGCACATTTCCCGGCGTTTGCACATTTCCCGGCGAGACGTTTGCACATTTCCAGGCGTTTGCACATTTCCCGGCTCCACAACCCCCCTGTCCATAAAAATGGCCATGAATGCTCAAAACATTAAAAAAAATACAGTTTTCCTTTTGTATCCACATGACTGCTGTATTGTAAATGAATTATGATTTTGCTATTAAAAAGGACAATATTCAATTGTCAAATAAATGATCTTTGAAACACTATAATCAAGTTGGCATCATATTGCTTGTGATGAAATGCAACATACACGTTATACAGACAGAATACAACAGTAACCAAGGTGATCTTATCTTATCTTTAAATGATCACTCATGAATAGAAGGTATAAAAATGCAGGGTATGTTAACCCTAACTAGGCCGGGCTATTTAGGTAGATGATAGAGCCGGGGGGGGGGGGGGGGGGGGCTGTGGAGCCGGGAAATGTGCAAACGCCGGGAAATGTGAAACGTCTCGCCGGGAAATGTGCAAACGCCGGGAAATGTGCAAACATCTTGCCGGGAAATGTCCAAGGGTGGTATTCTGAAAATTTTCCTAAGTTTCTTCCTAAGTTTCTTCCTAAGTCAGAAACTTAGGAAGTGCCTAGGAAAGACAAAATTGGTATTCTGAAATTTCTTCCTAGGCACTTCTTAATGCAAATTAGGCCATCCTTATTCCCGCCCACATCCTCTCCTAGGCCAATACGAAATGCCGTATCATAAGGAACTAACCGATGTCTGCCAATGACAATCGCATATTACTATGACGTAGGGTCAAATACACGAGGGCGCGGCATGTCCCCTTTCTCACGCTCATTTCGCGCATCAAAGTACATGTGCGCGCAATGACTGACAAGCGCGCCTATCACGATGCTTGCAGTTTGCTATTCTTCACAACGTAGTTAGGACAGGGGTGGAGCTTTCCTAAATATTTTCCTAAATTTTTTCCTAAGTGCATTCTAGAATACCAACTTCTTTCTAAGTCAGAAATTTGCATATTCCCGCCCCCTTCCTAAGTTTCTTCCTAAGTCTACTTAGGAAGGAAACTTAGGAAGATTTTCAGAATACCACTTAGGAAAAAATCCTGACTTAGGAAGAAATTTCTTCCTAGGAAGGATTTCAGAATACCACCCCAAGGGTGGTATTCTGAAAATCTTTCTAAGTTTCTTCCTAAGTTTCTTCCTAAGTCAGAAACTTAGGAAGTGCCTAGGAAAGACAAAATTGGTATTCTGAAATTTCTTCCTAGGCACTTCTTAATGCAAATTAGGCCATCCTTATTCCCGCCCACGTCCTTTCCTAAGCCAATACGAAATGCTGTATCATAAGGAACTAACCGATGTCTGCCAATGACAATCGCATATTACTATGACGTAGGGTCAAATACACGAGGGCGCGGCATGTCCCCTTTCTCACGCTCATTTCGCGCATCAAAGTACATGTGCGCGCAATGACTGACAAGCGCGCCTATCACGATGCTTGCAGTTTGCTATTCTTAAATACGTACTTAGGACAGGGGTGGAGCTTTCCTACATATTTTCCTAAAATTCTTTCCTGAGTGCACTCTAGAATACCAACTTCTTCCTAAGTCAGAAATTTGCATATTCCCGCCCCCTTCCTAAGTTTCTTCCTAAGTCTACTTAAGAAGAAACTTAGGAAGATTTTCAGAATATCACTTAGGAAAAAATCCTGACTTAGGAAGAAATTTCTTCCTAGGAAGGATTTCAGAATACCACCCCAAAGGTCTAAAGGTCAAGGTCAAATGCTAAAAATGTTGCTATTTCCCCCGCCCAAAGGTATTTTCTTGAAACTTAGTGTAGACATGTACTACTGCGTAAAGATTCTCCAAAGAGAGTTTCATGTCATAAGGTCAAAGGTTAGGTGAAAATGTTGCAATATTACTTTTCTCGCAAATGGTTCAATGTATCTTCATGGAACTTGGTGCATACGCATGTACTGACTGGCAGGGATTATCTAGGGAATTTAGGGGTCGTGGGTCAATAGTCAGGGGGTCAAAGGTCAAGGTCAACTCCTCAAAATTTTACTATTTCCCACATATACTAGTGTATGCAATGCTTGCATTATTAGTTTTAAAACTTAATATATACGTGCATTACCTAATGGAGATTCTCCGGGAAATTTCCAGCCAGAAGGTCAAAGGTCAAAGGTTAAGGGTCAAGGGCCAGGTTTCAATGCCCCCCCCCCCAAAAAAAAAAAACAACTATTTTGTACTGCAATTACATTCTTTTTTCATACCTTGGAAATCACTCAATGCATAAACTTATAAAAGGGTCCGTCAGAAGTCAAGTAAAAATTCTCAATTCCCTAAATATGTGTACCTGCACTCTTAGACAATTATAGCAAACCAAGTTCAAAGAAAGTGAACATTCAAGATATTTCTGACAAACCTGTCATTTCAATATTTTGCCAGTTATGTGAAACTGTCATCACACATTGTGAAGACATGGTAGTATACACCTATTGGGAGAATCATGCATTATGGCGGAGGCATCAGTCGCCATAGTGACATTTCTATTTCTTTATTACATTTTCAGCATTTTCTTGCAAACCCTACAACGATTTTCACCAGATTTGGCAGATAACATCTTAATGGTGATATGATCGTAATTTGTCAAAATGAGCCCCCCACCCCACACCAGTCCTAAGGAGGGGGGGGGGGGGGTGGGGAGAAGTTGAAGCCTCAGAGTCCCTATACCATGTATAAACGCTTGATTTTTTTTCTTCATCTGTCGAATCGAAAAAGAAAGAGCTAAGTTAGTGCTATGAAGACATTAATGATTACAATTTCATGTTTGATCGGGGGTGAGGGGGATTTTCCACATTTTCAGCACATTCTCGAAAAATCTAGGACGGATTTTCACCCAACTTGTGAAATGCAGTCATATTTATGGTAATATAATCTTGATTTGTTAAAATGCCCCCCCCCCCCATCGCCGAAGGGGGGGGCGATTAAAGCTTCACTTTTAACATCCCAAAAATCTGGATTTTTTTTTCAATCTTCTTCTGTCAAGATAGAGCTAAGTTAGTGCTATGAAGACATTAACGTGATTAATGAATGAAATTTCATGTTTGATTATGGCGGATCAAGGGGTGCCCAGATCGGAGGGGGGGGGAGAGGGTGACGGTGGCGGGGGATATTCCACATTTTTAGCATCTTCGTGAAATATCTAAGAGGGATATTCCCCAAACTTGACAGATAGCAAGATTATGGTAATAATTATGATCTTAATTTGTTCAAATGAGCCCCCCCCTTCCCCCACCGCCGAAGGGGGGGGGGACTGCGGGGGTTGAAGCTTCAACGTCCCTAAACTCTGGAATTTGATCTTCTTCTGTCAAACCGATAAAGATAGAGCTAAGTTAGTGCTACGAAGCATAGCGTTAATGAATGAAATTTCATGTTTGGAAATATATACAGCCACACCGCCACCATGTCTTGTACGGTCTCTATCTAACAAACCAGTTAAAGCAAGTTGAGACCAGTTGAAACCAGATGAAACCAGTTAAAACCAGTTGAAACTAGTACAACCAGTTGAGACCAGGTAAAACCATTTGAAACCAGAAAAAACAGTTAAGACCAGTCGAGAACAGTTGAGGCCAGTTGAAACCAGTTGAGACCAGTTAAAACCAGTTGACACCAGTTGAACCCAATTAAAACCAGTTGAGTCCAGATGAAACCAATTGAAACCAGTTGAGACCCTTTCAAATTAGTTAAAACCAGATGAAACCAGTAAAAACCAGTTGAAACTAGTACAACCAGTTGAGATCAGTTAAAACCATTTGAAACCCGGAAAAAAAGCAGTTAAGACCAGTTGAGACCAGTTCAAACCAGTTAAAACCAGCTGAGACCAGTTGAACCCAGTCCAAACCAGTTGAGGCCAGCTGAGACCAGTTGAAACCAGTTCAAACCAGTTGAGGCCAGCTGAAACCAGTCCAAATCAGTTGAGACCAGTTGAAACCAGTTAAAACCAGTTGAGACCAATTCAAAAGTTGAGACCAGTTGAAACCAGTTAAAACCAGTTGAGAGCAGTTCAAACCAGTTGAAACCAGATGAAACGAGTTCAAACCAGTTGAAACCAGTTAAAAAAAGTTGAGACCAGTTAAAACCAGTTGATATCAGATGAAACCAGTTCAAACTAGTTGAGACCAGTTCAAACCAGTTGAAATCAGTTGAACCCAATTAAAACCTGTTGAGACCAGATCAAACCCGTTCAAACCGGATGAACCCAATTAAAATCAGTTGAGACCAGTTCAAACCAGTTAAAACAAGTTGAGACCAGTTAAAACAAGATGAAACCAGTTAAAACCAGTTGAGAGCAGTTCAAAAAAGTTGAAACCAGATGAAACCAGTTCAAACCAGTTTAAATCAGTTAAAAAAAGTTGAGACCAGTTCAACCAGTTGAAATCAGATGAAACCAATTGAAACTAGTTGAGACCAGTTCAAACCAGTTGAAATCAGTTGAACCCAGTTAAAACCAGTTGAGACCAGTTCAAACCAGTTAAAGCAAGTTGAGACCAGTTGAAACCAGATGAAACCAGTTAAAACCAGTTGAAACTAGTACAACCAGTTGAGACCAGGTAAAACCATTTGAAACCAGAAAAAAAAAACAGTTAAGACCAGTCGAGAACAGTTGAGGCCAGTTGAAACCAGTTGACACCAGTTAAAACCAGTTGACACCAGTTGAACCCAATTAAAACCAGTTGAGTCCAGATGAAACCAATTGAAACCAGTTGAGACCCTTTCAAATTAGTTAAAACCAGATGAAACCAGTAAAAACCAGTTGAAACTAGTACAACCAGTTGAGATCAGTTAAAACCATTTGAAACCTGGAAAAAAAGCAGTTAAGACCAGTTGAGACCAGTTCAAACCAGTTAAAACCAGCTGAGACCAGGTGAACCCAGTTCAAACCAGTTGAGGCCAGCTGAGACCAGTTGAAACCAGTTCAAACCAGTTGAGGCCAGCTGAAACCAGTCCAAATCAGTTCAGACCAGTTGAAACCAGTTAAAACCAGTTGAGAGCAGTTCAAACCAGTTGAAACCAGATGAAACGAGTTCAAACCAGTTGAAACCAGTTAAAAAAAGTTGAGACCAGTTTAAACCAGTTGATATCAGATGAAACCAGTTCAAACTAGTTGAGACCAGTTCAAACCAGTTGAAATCAGTTGAACCCAATTAAAACCTGTTGAGACCAGATCAAACCCGTTCAAACCGGATGAACCCAATTAAAATCAGTTGAGACCAGTTCAAACCAGTTAAAACAAGTTGAGACCAGTTAAAACCAGATGAAACCAGTTAAAACCAGTTGAGAGCAGTTCAAACTAGTTGAAACCAGATGAAACCAGTTCAAACCAGTTTAAACCAGTTAAAACAAGTTGAGACCAGTTGAAACCAGATGAACCCAGTTAAAACCAGTTGAGAGCAGTTCAAACCAGTTGAAACCCGATGAAACCAGTTCAAACCAGTTGAAACCAGTTAAAAAAAAAGTTGAGACCAGTTCAAACCAGTTGAAATCAGATGAAACCAATTGAAACTAGTTGAGACCAGTTCAAACCAGTTGAAATCAGTTGAACCCAGTTAAAACCAGTTAAAGCAAGTTGAGACCAGTTGAAACCAGATGAAACCAGTTAAAACCCGTTGAAATTAGTACAACCAGTTGAGACCAGGTAAAACCATTTGAAACCAGAAAAAAAACAGTTAAGACCAGTCGAGAACAGTTGAGGCCAGTTGAAACCAGTTGAGACCAGTTAAAACCAGTTGACACCAGTTGAACCCAATTAAAACCAGTTGAGTCCAAATGAAACCAATTGAAACCAGTTGAGACCCTTTCAAATTAGTTAAAACCAGATGAAACCAGTAAAAACCAGTTGAAACTAGTACAACCAGTTGAGATAAGTTAAAACCATTTGAAACCCGGAAAAAAAGCACTTAAGACCAGTTGAGACCAGTTCAAACCAGTTAAAACCAGCTGAGACCAGTTGAACCCAGTTCAAATTAGTTGAGGCCAGCTGAGACCAGTTGAAACCAGTTGAGGCCAGCTGTAACCAGTCCAAATCAGTTGAGACCAGTTGAAACCAGTTAAAACCAGTTGAGAGCAGTTCAAACCAGTTGAACCCAGATGAAACGAGTTCAAACCAGTTGAAACCAGTTAAAAAAAGTTGAGACCAGTTTAAACCAGTTGATATCAGATGAAACCAGTTCAAACTAGTTGAGACCAGTTCAAACCAGTTGAAATCAGTTGAACCCAATTAAAACCTGTTGAGACCAGATCAAACCCGTTCAAACCGGATGAACCCAATTAAAATCAGTTGAGACCAGTTCAAACCAGTTAAAACAAGTTGAGACCAGTTAAAACAAGATGAAACCAGTTAAAACCAGTTGAGAGCAGTTCAAAAAAGTTGAAACCAGATGAAACCAGTTCAAACCAGTTTAAACCAGTTAAAAAAAGTTGAGACCAGTTCAACCAGTTGAAATCAGATGAAACCAATTGAAACTAGTTGAGACCAGTTCAAACCAGTTGAAATCAGTTGAACCCAGTTACAACCAGTTGAGACCAGTTCAAACCAGTTAAAGCAAGTTGAGACCAGTTGAAACCAGATGAAACCAGTTAAAACCAGTTGAAACTAGTACAACCAGTTGAGACCAGGTAAAACCATTTGAAACCAGAAAAAAAAGTTAAGACCAGTCGAGAACAGTTGAGGCCAGTTGAAACCAGTTGAGACCAGTTAAAACCAGTTGACACCAGTTGAACCCAATTAAAACCAGTTGAGTCCAGATGAAACCAATTGAAACCAGTTGAGACCCTTTCAAATTAGTTAAAACCAGATGAAACCAGTAAAAACCAGTTGAAACTAGTACAACCAGTTGAGATCAGTTAAAACCATTTGAAACCCGGAAAAAAAGCAGTTAAGACCAGTTGAGACCAGTTTAAACCAGTTAAAACCAGCTGAGACCAGGTGAACCCAGTTCAAACCAGTTGAGGCCAGCTGAGACCAGTTGAAACCAGTTCAAACCAGTTGAGGCCAGCTGAAACCAGTCCAAATCAGTTCAGACCAGTTGAAACCAGTTAAAACCAGTTGAGAGCAGTTCAAACCAGTTGAAACCAGATGAAACGAGTTCAAACCAGTTGAAACCAGTTAAAAAAAGTTGAGACCAGTTTAAACCAGTTGATATCAGATGAAACCAGTTCAAACTAGTTGAGACCAGTTCAAACCAGTTGAAATCAGTTGAACCCAATTAAAACCTGTTGAGACCAGATCAAACCCGTTCAAACCGGATGAACCCAATTAAAATCAGTTGAGACCAGTTCAAACCAGTTAAAACAAGTTGAGACCAGTTAAAACCAGATGAAACCAGTTAAAACCAGTTGAGAGCAGTTCAAACTAGTTGAAACCAGATGAAACCAGTTCAAACCAGTTTAAACCAGTTAAAACAAGTTGAGACCAGTTGAAACCAGATGAACACAGTTAAAACCAGTTGAGAGCAGTTCAAACCAGTTGAAACCCGATGAAACCAGTTCAAACCAGTTGAAACCAGTTAAAAAAAAAGTTGAGACCAGTTCAAACCAGTTGAAATCAGATGAAACCAATTGAAACTAGTTGAGACCAGTTCAAACCAGTTGAAATCAGTTGAACCCAGTTAAAACCAGTTAAAGCAAGTTGAGACCAGTTGAAACCAGATGAAACCAGTTAAAACCCGTTGAAATTAGTACAACCAGTTGAGACCAGGTAAAACCATTTGAAACCAGAAAAAAAAACAGTTAAGACCAGTCGAGAACAGTTGAGGCCAGTTGAAACCAGTTGAGACCAGTTAAAACCAGTTGACACCAGTTGAACCCAATTAAAACCAGTTGAGTCCAAATGAAACCAATTGAAACCAGTTGAGACCCTTTCAAATTAGTTAAAACCAGATGAAACCAGTAAAAACCAGTTGAAACTAGTACAACCAGTTGAGATAAGTTAAAACCATTTGAAACCCGGAAAAAAAGCACTTAAGACCAGTTGACACCAGTTCAAACCAGTTAAAACCAGCTGAGACCAGTTGAACCCAGTTCAAATTAGTTGAGGCCAGCTGAGACCAGTTGAAACCAGTTGAGGCCAGCTGTAACCAGTCCAAATCAGTTGAGACCAGTTGAAACCAGTTAAAACCAGTTGAGAGCAGTTCAAACCAGTTGAACCCAGATGAAACGAGTTCAAACCAGTTGAAACCAGTTAAAAAAAGTTGAGACCAGTTTAAACCAGTTGATATCAGATGAAACCAGTTCAAACTAGTTGAGACCAGTTCAAACCAGTTGAAATCAGTTGAACCCAATTAAAACCTGTTGAGACCAGATCAAACCCGTTCAAACCGGATGAACCCAATTAAAATCAGTTGAGACCAGTTCAAACCAGTTAAAACAAGTTGAGACCAGTTAAAACCAGATGAAACCAGTTAAAACCAGTTGAGAGCAGTTCAAAAAAGTTGAAACCAGATGAAACCAGTTCAAACCAGTTTAAACCAGTTAAAAAAAGTTGAGACCAGCTCAACCAGTTGAAATCAGATGAAACCAATTGAAACTAGTTGAGACCAGTTCAAACCAGTTGAAATCAGTTGAACCCAGTTACAACCAGTTGAGACCAGTTCAAACCAGTTAAAGCAAGTTGAGACCAGTTGAAACCAGATGAAACCAGTTAAAACCAGTTGAAACTAGTACAACCAGTTGAGACCAGGTAAAACCATTTGAAACCAGAAAAAAAAAGTTAAGACCAGTCGAGAACAGTTGAGGCCAGTTGAAACCAGTTGAGACCAGTTAAAACCAGTTGACACCAGTTGAACCCAATTAAAACCAGTTGAGTCCAGATGAAACCAATTGAAACCAGTTGAGACCCTTTCAAATTAGTTAAAACCAGATGAAACCAGTAAAAACCAGTTGAAACTAGTACAACCAGTTGAGATCAGTTAAAACCATTTGAAACCCGGAAAAAAAGCAGTTAAGACCAGTTGAGACCAGTTTAAACCAGTTAAAACCAGCTGAGACCAGGTGAACCCAGTTCAAACCAGTTGAGGCCAGCTGAGACCAGTTGAAACCAGTTCAAACCAGTTGAGGCCAGCTGAAACCAGTCCAAATCAGTTGAGACCAGTTGAAACCAGTTGAAACAAGTTGAGAGCAGTTCAAACGAGTTGAAACCAGATGAAACGAGTTCAAACCAGTTGAAACCAGTTAAAAAAAGTTGAGACCAGTTTAAACCAGTTGATATCAGATGAAACCAGTTCAAACTAGTTGAGACCAGTTCAAACCAGTTGAAATCAGTTGAACCCAATTAAAACCTGTTGAGACCAGATCAAACCCGTTCAAACCGGATGAACCCAATTAAAATCAGTTGAGACCAGTTCAAACCAGTTAAAACAAGTTGAGACCAGTTAAAACCAGATGAAACCAGTTAAAACCAGTTGAGAGCAGTTCAAACCAGTTGAAACCAGATGAAACCAGTTCAAACCAGTTTAAACCAGTTAAAACAAGTTGAGACCAGTTGAAACCAGATGAACCCAGTTAAAACCAGTTGAGAGCAGTTCAAACCAGTTGAAACCCGATGAAACCAGTTCAAACCAGTTGAAACCAGTTAAAAAAAGTTGAGACCAGTTCAAACCAGTTGAAATCAGATGAAACCAATTGAAACTAGTTGAGACCAGTTCAAACCAGTTGAAATCAGTTGAACCCAGTTAAAACCAGTTAAAGCAAGTTGAGACCAGTTGAAACCAGATGAAACCAGTTAAAACCAGTTGAAATTAGTACAACCAGTTGAGACCAGGTAAAACCATTTGAAACCAGAAAAAAAACAGTTAAGACCAGTCGAGAACAGTTGAGGCCAGTTGAAACCAGTTGAGACCAGTTAAAACCAGTTGACACCAGTTGAACCCAATTAAAACCAGTTGAGTCCAAATGAAACCAATTGAAACCAGTTGAGACCCTTTCAAATTAGTTAAAACCAGATGAAACCAGTAAAAACCAGTTGAAACTAGTACAACCAGTTGAGATAAGTTAAAACCATTTGAAACCCGGAAAAAAGCACTTAAGACCAGTTGAGACCAGTTCAAACCAGTTAAAACCAGCTGAGACCAGTTGAACCCAGTTCAAATTAGTTGAGGCCAGTTGAGACCAGTTCAAACCAGTTGAGGCCAGCTGAAACCAGGCCAAATCAGTTGAGACCAGTTGAAACCAGTTAAAACCAGTTGAGAGCAGTTCAAACCAGTTGAAACCAGATGAAACGAGTTCAAACCAGTTGAAACCAGTTAAAAAAAGTTGAGACCAGTTTAAACCAGTTGATATCAGATGAAACCAGTTCAAACTAGTTGAGACCAGTTCAAACCAGTTGAAATCAGTTGAACCCAATTAAAACCTGTTGAGACCAGATCAAACCCGTTCAAACCGGATGAACCCAATTAAAATCAGTTGAGACCAGTTCAAACCAGTTAAAACAAGTTGAGACCAGTTGAAACCAGATAAAACCAGTTGAAACCAGTTGAGAGCAGTTCAAACCAGTTGAAACCAGTTCAAACCAGTTTAAACCAGTTAAAACAAGTTAAGACCAGTTGAAACCAGATGAAACCAGTTAAAACCAGTTGAGAGCAGTTCAAACCAGTTGAAACCAGATGAAACCAGTTCAAACCAGTTTAAACCAGTTAAAAAAAGTTGAGACCAGTTCAAACCAGTTGAAATCAGATGAAACCAATTGAAACTAGTTGAGACCAGTTCAAACCAGTTGAAATCAGTTGAACCCAGTTAAAACCAGTTGAGACCAGTTCAAACCAGTTAAAGCAAGTTGAGACCAGTTGAAACCAGATGAAACCAATTAAAAGTAGTTGAGATCAGATGAAAGCAGTTAAAACCAGTTGAGATCATTTCAAATTAGTTGAAACCAGATGAAACCAGTTAAAACCAGTTGAAACTAGTACAACCAGTTGAGACCAGTCAAAACCATTTGAAACCAGAAAAAACAGTTAAGACCAATCGAGAACAGTTAAGGCCAGTTGAAACCAATTGAGACCAGTTAAAACCAGTTGACACCAGTTGAACCCAATTAAAACCATTTGAGTCCAGATGAAACCAGTTGAAACCAGTTGAGACCATTTCAAATTAGTTGAAACCAGATGAAACCAGTTAAAACCAGTTGAAACTAGTACAACCAGTTGAGACCAGTTAAAACCATTTGAAACCAGAAAAAAAAACAGATAAGACCAGTCGAGAACAGTTGAGACCAGTTAAAACCAGTTGACACCAGTTGAACCCAATTAAAACCAGTTGAGTCCAGATGAAACCAGTTGAAACCAGTTGAGACCAGTTAAAACCAGTTGACACCAGTTAGAAATAGTGATTCTATAGCATGACTTTACAAATTAAGATCAAAGTAGAAAATTGAGTTCACGATCATGTTTTCAAACGAAATTACTCTGTGTAATGACTATCAGTATTATAACGCTGATGAAATTGAATTAGCCCATGAAAGTTTCACTAAATTTCCAGTAAATTGGGTATTTGGTAGTAACGACGCTAAGAGAAACATTTTGCTAGTATATTCGATGTGGTTATACAAGGATAGAAAATTCCTTGTATATGTTCTGTAGATTTCGTCGATTTTGTTACTCGCTAGAAATCTGTGCAAGGTTAGACAAAATGACAAAAGTCCCCTATTGGGTAAATCGTATATTACATTGAAAACGGGTTTGAAACAGTTTCCAAAGTAAAACCGTCAAATTTACGTGCAAGGTAAACGAAATAATTCATTTTCAAGAAAGAGTGTGTTATGAATTCAAGTGAATGATACATGACCAATATAAGATGCTTGATAGTCGATTGCAGTTTGCCACAAGTACCAAACTATTTGAAAGTAATAGAAGAAATGAAAGGCCTTTTTTCTTCTCTATCCTAATTGCGTGTCCTATGGTTTCTTATCTTTGCGTCATTACTACCAATGACGCAGAATATAGTAAATTATATGAAGCAATGTTTTCACACACCGCAATTTTGTTAATCTGGTAGAAAGCTCTTTCTTCTTTGTTGAAAGGAAACAAATCATTAAAAATGTGAATTTAGTTTTCATTTCTGATGACACAAATCACACAAGTTTAAAAGAAACTGCATAATACAAGAACATAGTGATTCTACAGCATGACTTTACAAATTAGGATCGCACAATTTGGTTCACGATTGTGGTTTCAAAGTCTGTGTAATGAGTCTCGGCATTATAACGGTGCTGAAATCGAACTAGCAGAATTTTGGAAGTTTCATTGAATTTACGGTAAATTGGGTATTTGGCGGTAACGACGCAAAGTAGAGTAACATCGGAGAAAGAAATCAGTTACTGGGTGAATCGTACATGACACGTTCCCAGTGGTATAAAACCGTTAAATTTTGGTGCAAGATGTACTAAATGATTGGTTATCAAGAAAGAGAACGCTATGAATTACAATGTACATTTCATTGAAAACGGGTTCGAAACCGTTTCCAACGTAAAACCGTCAAATTTTCGTGCAAGGTAAAAGAAATAATCAATTTTCAAGAAAGAGTGTGACAAGTGAACAATTGCACATTACATTGAAAACGGGCTTGAACCCATTCCCAACGTGTAAAACCGTTAAAAATCTCGTGCAAGGTATACGAAATGATTGATTATCAAGAAACAGAACACTATGAACTCGTGAATGACAAATTACCAATTTTAGATGCTTGATAGTCTAATTACTTGCAGATTGCCACAAGTTTCAAAGAATTTGAAAGTAATAGAGAGAATGAAATGCCCTTTTTCTTCTCTATCTGTAATTGCTTGTCCTATGGTTTCTTATTTTTGCGTCATTACTACCAATGACGCAATTTATAGTAAATTATATGTAACAACATATGTAACACAGCGCGAATTTTGTGAATTAGGTACAAAGCTCTTTCTTCTTTGTTGAAAGGAAACAAATCATTGAATTGGGAATTTCTTTCTTCTTTGTTGAAAGGAAACAAATCATTGAATTGGGAATTTCTTTCTTCTTTGTTGAAAGGAAACAAATCATTGAATTGGGAATTTCGTTTTCATTTCTTATGAGGCAAGTCACAAATTTAAAAGAAACTATGTGAATACAAGAAAATACTGATTCCATAGCATGACTTTACAAATGAAGAGCAAAGTAGACAATTTGGTTCACAATCATGTTTTAAAACGAAATGAGTCTGTGTAATGACTCTCGGTGTTATAACGGTGATGAAATCGAATTAGCCCATAATGAAAGTTTCACGGAATTTCCAGTAAATTGGGTATTTGGTAGTAACGACGCAAAGTAGAGGAACATCGGGCAAGTATATTCGATCTGGTATGCAAGGAGAGAAAATTCCTTGTATTTGTTCTGTCAATTTCGTCGATTTTGTTACTCGTTACAAATCTGTGCAAGGTTCGACAAAATGACAAGAATCCGTTATTGGGTAAATCGTATATTACTTTGAAAACTGGTTTGAAACCGTTTTCAACGTAAAACCGTCAAATTTTCGTGCAAGGTAAACGAAATAATTATTTTTCAAATAAGAGTGTGTTATGAATTGAAATGAATGATAAATGGCCAATATAAGATGCTTGATAGTCTATTGCAGTTTGCCACAAGTACCAAAGTATTTGAAAGTAATAGAACGAATGAAAGGCCTTTGGCAGTAACGACGCAAAATAAAGAAACATCGGAGAAAGAAATCCGTACTGGGTGAATCGTACATGGCATTGAAATCGGGCTTAAACCCGTTCCCAATGTGTAAAACCGCTAAATGTTCGTGCAAGGTGTACTAAATAGTTGGTTATCAAGAAAGAGAACGCTATGAATTCAAGTGAATAACAAGTGACAGCTGTACATTACATTGAAAACGGGCTTGAACCCGTTCCCAACGTGTAAAACCGTTAAAATTTCGTGCAAGGTACTAAAATAATTGATTATCAAGAAAGAGAACGCTATGAATTCGTGAATAACAAATTACCAATTTTAGATGCTTGATAATCTAATTACTTGCAGTTTGCCACAAATACCAAAGAATTTGAAAGTAATAGAGCGAATGAAATGCCCTTTTTCTTCTCTATCTTTGATTCCGTGTCCTGCGGTTTTTGTCCTTTGTGTCTTTGCCAATGACGCAATGTATATTAAATTATGTGTAACACTATATGTAACACAGCACGAATTTTGTGAATTAGGTGCAAAGCTCTTTTTTCTTTGTTGAGAGGAAACAAATCATTGAATTCGGACTTTCTTTTTCATTTCTTATGACGCATTCACAAGTTTTAAAGAAACTGCGTGAATACAAGAAAATAGTGATTCTATAGAATGACTTTACAAATTAAGATCAAAGTAGACAATTTGGTTCACGATCATGTTTTAAAACAAAATTATTCTGTGTAATGATTCTCGAACGGTGATGAGATCGAACTAGCCCATAATGAAAATTTCACTAAATTTCCAGTAAATTGGGTATTTGGTAGCAACGACGCTAAGTAGAGAAACATCGGTATATTCGATCTGGTATGTAAGGAGAGAAAATTCCTTGTATTTGTTTTGTCGATTTCGTCGATTTTGTTACTTGCTAGAAATCTGTGCAAGGTTCGACAAAACAAAAATAAGTTATTAGGTAAATCGTACATTACGTTGAAATAGGTTTGAAACCATTTCCAACGTAAAAGCGTCAATATTTCGTGCAACGTAAACGAAATAATTAATTTTCAAGAAAGACTGCGCTGTGAATTCAAGTAAATGATAAATGACCAATGTAAGATGCATGATAGTCTATTGCCGTTTGCCACAAGTACTAAAGTATTTGAAAGTAATAGAACGAATGAAATGCCTTTTTTCTTCTCTATCCTTTAATTGCGTGTCCTATGGTTTCTTATCTTTGCGTCATTACAACCAATTAGGCACACTGGGCACACTGGGCACACAACACATTAGGCACACTGGCCGTATGGAGGGGTCAACTATTTCGATACCTTGACTTTCATCGTGATTAAGAACTACCCAAGGCACATTCATGTTGACTAACAGAAAATAAAAAAGTCAAACACATGAGCCTTGAAAGGAATGTATATTTGTCACTACAACAACAAATTATAGCACCGAAATATTTCCAAGGTTAGATTGGTTTGTTCAAAGCATGCATTCACTACAGTAGTAATCTAACTTTAACGACTGCTTAAATATTTGCTTTTTGTGTTGTCTTATTTTTCGTAGTGAAATTCTGCCCAGTCGTTTTGAGTAAGGTTTATCTGATAACTCTGGTCCTTTTTTTTTCTTTCTATTTTTGTTGTCTTTTTTCTTTTTGGCGAATGTAAGGTAGTCCTTTGCCTTTAAAAATGTTGAACCACGTGCGTGAATCTTCTTCCTCTACTGGCATGACCTTCCATTCCTTTCTTTTGTTACTACGATACATTGCATTCAAAAGTACTTCTTAAAATCACAAATTATCTATTCATTTGTTGTGAATTGTTATTGATGAATTACGTTCGAGCTTAATTTAACTACCTTCTGAATTTTGTATATCCTCTGTATCAACCGATGATCCAGATAATGTCTGTAGCATACCTATACTTTTGTATAAAAAAACAAACAAAATAAACACGAAATCCCTGTATTTGCTGTTCACACACGTCTAAAATATAGACAGTGCGTGGCTCCTTCTCCTCACCACGGTAAAGCTATAGTCAATATTTTACATCGGTCTTCTAGGCCATTTTTGCTGTTCGTTCGGAAGGGTCAAATACCTTGACACCTGGACTTTCACGATCAATCTGTATTGGTTTTATTGTGACGAAGAACAACTGAAAGGCACAGCTGCGTTAGCTTGTTAAGAAGAAATGATAATTAAAGAAAAAGAAATAACAACATTTGACGTTTTAGCGTCGAAAGGAATGTATGTTTGTCACCACCCTTCAGCAGCTAAATAAGGCTGCCATGCATGCAGGAATGTTCCATTTTATACCCTGTCTTGCCCGTTGGATTTAGTGGCAGGCATTATCCTTTGATAAATAAAGAGAGTTACATAATTTCTGATTGAAAATGGGCTGCTTTCAATGGTCAAATCCACCATCACTGCGGCCGGGTGTGTCAAAACACATTCCAACCCGGAGCTCTTTGGTTGATAATTTTCCTTTTTCTTACAACTTATTGTTACTGAGCAAGAACATCTGAAGTCAACCAATTGTCAGCTAAGCTTCCATACATTTTTCCTTGTTTTGATATTCAACCATAGAACTCAATTGTGTATTAGCCTCACCACATGTGGCCAATTACGTGTCTTGTGCATGCGTAAACCAATGTCAGGGCGAGGTTTCCCCTCCACGCCTCTGCTATCCGACCTCTTCGTTGATCCACTGTGAATCAATGTATAGAGATTCACTTCATAAATTATTATATTTAAAGAAATCACATTATATTGTAAAGATTTTGATAACCGGTAAGGTGAAAAACCTAATGAGAAAAAAGGGAAATCAGTTTCTGTCATCACTGTAGGGGTACACAGTTCAAATCGGCAAGGTTATGTTCATCCACCACCAGCCTGCGAGCTGAATGTTGACAATTAGTACCTTACGTTTTCACGTATTAATTGTAAAGCCAGAAATGTTCACCTGCCTGTTTCCCTTTAAGTTTCAAAACTTTTTTGAACCCATATCTCCAACTTTCTGAATGAAAGTTACTAATCAATTTGAAGTTTACTGATAACTGGCAAACGGTTTTTACAAACCTCCATACTTCCTGTTATTGAACCTCGATTTTCTCAGTATAGTATCCCCTGCACTGCTTTGGCAGGCATTTATCCCTGTACTTGCCCAACAAAATTATTTTGTTTTGCAAATCATCTTTGTGAAAGTCAGAGGTGTTCCCACTGACGTAACGTTCTTATTCTATGCATGTGTACTATCAGAATTTTGCAAGAATGTGTAATCGTTCACATGTTTAGTGTAGATACTGAGCGTGGCTACTCTTTCACACCACGACCTACTTATATCTCTGTATGTTAATCAAGCCACTGCAAGTGGCACCTGTGTCTGACGCATGTTGAACGGGTTCCTGTTTGTACACCCTGATTTCCA